>NC_135804.1:58434432-58738793 GCF_964213995.1 Mustelus asterias | reverse complement strand
TCATGTCCTGGTAGCATCCTAGTAAATCTTTTCTGCACTCTTTCTAGTTTAATAATATCCTTTCTATAATAGGGTGACAAGAATTGTACACAGTATTCCAAGTGTGGCCTTACCAATGTCTTGTTCAACTTCAACAAGACATTCCAACTCCTGTATTCAATGTTCTGACCGATGAAACCAAGCATGCCGAATGCCTTCTTCACCACTCTGTCCACCTGTGACTCCATGTTCAAGGAGCTATGAAAATGTACCCCTAGATCTCTTTGTTCTGTAACTCTCCCCAACGCCCTACCATTAACTGAGTAAGTCCTGTCCTGGTTCAATCTACCAAAATGCATCACCTCGCATTTGTCTAAATTAAACTCTATCTGCCATTCGTCAGCCCACTGGCCCAATTGATCAAGATCCCGTTGCAATTGGAGATAACTTTCTTCACTGTCCACTATGCCACCAATCTTAGTGGCATCTGCAAACTTACTAACCATGCCTCCTATATTCTCATCCAAATCATTAATATAAATGACAAATAACAGTGGACCCAACACTGAACCCTGAGGCACACCGCTGGTCACAGTCCTCCAGTTTGAAAAACAACCCTCTACAACCACCTTCTGTCAAGAAGCCAATTTTGTATCCATTTAGATACCATTTAGTATTACTAAAAAAATTAAGAAACTTAATCGGACAGGGATCTGAGTGTACAAATACATAAATTGCTAAATGTTGCACTGTCGATCAATTAGACCATTTAAAAAATAAAACTACGATTTAATTCTCCAGACAATCTAGAGAGATAGAATAGAAAAGTAGAGAAGTTATAATAAATTTATATTGAACCTTGATTAGATCACATTTGGAGTCCTGGAGTATATATCAATGATTAAGGTGAAGAACTAAAAGGTTGCATATCCAAGTTCACAGATGAAACTATGTTAGGAGGAGCAGTAAGTTACAAAGGGAGATGACAGATTGGCTCAAATTTTATTGTGGGATTGGACTATGCAAGGGAGAGTGGAGTGTGTGACTATCCTGCATGCTAAGAGACAGAAATACAGAAAAACTATTTTATCAAGTGGGGGAATTTGGATCTAGGGGACATAATCTTAAAATTAGAGCTAGGCAATTTGGGAGTGAAATCAGGAAGTCCTTTTTCTCATAAAGGGTAGTGAAAATCTAGTATCCTTTGTCCAAAAACACTTCCCTGTTTTATCCAGCTGTCAGCCATACTTTCATCTGCAGACATAGGATCAAAGTTTACACGTTGCCTCCTGAAACTGAGCTCCATCTCCTCAGCTCTCTCAACTACTTTTGTGATACCATACTGTTTGTTAGATCTCCAGTCTCAGATGAGCCGCAATTTTCTCCAGTTAAATTTGGGAACACTGGAGCCATTGTGTCTTATCCCCTGCCACAAATGCCATTTCCTGATCCTGGCCATTGTCAGTTCGGACATAAAAGATTCCACTGATCCTTTTCAAAGAAGAGCAGCAGATCTTCCACTATATAGCTAACATTTAGTGCTCAACCAACACCACTAATAATTGCTAACTGGTCGGTCATTTGTGGAACACCACCTTGTGCATATTGATCATTGTATTTGCCTACCTAACCACAGTGACTACACTTCAAATCTAATTTGTTACTTTTATAACATTTGGGATGTTCTTTGAATGTGAAAGGTGTTATATTATTTATTTTTCAATGGAAGTATCACTTCAAAGAAGGCAGATTGTTGAACAAGTGTCACCAATGAATACCATTAATATTACTTGTGAGTTCAGATGTCCTTATGTTTTCATAATCATTCCCCAGGAACAAGTAAAAGATCTTGAACCTTGTACTTCACAGCACTCTGCATTCTGACATGCTGCAAGCATCAACTCGTAAACTTACTCAGTTCGTACCACTCTCACCTCATAATCACAATGTTGTGGGCTCATCCCACTCCAGAACTTGAGTCTGTAAAAATCAAGGCTGACACTCCAGTGCAGTACTGAGGGAGCATTACACTGTGTCCTCCATGATGGTCTGCAGCCTTTCTGCATGACCTCTCCACAGCTAGTTGACTCCTTAAAGGTTGTTTTAGATTTTGCTTTGGACCATCTACGTTGACTCCACAAAAGGCTCAGATTTCAATCTCCCTAATAGACCTTTTGCAATGCAAATTTTCACTTCTCCAACCTAGGAATGACACAGTGACTGCCTACTTTTGCTTCTTCTGTTTGTTTGTGATGGCATCACAAAATAACATCTATATTCCATCAGCATTTACAAATGTGGCTCACGATGCAATAATGACCACAAACACCGTTTTGTGATGTTGATTGAAGGATAGATATTGGCCAGGATACAGGGAATAGCTCTCCTGCTCTTTTTCAAAATGGTGCCATGGTGTCTTTTGCATCCACCTGAACAAACAGATGGGACCTCAGTTTAACATCTTATCTGGAAGACAGCACCACAGTGTAATGCTCCCTCAGTACTGCACTGGAGTGTCAGCCTTGATTTTTACAGACTCAAGTTCTGGAGTGGGATGAGCCCACAACATTGTGATTATGAGGTGAGAGTGGTACGAACTGAGTAAGTTTACGAGTTGATGCTTGCAACATGTCAGAATGCAGAGTGCTGTGAAGTACAAGGTTCAAGATCTTTTACTTGTTCCTGGGGATTGATTATGAAAACATAAGGACATCTGTTATAGTATTTGCTGCATGACTGACACTAATGTAATGTACTGTGTATTGGTATTAAATTTCAGTGGATGTCTTTGTGGGAGTGAAGAATTGAAAAAGGAAATACGGGAACATGTTGGTACTAGCTCTGAGCTTGGTGACATGTAGGTATTCTGATTTCACCTCCCCCTCTATGCTCACAGTAAGTATAATTTTTGTTGAATGTTCGTTCTTCAAAGATACTCAAGAGCCTGAAATTTCAACGTCCACTCGGATGTGGATATACTTACTACCGTGACAATGTTCTGGAGGAAAAAATTAATTTTGATAAGTGGCAGAAGCATAGACAGTATTTCCCTGAGTTTGTGTATTATATCATGTGATTTATTGAAAGAATAGTTTGTGTGCATACCTTTAAAATGTAACGATGACTAGTATTCCTGTAGTAAGTTGCAGCTGGAAGTTATGTCCTTCTGTTGTGTGGCCATGTACGTTAGACATTGAAAGAGCTATAAGTTGCCTGTGTACTTTCAATGGGCAGCTTAAAGGTTTCTAGGTGTCCAGATTACCAACAACCTGTCCTGGTCCCTCCATGCTAACACTATAGTTAAGAAAGCTCACCAATGCCTCTACTTTCTCAGGAGGTTAAGGAAATTTGGTATGTCCGCTATGACTCTCACCAATTTCTACAGATACACCATAGAAAGCATCACTGCTTGGCATGGCTCCTGCTCTGACTAAGACCACAAGAAATTACAAAGGGTTATGAATGTCGCCTAGTCAATCACGCAGACCAGCCTCCCATCCATTGACTCCGTCTACACTTCCCACTTCCTTGGAAAAGCAGCCAGCATAATCAAGGACCCCACACATCCCAGATGTCTTCCACCTCCTTCTGTTGAGAAAAAGATATAAAACATGTACCAACTGACTCAAGAACAGCTTCTTCCCTGCTGCCATCAGACTTTTGAACAGTCCTATCATGTATTAAGCTGATCTTTCTCTACACCCGATCTGTGACTGCAACACTATATCTTGCACCCTCTCTTTTCCTTCTGCATTACTCTATGAATGGTATGTTTAGTCTGCAGAGCGTGCAAGGAACAATAGTTTTCACTGTATCCCAATACCTGTGACAATAATAAATCCAATCAAACAAATCAAATGTGTTGTAAGGAAATGCCATGTGGCATTTAGAATTTACCCATCTACTTAATAAAAGGTGCTAGTGTGTGGCTTTATCTTGGCATATTTTCTCAGGTCATCAAACATTGTTTATGTCTGGTGCCATTTCCTGGTGTTGTTAAAACTCTTACGCCATTTCCTTGAACATTGGAGATACCTTCCAACCTTCACAGCATCTTCAGGCATTCAACATAGTTTTTGTAGAGATGCTGTAATGCAGGACAGAAACAGGCAATCTTCTTTTTGCTCATGACCTGAAACAATAGCACTACCGCACATCTGTGGAAGCAGGGTTTCCTTCACCAGTGTTGCTCCATCTGGTCATGGAGAAAAGGTTTTGGCTGAATTTAGTTTCTCCTGTCCAAACCAGCCCTTTTAATGTGTGCTGCAGCCTCTTAATTTGCTGAAGATCCTAGAAGAGCCACGGTCTTTGCTAAAAGTTTTCAATGGTTGATGAGTTGAATGCCAAGAACTTTTGTGGGGTAGTTACTCCTCAACTGGACGTTATGATGGAAATATCCATTAGAAGCCTGTGTCGGTGTGTAGCTGGCCACATGCCACTCTTTTTACCAGGATGTCAATTGTGGAAAATCCATTCCTCTATCTCTCTGCTTGTCTGATTCTTTTTCTCTGTTGTTCTCACTTAGTCTTTCTGTAGCTCAACCATTTCTTCTATCTTACCTCTCTTGCATTTCCTTCTACTCGAAAAAGAGAGAAACACGAGCGTGGGGCTGGGAGGCAGCAGAGGTCTCAGGCCAATGAGGAAATGGGCGACATGACCAAGGTAGAAAAAAATCTCGAGCCATGAACTGGGATTGAAAAGAAACTCAGGCTCGAGGCTGGGAGGTCAGGGAACATACCATGTGCAACCATGTTCTGACTTGCCCTTCAAACAAGCAATGTAAGTCGCACATAGGTGATGGATGAACGGACCTCGGGGCAAGCGGACAGCTGAATTTTGGATAAGTTCACGTTTATAGAGGGTGGTAGATGTGAAGCCAGCCGGGAGACCATTGGAATAGTCAATACTTGGGTCTCAGCAGCAGATGGGCTGGGATGATACTAGCTGTAAGAGATTTAACAACACCAGGTTAAAGTCCAACAGGTTTATTTGGTAGTAAATACCATTAGCTTTCGGAGCGCTGCTCCTTCGTCAGATGGAGTGGAAATGTGCTCTCAAACAGGGCACAGAGACACAAAAATCAAGTTACAGAATACTGATTAGAATGCGAATCCCTACAGCCAGCCAGATCTTAAAGATACAGACAATGTCCTCATGTGTGCGGAACTTGGCTATCAGTTTCTGAGGACGGCCTAAACTGGGATGTTGGATTTATGTCACATTATCAGTAACCCCCACAGCTTGCCTCCTGGACTTGCAGGCTGTCCTGTCTGGAGACAATACACATCTCTTTAACCTGTGCTTAATGCTCCCTCCACCCACATTGTCTGTATCTTTAAGATCTGGTTGGCTGTAGGGATTCGCATTCTAATCAGTATTCTGTAACTTGATTTTTGTGTCTCTGTGCCCTGTTTGAGAGCACATTTCCACTCCATCTGACGAAGGAGCAGCGCTCCGAAAGCTAATGGTATTTGTTACCAAATAAACCTGTTGGACTTTAACCTGGTGTTGTTAAAACTCTTACTGTGTTCACCCCAGTCCAACGCCGGCATCTCCACATCATGATACTAGCTATCAGCAATGATAAATTAAAACTTTAATAACTGCTTTAGCATATTATGGATCATTTTTGTAGCTCCCTGCTCAGTGTATTACTGATGATGTGGAGATGCCGGCGTTGGACTGGGGTAAACACAGTAAGAAGTTTAACAACACCAGGTTAAAGTCCAACAGGTTTATTTGGTAGCAAAAGCCACACAAGCTTTCGAGGCTCTGAGCCCCTTCTTCAGGTGAGTGGGAATTCTGTTCACAAACAGAACTTATAAGACACAGACTCAATTTACATGAATAATGGTTGGAATGCGAATACTTACAACTAATCCAGTCTTTAAGAAACAAAACAATGGGAGTGGAGAGAGCATCAAGACAGGCTAAAAACAGGATATGGCGCTAGACTCATTGATCAACAGTTCCAACGCGCCACAGCGAAAAACCGCACCGACCTCCTCAGAAGACAAACACGGGACACAGTGGACAGAGTACCCTTCGTTGTCCAGTACTTCCCCGGAGCGGAGAAGCTACGGCATCTCCTCCGGAGCCTTCAACATGTCATTGATGAAGACGAACATCTCGCCAAGGCCATCCCCACACCCCCACTTCTTGCCTTCAAACAACCGCACAACCTCAAACAGACCATTGTCCGCAGCAAACTACCCAGCCTTCAGGAGAACAGTGACCAAGACACCACACAACCCTGCCACAGCAACCTCTGCAAGACGTGCCGGATCATCGACACAGATGCCATCATCTCACGTGAGAACACCATCCACCAGGTACACGGTACATACTCTTGCAACTCGGCCAACGTTGTCTACCTGATACGCTGCAAGAAAGGATGTCCCGAGGCATGGTACATTGGGGAAACTATGCAGACGCTGCGACAACGGATGAATGAACACCGCTCGACAATCACCAGGCAAGACTGTTCTCTTCCTGTTGGGGAGCACTTCAGCGGTCACGGGCATTCGGCCTCTGATATTCGGGTAAGCGTTCTCCAAGGCGGCCTTCGCGACACACGACAGCGCAGAGTCGCGGAGCAGAAACTGATAGCCAGGTTCCGCACACACAAGGACGGCCTCAACCGGGATATTGGGTTTATGTCACACTATTTCACATAAATATTTCTGCTTTTTTCCTCCTGAGTCTTTATCATGCGATCCTAGAATCAGAATTTATGTCACACTATTTGTAACTCCCACAGTTGCGTGGACCTGCAGAGTTTCACTGGCTGTCTTGTCTGGAGACAATACACATCTTTTTAGCCTGTCTTGATGCTCTCTCCACTCCCATTGTTTTGTTTCTTAAAGACTGGATTAGTTGTAAGTATTCGCATTCCAACCATTATTCATGTAAATTGAGTCTGTGTCTTATAAGTTCTGTTTGTGAACAGAATTCCCACTCACCTGAAGAAGGGGCTCAGAGCCTCGAAAGCTTGTGTGGCTTTTGCTACCAAATAAACCTGTTGGACTTTAACCTGGTGTTGTTAAACTTCTTACAGTGTATTACCACAAGAGCATCAAGTGCCGTCAGTATTTTTGTCATTAGCCTCTTCAACGAGCTTTATTGATGACCCCCCCCCCCACGACTACCTGACTCGGTAACCATGGAGACCATCTCCATGACAGCGGGGTCCGTACCTTCAGGATGTTCCCTGACCAGCGATGACGTTTCATGCAGTCACTTCCGGTTATGTCCAGGCAGCCCCAGCCCCTCCTTCTTCTTGACGACGTCACTGGTATCGCTGGAGAATCAGCAGCTCGAGTGAGAACGGGAAAAGTCTGGGTGGTCGGCCGAGAGTGAACGGGAATCTCGTGGCCGCGCGCGCCCCCAGTCACCGGGGTAACGGCAGCGCAGCTCTGAGTCCGCTCGGCACTGTCATGCCGCTGCTTTTTCTCGAGCGCTTCCCCTGGCCCAGCCTGCGGACCTACACGGCCCTGAGCGCAGCGCTGTTGGCCGCCAGTCTCTTCAGCGCATATTCCCATCTCGGCCTGCCGTCGGGCCAAGAGCCTAACCCCGCCGTCCGTCAGCAGCCCGACCTTGGCGCTTCCACCCCCAGCGACGCCATAAGCGGCGAGCGGCCAACCGAGGGCAGCAACGGCTTGGCGGATGGATCAAATGCCGCCCAGCACGAGCCCCCGGATCATGGTGAAGGCGACTTGGGATCAGCAAACCGACCCGTGTGGGCCGAAGGCCACGGTTTGGCACTGGAGATGGCCTGGTACTTGGTGTCAGACGGTTGGTGTGTTTGGGTGAGTGTTTGTCAAGTGTCATGCTTTACTCGGGGAAATCTGTGCAACGAGAAAACTTTTTGCCCAGGCCCGTGTTTTTAAGGGAGGGAATTATTTACTTTTTTTTTAAGAAAAAGGAGGAGTTTCCTTTGGATCTCTAAGTGTATGATTAAAATATTAACAGAAAAACTCTTCATCGAAGAAGATTTTTAAATGTGGAAGTAGATAACGGAATAAACGTACTGCTTCCATTGTCACTGGTTTGAGTTTACTGAACGTTCGGGTCATAATTCACTGAACCACCGTGTTTCCATAACGAGCCGTCTTTGGAATGGGAACAAATGTTTTGATTATCTACACTTGGAGTATTTGTTTGTATTCTGTTGTTCTGTGGATGACATCAAGACTGGATTTTCCCCGAAAACAACCTACATGTCAACTTCTTCAGTTGCCTAAATGAATAATGCAAGAGTCACTTAAAGTCGATTTGTGTTTCAAAAGGTTATATATTATCAGCTTGCTGTGTACAAGATTTGACTCAACGAAAACTGACAGCAAAACCATTTTGTCACTAAAACCTTGTTAAATATGTGCCTGTGTAAGTTTCATGTGTTGCCCTATTATGAAGTGTGACTAAAATCTCAAATATTTGAATTATGTTAGAAAATGTTTCCGAATGTTCAAGGAATTAGGTGAAATGAATATGAAAGACTTGTGATTTATGATTAGGAGATGAAGAATTTCTGTCAGGTTGTGAATCTTTGAATTCTCTGTGCTGGAGAGGCTGAGTCATAGAATATATTCTGAGCTGAGGTAGACAGTTCCTGAAGCATTGAGGTATCAAGGATAATGTGGACAGGCAGATAGAGCTGAGGTCAGGATCAGATCAACTATGATCTTATTGAATGACAGAGCAGGCGAGAGGGCCCATATGGTCTACTCCTGTGCCTGTTTGTTTTGACTTTGTGATAAGCAAACTAATAAAATACTCATCTGAAATAGTATCTATTATTGAAAGAATGAAGTAAATTTGTTCTGAACTCTTGACCCATTTAAGATATATAGTTATTAAAGGTCAGCGCTAGTACCATTGCTTTAGTGTATATAAATGACTTCAATATTGGAATGCAGCATAACATTATCAAAATCTGCTAATGATTTGAGTATGTGCCGAACAGAGGGGATGATACAATCGATTGTAAGAGGACATGGCAGAATTGGCAGGTAAATTGCAGATGGAACTTGTATAGGGAATTATGAGGTGATATATTTCGACAGAAGGGATAGGAAAAGGCATTATAGACCATAGCTAGAGTAGTGTGTTCTGTTCTGATTACCACACCAGAATATGAAGGTCCTTGAGGTGGGTGGGTGTAGTGGAGATTTACTAGAATAGTTCCAGGGCAGAGGGAATATAGCCTCAAGGTTAGGTTGGAGAAGCTGATCTCCTTGCAACAAAGGAGATTGAGGGGAGGCTTGGTCGAGATGTACAATGTTATGATATGTTTGGGTAAGGCAAAGAAAATCTGTTCTTATGAGATTGATGGTTCAAGGAGTAGGAAACACAGATTTGAGGTTTTGGGTGAGAGACTTGGGCAAATGTGAGGAAGAACTTGTTTATGCGGAAAATAGTAACGACCTGGAACTTGCTACCTTTGAGGTTGGTGCAATTGGAGGTGGTCAATGATTTCAATAGGGAAATTGGGTCGGCACTTAAGGGAAACCTAAAGGGCTCTAGGGATAGAACAGGCAAAGGAATTGGATTGCTCTGCATAAAGCTGACATGGACTTGATTGGCCAAATACAGTTCCTGTGTGGTCATGCTTCTGAGTTTTAATGTTAAAGCAATTCTTGGCTGCAACCACAATTTGCAGTTTGCGACAAGGGACAGCAAAACAAATATTTTGGCTCCATTAGTTTAAAGATGGTTTTCAAACCAAGCTCAACCCAAAAATGTTAAGTTGAGTACTGCTACTATGCATACATAATAAATTTGAATATTAGTATTCTCATTCCACATCTGAAGGTGGTGATTTATTTTTAAGGTATTCAACTCCTGCCTGTTTTGCTATAGTTACTCATACCTAAGCAAAATGAGTGATCAAATAGCTACCACAACCAAGCTTGACTCCGTCATACCTCATGCCCAAACACACATCCACTCAATGGGGATGCATTTGATTTGGAGAAAAATGATTAACATTGACAGTTTTGAAGAGTTTCTGATAGTATGAAGGTTGGTTTCTTTCTCTTCTAAAAGCACAGACCTGGACATTAGAATGCATGGAAAATAGGTAAACAACATTTAAAGTGTTTATATCAATTAAATGGAAAGTTTGAAGATAGCTAATGGATTTAATGCCAGCATATAATGTAATTGGAATAATGTGTACTTAAAAGAATGTCTAGTGGGTTATTAATACTCGGATTTTGATGAGAACTCAAACAGGTTATTTAGATGTCGTACAGATCATTTGTGAAGAAAGGCTTTAGCATCCAACTTTGAAAACATAACTGTCGCATCAGAAGGGGGTCAAAGGAAGGAAAGGATGATTCTAAAGCTCAGGTTATTCTTGGACCCAAGATTGATAGGCGTAACAACATGTAGTTCTTTTAAAATATTGAGAAACATAGTTGCTAACGTATCCTAACATGAAGGTTATTCAGCTAACTTGGACTGAGATTGTTAAACTAGAAGAATTGGTTTGAATATTAACAAGCATCAAGTTATGATGATGAACTCACCTCACCTTTCACCAGAATGTATGATATATGGAAAAGATTCTCAAGAATCAATTTGATTCTGTGTTCTTCAAATGAAATAAAAGCAGAATACTGCAGATGCTGGAAATCTGAAATAAAAACAAAAAGTGCTGGAAAAACCTAATAGGTCTGGCAGCACCTCTGGTGAGAGAAACATCATTCTGTTTTTATTTCTTAAGACATCTCAACAAATTTGTGTTTATCTTGAGGAAGAATTGGAGCATGTTGTGTATGTGGAATAGAGAGAGAGCATTTCATAAGTTGCCATTTTAGACTTAAAATTAAGTTACACAGCATGACAGTGAAATAACAGTAAGAAGTTATTTAAAAGGAAATATTGAGTGTTTTCGTGTGGCAGGATATATAAAAAATGAAGCTGGGGTCAATGTTGGGACCGTGGCTGTTTTCGAGATAAGTGAATGGTGTGCACATTGGTGTTAGGCACAATGTTGAAATGTTAGAGGGGATGAATAAGTGGAAGGCATGATGGTGAACTAAGTGACTTCAGGGAGATGTTGGATATGTTGCTGAATTGGGCCTTATGAAATTTAAACAGGGTGGAAGGAAGGATGAGAAGAAATCAATTACACTAAATGGTAACACTTCAGAGAAGCAGACAGATAATGATTTGGGTACTTAATCTTTAACAGTGGTGGAACAAGTTGTTGAAACTGGTTTGGAAAAAAAAACGAAACCCTGAGATTCTAGGTTTGATATAAAAAGCAGTTTTCGAAAAGGGCTGGAGATTTGAAATATAGGGTTCTCTCACATAGAGGGAATGGATCAAATGACCAATTTTTGTGCTGTATAATATGATTTTAGAGGACAGAATTGAACGTTTACAGTAAAGTATAAAGTCATACAAATTAAATAGCGTGTAGACAAAATAGTTTTTGTGGTGCTGAGGGAAGCATGTCAGTTGTGAAGAACAATTGTCTAAGATTGAATGTTGGAGTTTATTAAGACATTTAAATTACCATTGGTGATTAGGGACTATCTAACCAGAAGATTAAGTAAATAGGAGAGTCAGTGATTGTTAGGGTGATAAGTTTGCAGAAAAAACAAATTTGAAGGACTAATTGGTCTTTCCCTACTGATTGCTATTTTAGGTATCATAAGCTATTCCAGGAAAATGCACATGCAGTTCAGCCTGTCGGGGTTTATATGGCCTGCGTATTGCTGTGCTAAATTGAGCACTGCAATGCCGATAGTAAATGGAGGAAGTAATTGAGGTGTGAAAATTAATCCTTGGAAGGGTTGATCATTTTTAGTTTATTTGTTGTGGAGCTGGTTTAATGATTAGATTAAACTGATTGCAAATAGTATGTTTGGAGCTCCAAGATCAGTTTTGTTTGGATTTTGTGTTGTTTAACAACTCCAATATGTTGCAGTGTACGCCTGTGATCAGCACATGGCAGAATAACTGTCCCATTAAATGGTATTATCATTGTGTTATAACAGTTATTCAGATAGTTTTGAATTATGAAAAATGTTGCATATCAGAGAACAACTCCTCAAAATGTCACAGTAAAATCTCACAACACCAGGTTAAAGTCCAGCAGGTTTATTTGGAATCACGAGCTTTCGGAGCGCTGCTCCTTCATCATGAAAGCTCGTGATTTCAAATAAACCGGTTGGACTTTAACCTGGTGTTGTGAGACTTCTTACTATGCCCACCCCAGTCCAACGGCGACGCCTCTACATCATGGCTACCCTCAAAATGGCAGTAACTTTTGAGAGTAAAATATAGATGACCTGCGGCTTTGCTTTTTGATATATTATAATCATTGTAAAACAATGACACTAGCTGCTTCTGCATTGTTTTTGGATGATGTGCCAATAGCATGTCACATTGCTTTTGTAATACAATTCAAAGGTCAGAAATACAATTAACTAATGCTTATAACAATTGTATGCCTATTGCTGCTATTGGAGGGTTTTTCTTTTTGATCAACTGTCATCTGAAATGGCTAGACATCTGTCTTTCAATTTCTAAACTGAGAAATCTGCATGAAGAGTTTCTGCTCAGTCAATTACTTGTGCATGCTCTTTCCTAATTGGAAAATGCCTATTAACTGAGTTTGTATAGAATTTGGGTACTGATTAGCAAGAATCGTGGCTTTAGCTGAGTGTTGTCAGGTGTGCTATTTTTTCAATGGCTGGAGAGTGGTATGAAGACAGTAGTAAGATATAGAATTTGTGATGGGCATCAAAGGTAATGGCATCAGACTCCAGTGTTCAATTGGACAAAAACGACCAGACATCCAAGACTGGCTATTTTATTTTGAGTTGGAAATTTCAGGGGAAGAAATTCGACTAATTTTTGACTTTTTTTTTGTTTGCAACAAATGCTGCTCATCTAACTTTTATGTTCAGTTAGTGCTGTCACACGTCCCATTCAAGCAGCAGTTTGTTCGTACAGCAGCGGTGGGCAACCGGTCCAGGGGCCACATGTGACCTATCGGCGTTCTGCATGCAACCCACAAGACATTTTGACCATTGACCACGTGCAGAGTTGCCACATTCTGCTGGTCTCTTCCACATAGCTTTTTCCTACCAGAATGACTTGAGTGATGCACATGTAAAGTGAGGTAGATGCTAATTGCACACAACATTGATTGTTAGAGCCGTGCACTCCCTCTGCTTCGTCGTGAATAAGATTAAATATATTTAATGCAGACCAAATATTTCATAAGTTATAACATTGCTTAATCATTCATATATTGATATCAACTTTCAGCAGTAAAAATAAAATAAATATTTATGCTTGATTGGAAGCAGTAGGAGTGCTTGGTGCTCTGTCAATCTGTGGCCCACTGAGATGAAGGCGGGCCACTCACTAGCCTTAACATAGAAACATAGAAAAAATACAGCACAAACAGGCCCTTCAGCCCACAAGTTGCTCCGGTCATGTCCCTACCTACCTAGGCTTGTATATAGGCTTACCTATAACCCTCAATCCTATTAAGTCCCATGTACTCATCCAGAGGTCTCTTAAAAGTCCCTATCGAGTTTGTCTCCACCACCACTGACGGCAGCCGATTCCACTCACCCACCACCCTCTGAGTGAACAACTTACCCCTGACATCTCCTCTGTACCTACTCCCCAGCACCTTAAACCTGTGTCCTCTCGTAGCAGCCATTTCAGCCCTGGGAAAAAGCCTCCGAGAATCCACCCAATCTATACCTCTCAACATCTTGTACACCTCTATCAGGTCACCCCTCATCCTTCGTCTCTCCAAGGAGAAAAGACCGCGCTCCCTCAGCCTATCCTCATAAGGCATGCCAACCAATCCAGGCAACATCCTTGTAAATCTTCCCTGCACCCTTTCAATCATTTCCACATCCCTCCTGTAATGAGTCGACCACAAGTGGGGCCTGACGAGGGTCTTATAAAGCTGCATCATTATCTCCCGACTCCTAAACTCAATCCCTCGATTGATGAAGGCCAGCACACCATATGCTTTCTTAACCACCTGTTCTACCTGCGAGGCCGATTGCTCTTTACTGTCATAGCAAAATATATTATATCTGCTCTGGATTCCTGGCCCAATGTAGAACATTTGTGGTTTCCTGCATTGAAATTTGACCCCAAAAGGTTTGATACATAACCAAACATTTTCCAGATGTAACACGAACATAAACATAAGAAATAGGAGCAGGAGTCGGCCATTCGGTCTTTTGACCTGCTCTGGTGTTTATGGTTGATCTTCTACTTCACTGCTTTCCTGCACAATCCCACATCCCTTGATGTTTTTAATGTATAGAAATATTTTCAATCTGTGTTAAACATTCTCAACGACTGAGCCTCTGCAGCCCTCTGGGTGGAGAATTCCAAAGATTCACCATCCTTTGAGTGAAGAAATTCCTCCTCATCCCAGTGCATAATGGACTGTCCTTTATTCTGAGACTGTCTCTCCTGGTTCTAGACTTCCCATTCAATGGAAACATCTTTTCTGTATTTACCCTGTCATGCCCTGTAAGAATTTTGTGTTGGAGTGAGATCACTTCTCATTCTTCTCAACTCCAAAGAATAAAGGGACACTTTATTTTTTTTGTGTAGGACAATCCCTCCATCCTCTTGTACTAAAATCCAACATACCATTTCCCACCTTAATTGCTTGCTGTACCTGCGTGTTAGCTTTCAATGATCATGAGCAGGGATACCCAAGTTCCTTTAAAGTTTACTACTTCCCAGCCCCCCTCCATTTAAGAACTACTTCATTGTTTCTGTTTTTCCTCCCAAAGTGGTAACTTGTTATCTCTTGACATTGTATTCCATCTACCAACCTTTGCCCTTGCTTATCCTCTCCAAATCTTCTTGACATGCCTTTGCATCCTCCTCCCAACTACCACTTCGCCTAGTTTTGCATTATCTGCAAATTTGAAAATATTACATTTAATCCCACATACAAATCATTGATCTTGATTGTGGGTAGCTGGGGCCCAAGCACTGATCCTTGCAGTTCCCCACTGGTCACAGCCTGAAAATGGCCTGCTTATTCCTATACTTTCTTTTCTGTCCATTAACCAGTTCTCAATCCATGCCAATATATTTCCCCCAATTCCATGTGTTCTAATTGTGCTTGCTATCCTCTTGTGTTGGGCCTTAGCAAAACCTTTCTGAAAATCTAAATATACTTTATCAACCAGTTATCCCCTATCTATTCTGCTGGTTATATCCTAAAAAAAAACCCAACAGGAATGTTCAACATGATTTCTCTTTCATTAATCCATGTTCATTCTGCACTAACCTACCATTATTTCAGTGTCCTGTTATCACACCCTTTATTATAGATTCCAGTGTTTTCCTTACTAATGTCAAGCTATCAAGTTTGTAGTATTTTTCTCCCTCCCTTTTAAATAGTGGAGTTACATTTACCATCTTCAAATCTGCAGGAACTGTTCTAGAATCAATAGAACTTTGAAAGATGACCATCAATACACCTATCTCTGCAGCCACCTCTTTCAGTGCTCTGGGATGCGGGTCATTAGGTGAAGGGGATTTACCTCTTTTAAATCCCATTAATTTCTCTAGTACTATTTTTTTCTTACTAATATTAATATCTTGCAGCTAGACTCTCTACACTAGTGTAATATATTTATAGTAGTCCCTTGATGCTCTATTATTTCTGAGCGTTTTTAGCATTTCCTTCTGTGAAAACAGACACAAAGGCTGGGATTCTCGCAAAAAGAAAACGAAGTGCCCAAAAGATGGGACAACTTCCTGCCCATTCTTTGGGTGCACTTACCTGAATGAATCTCCAACACTGCATCACAGAGTGCCTCGTGGAGACTCACGCTGGAAAGTGTGGAGCGGGGCCTCAACTTGCCCAAAAAGCTGGCAGCATAGTGTTGAGTGAGCCACTGCACATGCGCAAATCTGTCAGTGGGGAGATTGGCAACCTCCAACACCACTCCTTCTCCTCCCACCGGCATCCCGATCATTGGCCTCCTCTTTGATCTCGAACACCCACTCTGATCACTGTCCTCGCCCTCCTGAACTTTGGCCTCCCAACATCACCCCCCCCCCCCACCCATCGCTGGCCTTCCCAACCCTCCCCAAACCCTTCCCTGAACCACCCCATTGCCAACCCCAATCTCTCGCCCTCCTACCGATTTTGTTGCAGTGGCAATGCATTCCAGTCTGGCTCCACCCCCTTGGCATTGCTTGGTGGGCTGTGCCAGGGGCACTCTCCCCTTTGCCCTAACCTCCTGGGGGGGCCTCAATTGCCCCTATCCCACCAGCGGGGTGAGGATGCCTGTTCCCCATTAGTGGGGAGCGGTTGTAACCCTGCTGGTGGGAACCCCTCTCGGCATGGGGGCCGACCCGGGCCCGCTAATCATATTGAAATTCAGATTCCAATATGCTAGTTAGCTCCACACTGATTTCCGGCATGAAGCTGATTACTCTGGAAAAAAAGGGCCGGGGAGACTCGCGACTGGCTGGGCACAGTCGTGAATCCCGCTGAAAGGCCCTTGCTGTTGTCTCCTGGCCTGCTACGCTACTCGAGAAGTGCAGCAGACTTGGAGAATTCCGTCCAAAGTTTTTCTGTCATTTCTTTATTCCCAATTATAAATTTTCCTAACTCTGCTTGTAATGGATCTATATTGTTTTTGCTAATCTTTTCCTTTTTACCTATGGAAGCTTTTACTGTCCGTTTCTATGTTTCTTTCCTTTTCTATTTACCCGTTCTTAATCTTTTCCTTGGTCCTTTGCAGATTTCTGAAATGCTCCCAATTCTTAGGTTTGCCTTTTGTTTGGCAACTTTATGCATCTCTTCATTTAATATAATGCAATCCTTGACTTCTTTACTCGTCATGCTTGGAACACTTCAAATTCTGAATTTGAAAACTAATGCTGTGATAAATTAAAATGTCTGTGCCCCAATGAACCCGTTGCTAAGTGAAATTTGTACTGTACATCATTCCTAAGAAAAACCAACTCGATGGTTTGTTGGTAATGAGTTACAAGATTGAAATCAGCAGCGCTCGAACAATATACTGTGGATACTGGAAATCTGAAAGGTCGCTGAACTTTCATCAGTTGTGAAATGTTAACTCTGTTTCTCTTGCCACAGATGCTACCAGATCTTCTGACTATTTCTAGCAGTTTCTGTTTTTGTTGTCGTCAATAAAAGTTTTTTAAAAACTAACTTGGATTGAATTTCAACCCTATCGTGGCAGTTATTTCAGTATGAATTTTTACAGTACACATTTGTTACCAGCATAAGCTACTGGTTTATTAACACTTCAGTTCCTGAACGTAAGTCCTTGCAATGTTAATTTTTATTGCTTTGTTTTTTTTTGGAATAACTTTAGGCTGAGATTTGAATCATCACTTGTACCACCTCTTATGCTTAAATCTGAGTTGAGTGCCTTCAGGATGATCCAAAAACAATAATTTTATTGTGAATAGATGCATGTTTTGGGTGGCCCTAAATTAAGGTTTGAGCAGTTACAAATGGAGTTTAGCCATACAGACCAGGAAGACCTTGAATTTGTTTTCCAAATTCTGCTGCATTAACTAGTCTTAGTTATTTGGTAACATGGGCTCTATAATTGCCCTTGGATTTAGAAGGAGAAAACTAGCCAGTCTTTCCATTCCTTGATCATGATGCCCCCATTGGCACTGGTTAAATTTTTTTTTTAAACTGCCGGTCAAGAGGGTGTCTACAATCGAAGGAAATATGATCAGGCAATTCTTAGCACCGGTGAGAGAAGAGCAGAAAATCTCATTTTCAAAAAAGTAAGTTTTTTTGAATTAATTGTGACCATTAAATGTACACCAGGGAGTATTTTGCATAAAATAAACTGAGGGTGCTTAGTGCATGGTTCAGGTGTTGCATGCTTGAGTTATTTCTGATGTGACATTGCAGTTTTAATTTACATAATATTCCAGTCCCAAATGTATGTTCTACATATACTGAGTTGTTTGTTTCTGCAAAGCATAGAGCAGGTGTGCTGAGTGCACTTGTGCTTAGATGTGGTGAAAGGGTTTGTTGGCATATGAGCTGTGGTTATTTTCTTTCTAAAAGCAGTTATTTTGCAGTTTGACTCTTAGTGAAAGTAGGCTCCAAAACAGAAGCCAGAATTGGAACCTGAAGGATTAGCCTGTTAAGGTGTGTCTGTGCTGCACAGTGCTGGGAAACCTCTTCGAATTATAGCAGGCCCGCTCCAAAAATTAAGCCTAAAATGGATTATCTGGTGTACAGAAACATGTACCTGTCCCCGGAAAGCACCTTGTGTCCCAAGTTCATATTCAACTTATTCTTACTTTGCATTTGATCAGTTCATAGATTTAATCGTTTTTTTCATTAGCATTCTGATTCTGGAACTATTTTTTGATTGAAATTTCTCCTAAATACCAGTATTCACCGGGAGCTGTTCAAACTCGTGTGGAAGGTGCTAAAGTATGTTGTTACCGAGAACTTTGGAATATTTAATGCCCATATCTCCCCATATTTGTAGATGGCTCAGGGTTTTCTTCAAACAAAATGGGATTCTGAATGAACTTCTCGGAGGAAATCTGAAACAGATTTACCCTGACTTAGTGTTAGCTTTGTGAGAAGAATTCAGTGGCAGCAAATTACAGTTGCAAACTGTTCAACTAAGTACAGAAATAAACAAAGCTAGGGTTGTGCTTCAGAGTTCGTGATCTAAAACTATTTAGAATAATGCAAAACTCATTGGAATTTGTTCATTACAATGGCACTCAGCATATGCTGTCATCTACAATGCTTACCACTTTCTTTCTTCCTGATCCAATTTCATGCCCTCGGCTTCACATTTGCAAATACCATCAACTTCTCCTCTTCTGATAGATATATTTACCTCTTTCAAAACTGCCATATCATTCTCTCCTTAAAACCACTATTATCGCACTAATTCTCAAGAAAGCTATACCAATGTCTCCATAAAATCCATTAACATTCCAGTTATTCCGGAATGTTTATAACAAGTGAACTAAGTAGCTGCATCTGAAACAGTTCCCAAGTTTTTCTCAGACCTCTTATTCTTTGCGAATGCAAGTTATTTTATATTCGCATGCTACTCTTGGCGAAACAGTGAGGCAGCATTGGCCAATTTTTGTGCAGGGTTAGCTTTCACATGTATGTTAGAGCAAAATTATACATCTATATCTCGGGTATTGTTGTTCACTCCATATGCCTGACTAATATCAGAACACCAGCACTTAGGGAGGTGGTGGCATAGTGGTATTGTCACTGGACTAGTAAGACCGAGAATAATGCTCTGGGGACGCAGGTTTGAATCCCACCAGATGGCGAAATTTAAATTCAATAAAAATCTGGAATTAAAAGTCTAATGATGACTGTGAAACTATTGTCGATTGTTGTAAAAACCCATCTGGTTCACTAATTCCTTTGCAGAAGGAATTCTACCTTGGTCTGGCCTATGTGACTCCAGGTGCGCAGCAATGTGGTTGACCCTTAATTACCCCTTGAAATGCCTGAGCAAGCCACTCAGTTCAAATGTAATTAGGGATGGACAATAAATGTTGGCCCACATCCCCTGAATGAATAAAATACTTGCATGTCTGTGGCCTTGACTGCATCAATTTTATCAGTTGCCACCTCAGGCTAAGGAAGGAGCTATAGAATTTTAGTGCAATGTCTGACTTTAAGCTTGTTTTCCTCCCCTATGTCTGGATTGTTAACAAGAATGCTTTATTCTACTTTCAAAGTACTGCCTAATTCCGCTCTTTTCCCACTTTGCCAAACTATTCAACCGTTTCATTCTAACACTCCCAGCTAGCCTTGACAATCTTCTAGTTGCAATTGATTCAAATGCCACCGTCCACATTTTCATCCATAGATTCCCATGTTCTATTATTTGCATTCTTTCCAAGCTCCAGTTTCTGCTAATTTCTCAGTACAGGCAGTCCCCGGTTACGAACGAGTTCCGTTTTTAAGTCTGTCTGTAAGTCGGAACAGTTACGAGGGTAAACACACGAAAAATTTAAGTCAAAACACAGCGCACACAACAGTGTTTACGCGATCCGACTTAAAATGGCGACGGCGGCGTGGCGTTGTTCTCCCTCGGGCCGATGAACCGCTGAAAATGCGCAGTGCTTTGAGCGTCGCGCAATGTAGTCCGCCCGTTCATTAGTACGAACTATTGTATGTAACTCGATTTTAAAAAAATAATAGGCTTTACGGAGGTCGGTCCGTAAGTACGGGCGTTCGTAAGTCGGGTGTTCGTAACCCGGGGGCTGCCTGTAATTTGACTTCTAAATTTTTGTCCTTCCTTTTGAATTCCTTTGTGATCTCATTGTAAACTACCTTAATCCCTGCACTCATCTTTTTCTCGTAACACCTGGTTACTCTTTGACTCCTCTCTGCTAGCCTTATGTTCCACTAATGATGACCACTCATTTAACTACTTGGTTGGCGCTAGAACTCCCTGCCCAGCTCCTTTCACTTTGCCAACCGACTTGTGCAGATTATGTTCTTAAAAGTTCCTTTCTCCTTCATGTCCTTCCTCCAATCTTACTTCCTTAATGGAAACAATTATTTCCCTGCATGTGAGGGAAGAAAATAGAAACTAAATTTGCTGATTATGTCTTGTCTGCAGCTGTTTTTGACTTCTGGATCCCTGATAGCTATGTTTGAGTGTAGCCTGATGCTTGTACTTCTGTTTGTCTTTTGTGGTAGGCTCCCTAACAGAAAGATGGAGCCTGGACATCTATGCCCCAATTAAAGTTAAATTTGTTTTTAATCCGTAGTTATTTTTTTCAATGGTCTATTTGTTTTGCATATTCTTTGCTCCCTTGGAGAATAGTATAGTGTTGGTGATTTTCCAGATTGATGAACAACCTGTTTTGAGCCACATGATGCTCTTTCATGGCCAACAAGTCCTGAAGTGGGACTGGAAACCAGGAGACTTCCAGCTCAAAAGCAGGCATGCTACCAATTCAGCCACTCTAGTGGTAGCTGTGACAGTCAATAGGTTGTAAGCTGATATCTGCACTGACTGCAGTTTCAGAGCCAATGTTTATTTAGGACAGTTTCTGCTTCAGTTATGGACTTAAAATTCAGGTTTCTGGGAAGGGTCTGGTTAATTGAAATTCACAGCTATGACATCAATTTATTGAGAAATAGGGAAATGTTGGGGGGGGGGGGGATACAAACAATATGCAGGGGTAAAATTTCAATCACTGGTCCAAACAGACATAGGGTAAAGTGTACCTTTTGGTGGATGTTGCACTCTTGGAACTCTGGGATGCTAAAGCTGCTGTTGAATGAGACTTTGGATGCAACTCTTCTGAATTAAGGAACTGAAACTCTATAGAGGAAGAACAGTGTTTTGTTGGACTTCATGGTTGAGAATAATGCCACATATGTTGAAGGGGCTACCTGAAAGTTCTGTGAAACTTATATTCTTTGTATTGCCTGTTCAAAGTATAATTTATAGTTTCTACAAATATAATTTGCCTATTAATAATGTTGAATGTGATTTGATTCTTACAGTAAAAGTTTTAGAAAATGAAGTCTTAATAATTGGCCTTGTTTGGGAAATTTGGTTCCTCATTTTTGTTATTGGTCTCCGCGGGGATCACATAATTCACTTGGAGGAATAATTAAGGCTGATGTGAAGATCTTCTATTGTTTCACCACATTTTAGAACTTTCCTTTGTGTGCTTTGCCCAATTCCCAGGAGAACTGAGGTGCTCCCTTGCAATGAGTGAAAATCTTAGAGAAGCCACATTGCGTTACTCATAGACACTCCCTCTAAGCTGTGCAGGTTTGCTTTGGCACAGCATGCACATTGCACCCAATCTACTGGAATGCTTTAGGAACTATGGAATTACACTATAGCAAGATTTTGCACCTCTGCGAGAGGAGGGGAGAAACCTTTGCTAAGGAGACCCGTCTTAGAAGATTGCCCGTCTGATCTATTTCCTGTCCATCTTTTGTTCCTTGCTTTCACCATTGATTTGCAGTTGTGAATCACAAGAATGAGGATTGAATGTGTTGGGCAACTTAATGGTTTGGCTTTCGTAAATTTATTTCTAGATCTTAAGATTTGGAGTTGGTAAATAGTTAATGTTCTGCTTTCATTTATTTACCATTGAAGTGATGGCCACAAATGTGTTGTTAGTTGTAATAAAAAGTTAGTTGCTTGAGTGATCAGCAAAGTATTATATGGTTGTAAATGCTAGTGAGATGAATACAGTTTCAATGTTCAATTTATGCTTTATCAGCTTAAAACGTCAGTTCTTCTACTTATTGCTTCGTAACTCACTGACATTTGCATGTAAAGTGGACTGCCATAGAATTATATATAGAGTTTTGAACAGGTGTTGCTACTCGAGTAGCCAGAACAACTTCATTTAGTTGGTTTGTTTTGTTTTGTCTTTGTTTAGTTTAGTTTTGTCTTAACCAACTCCAAAGGCTCTGACGAAGGGTCATCCTTACTCGAAACGTTGGCTCTACTCTCCACAGACACTCAGTCCTGCTGAGATTTTTGAGCATTTTCTGTTTTTGTTCCAAAGGTAATGGATGCTGCCTGGGCCCCAATAATTGCACAACACTTCTGATACCAGCTTCATTGCAAGTAAAATAACTATTAAGCAGACCAGGTGGCTCTGCTCTCTGAAATTGAAGTGTAAAGTTCTCCATAGAGCCATAGACAATTACAGTTCAGAAACAGGCCTTTTGGCCCTTCCTGTCTGTGCCGAACCATTTTTTGCCTAGTCCAACTGACCTGCACTTGGACCAGATCCCTCCACACCCCTCTCATCCATGAACCCGTCCAAGTTGTGAATTTCCAATTTATGCTACCATTTTCTGCCCATCGTAATGAAAGATCGTCAAGAATAAAATAAATTCTTGCTGCTCTCTTATATTTCCAAGTAGCTCGATCAAAAAATCATTTGTAGTTAGGAAATAGGACAGTTTAAATTTGGGGCTATTTGAAAGAGAGGAAGCTGCTCAGTGTAAATAGGACAAACACCCTTAATGTGAGACTAGCCTAGAAACCACATCTATTTACCATGTTCCTATTTTGTTAGTCATTTTCATTTTAAATTTTAGATCTGGTGTTAAAATAATTTGCAAGTGATATTTATCCAAAAGTACCTTTGACCATAAAAGCTGTATTGGCAGTAGCAGTACTGCATTTCCGATGATTGGTTTCCTTAAATTCCCTGGATTTGAGGGTGTTGTCCTTTTCAGATTTGTATTTGGGCTCATGTCTTGCCAATAACTGTTAGTTGATGTAGCTATTCATGATGCAATGGTGAAATGAGGCAACAGAATAAAGAGTTGTAAGTTGCTTACAGGTTGGCCAACCATTCCATGAACATTATTCAAGTCCGATTGCCAGATTTACAAATTATGTAAATATTATTTGCAACATGAAGAATTCATTGATCAGATAAAGCCTGAATTCAAGTGTTACTCCAGTGACTTCTTTAAAACTATAACTTAGTGCACTGGGCCCCGAAAATGGAGTGAGAGCTAAGTAAGCCTGGAATGAGGAAACCTCGGGCCCAATAATTAGTATCCCAGGAAACTCAATACTGCATAAAACGATACTGTGATTTTCATGTGTTTTTCCCAAATTACCCAGAAATTACAATATCTCAAAACTTCATGTGTGATCTTTTCTTCGTGCTGTGCTGCTGGATTTTAAGATACTGTTTTAGATTTAAATCTGTGGTGAATGGAAATGTTAAACCCAACTCTGAGGAGTAATTGATGTTCATGCTTTTTTTCCCTACGTTTTCTCCTTTTCCACCACCACCTACTTTCTTCCCAGCTTTCCCTTTGCCATATCACCCTTGCCTGAAAGGGTGTAATGAATCTTAATTCTCAGTGGATCTGTCGATGACTACTGTGACTACCTGTCTGGATGTGTGCTTATGTGCCCAGATTTGGCGAGGCTTGATTCTTACAACAGATCCCATAGTAGTACTTCAAAGAAGAGCAGGGGTAACACCCCTGGTGCCCTGGACAATATTCATCCTTAAAAAAAAATCATAAAAAACAGATAATCCGGTCATTATCACATTGTTTTTTGTGGAAGTTTGCTGTATGCAAATTTCTTGCATTGCGATAGTGATGACATTTCAAAATATTTAATTGGCTGGTAAAGCACTTTGAGATTTCTGGTGATCTTAAAAAGACTATGTAAGTGCAAGTCTTTGTGTTACAGCTGAGGTAACAAATTATAGTTAGGTGGGTTTCAGGACGTTATTCTTCCATTCTAATCTTTGACACTGAAAGAACAGAAATGGGGTGAAAGAAAATGTAATTTGAATAATAGATTAATATGCAAATTGCTTATACAAGGATGAGCCTGAAAATCTTTTTTCACCATTGTGCACCGCTGCAGTTTATTGAAGCCCATGCCGCAGAACCATGGTGCAAGGTGTTGTCTGATCAGGGAAGAGCACATTTTCTCCATCCATTGCTCAAATCTGAGATTAAAGGTTATTCTGCCATTGCATTGATTCGTGCACTGAGTGGAATGAAGTTAAAGACAACCCAGAAGCCATGAGATGGCATGGAAAGGAAGCTCTCTGGAAAGCAATACCCCCTTATTTTGCAAGACCTTTGCTGCCATTAGGGGTTGCACATTAGGGGCTGTCATTAGGAGCGGCACAGTGGTTAGCACTGCTGCCTCACAGCGCCAGGGACCCGGGTTCGATTCCTGGCTTGGGTCACTTTCTGTTTGGAGCTTGCACATTCTCCCTGTCTGCACGTTCTCCCTGTGTCTGCGTGGGTTTCCTCCGGGTGCTCCTGTCTCCTCCCACAGTCCAAAGATACGTGGGTTAGATGGATTGGCCATGCTAATACACTAAGTGCCCCTTAGTGTCGGGGGACTAGCTAGGGTAAATGCGCATGGGGTTATGGGGATAAAGCCTGGGTGGGATTGTGGTTGGTGCAGACTCAATGGGCTGAGTGGCCTCCTTCTGCACTGTAGGATTCTATGATTCCATTACCCAATTTGGAAGCCTGTTACAACTGATAATCACACTTGTATGAAGTTGTACTTCTCAAAATCAGTTCTAAATAAAACATAGAACACATAACATAGAACATTACAGCGCAGTACAGGCCCTTCAGCCCTCGGATGTTGCGCTGACCTGTGAAACCAATCTAAAGCCCATCTAACCTGCACTATTCCAATATCATCCATATGTTTATCCAATGACCATTTAAATGCCCTTAATGTAGTTTGTGTGCCCTTGTCTCACTGTCACTTAAGTTGAAGGAGTATTCTGAATTTTTTCCATTCTGTGCCATCTACTATCTGCCATCTACACTTGTGATTCTGAAAATTACAAGTTTCTGCCCTGTAATACTTGTAATTGAACTCTTGGTTCTTTTCTACACCACTCCAGAGTTTGAAGATTATTATAATGTTTGAGTTAAGTTTGTTCTCTTCCACCACAAATACTAGCCAAGGTTTGAATGTTAACTGCTATCTCAGTTCTCTTTCTGAATTTGTTATAAAATGGTTTATCCTGTCTGGAATATTGCTGGTTAGAGTAAAATTCCCCTTTATAACATTGTGATGGGGTTTAATCTTCCAGGTGTTGGTAAACACAGCCTGTTGTTTTCTCATGTTGGTTGGCAAGCTGATCCAGTACATGGTCTTCGGGACACTGCGGGTCAGTGAAAGACAGGTAAGACTTATCTTTTAAGACTGGAGGAAGAAATTGATCTTTCATTGCTTCCTTATCCTATTTGTTGAGAGTTTTTTTTATTCTTTCATGTGATGTGGGTAACACTGACAAGGCTAGCATTTGTTGCCCATCATAGTTGTCCTTGAACTTAGTGGCTTGCTAGGCCATTTCGGAGGGCAGTTAAGAACTAACCACATTGCTGTGGATCTGGAATCACATGTAGGTCTGACCAGGTAAGGGCAGCAGATTTATTTCACTAAAGGACATTGGGTGTTTACAACAGTTGATAGTTTGCATGTTCACCATGAGTGAGACTAGCTTTCTATTCCAGATTTGATTAATTAAATTTTAATTCCCCCAGCTGCCATAGTGGCTTTTGAACATGCACTTGAGTTCTCCAGATGTTCTGAGAAAGTATAAGTGAGGATGGATTGTTGTGAAGAGCAAGTGATATTTGGGATGATCATTATTAGCCTGGCTTAATCAATTATTCTTCCTTCAATGTCGAAAGCATTTTCACTTGCCAGTAATTATTTAATGTCAGTTTTATAAGTGATGCCGTGCTCTAAATGTCAGTGGCAATGCACAGAATGACTTAATTTGCAGTGATAGAAAACAGCCAGTTCAGATCAGCAGCTGTTTTGGGCGTGGACACCAATGCAAGCATCTGGCATTTCTTCCTAGTGGAAGAAGGATAACAATGCTCCAATGGAACCTTTAGTATACCAAGGTTTAAGTATTTGACTTTTGGATTTGAATTAATTCTACGCACTGGATAAACTTGATTTTAAAAAAAAGACTGTAGGCCCTATTTTACCATTTTGATTCCAAGTGTTGGGCGGACTTGAGACTGGGACTGTTTCAGATGTGACTTTGAGACCCATTCTTAGGCGCCCCCATATGCACTCTGCCTGCAAAAATATGAGCGATTCTGAATCGTGCAGCACAAGCCAGTAGGCGGGGCTTAACGTGTCCAAAATCCTGCAGCTCCGATCGGCGTCTCCAACTGCACGTGCACAGAAAAAAAATTATAGAATGCCACATCGTTCCCGGGCAGGGTAATGCCTCCCCCCGGTCGCCACAGACCCCCACCCCCTTCCCCCCCACTGATCTCAGGAAGAGTGGCAGCGGATTCTTAGAGAAGTTATACCCACCTGCTCTTCACTTTATGATTTGTACATTAGAACTGTTGTATCCATCATGTGGCCCAGACAGAGAACTCCAGCACTCTGTTACTATGTGCCAACGTTTCTGGTGTGTTGAACATTGTAATTTTGATTGAATCTGGAACCAGTGGAATTTTCCATTCATGTGCTTCTTGTAATATGTGGAGCAGTTGATTAATCATGATGAGACAGTGTGTATTCTCTCTTTCTCTGAAGCACCTGAAGGATAAGTTTTGGAACTTCATCTTCTACAAGTTTATCTTCATATTTGGTGTCCTGAATGTTCAAACAGTTGAAGAAGTGGTGATGTGGTGCCTCTGGTTTGCTGTTCTTGTCTTCCTTCACCTCATGGTCCAGCTATGCAAAGATCGCTTTGAATATGTGAGTTGACACTTAAGCCTGCTGAAACAACTTGAACAGTGCAGCCGCAAGAGAGTACCCTACTGTTTACCGTAAAGGCTGCTCAATTTAAAATACAAGCCCAAAGCAGCTTAAATTGGAATGATTAGCACAAACCCTCTGTCAGAAGCAATAACCTAAGCAAATTGGTGGATAATTGAATTAACACAGTTACCTGAGGTTGTGCAAGATGTCAATCTCCAGTAGTATCTGTTGTCATCCCTAGTGTGGTAGTGGTGGATGCGGATTCCTTCTTTTAAAGTGAAGAGCAAATTGCCCTTTTAGGGCAGGAGGGTGAAGGGAAATATAACAATGCATGTTTCTGTTTCTGCTTTGGAGCTGTTGCTCAGCACCACTCATAAGATTACATTTTATTTATTTCATGTGGATTGGGAAACTCAAGCAAAATTCCATCATACTTATGTATAAATCTTGCATTTTCTGAGTAAATATTCTCAACTAACTTTGGGATGGCAAAAAGTCAAAACTTAAGTTGGGCGGCACGGTGGCACAGTAGTTAGCATTGCTGCCTCACAGCGCTGGGGACCCGGGTTCAATTCCTGGCTTGGGTGACTCTGTGGAGTTTGCACATTTTCCCTGTGTCTGCGTGGGTTTCCTCCGGGTGCTCCAGTTTCCTCCCACAGTCCAAAGATGTGTGGGTTAGGTGGATTGGCCATGATAAATTAGTGTCAGGGGGACTAGCTAGGCTAAATGCCTGGGGATAAGGCCTGGGTGGGATTGTGGTCGGCTTGTTCTCATTGGGCCGAATGGCCGCCTCCTGCACTGTAGGATTCTATCTATAAATTAAGCGTTGAATAAATTCTTTGAAATGTTTGTTGTCTGTTTGTGTAAGTCATGGAATTTTGTACATTGAAAATTAAGTTTCTTTTCATTATTGAGCTGCAATTTATATTGGAATGTTTCAAAATGCTGAGTATGAAGTGTCTCTCAAGCACTGAAATTTCAATATTTTAAAATCTTGAGATAATAAGATTATTGATTCATCTGGGGCTCTGATCACAAGTAACATTTATGGTATTTGCTCTGGGGGCTGAACTATTTTTCCTCTGGGAACTTTCGAAGTAGTTTCAAACAGAATTGGCTGGAGTTGAGTTTAACTACCAAATGCAGTGTTATTGTGGGTGTTGGTGTGGAGGACAGGTGCTGTACCAGTCTCCAAAAAGCCCCAATGGGGCGTTGAGATTTCTATTACTTTCTGGTTGATATTTTATCTGAGACAAGGATTCTAAAATTTATTGATGCCTCTTGGAGTAACTTGCCTCTACTGACACTACACTAGAGAAATTAGATTTTTTTTCTGATTTGGTTTTCTTACCACATTGCAACACTCTCTCCTCTGATCCAGTTGTCCTTTTCTCCAACTACTCCAATGAGTAGCCACATCCGTGTCTTGGCTCTGCTGGTTTCCATGTTGCTGTCCTGTTGCAGTCTGGCGGTCGTTTGTGCACTGGTTGGATATTCGCATGGAATGCATACACTGTCTTTCATGGCAGCTGAGGTAAGATGATAATTACTTTGTTTTTTGTGCAATAATCACAATGTGGTGATACAGTAATGACATCTGAAGCCATAACAGTTTTTTCCAAATCTTTTATTTTACTTGATACAATTTTTCACACAAAAAACAACTCTAATAAATAAGCAGTGAATGTATTTTGGTATCCTTTTCTGTTTTGTCTGTCCTCAATTTATCTGTACAATGCTCTATTGTGAGATCTCTAACCTCTTCTGTTTGTTCCAGTGCCTGGTTGTTACTGTTCGGACAGCACATGTTATTCTGAGGTAGGTAGAAAGTTATTTGGTGGGTGTGTACCGTTAGAAAACTACAATGTAGAGTGCTTGCCATGTGGCTGAAATGTAAAGCTTTTGTTGGATGCTTACTGGTGCAAGGTGTTTGAATGCTGTTCTTCCTTGAGGTGGCGTAGAGACGTAAGAGTTTTACAGCACTCAGCTTTTATTTCTTGTGCTGATTCAATCGAATTGGAATTGTTCCGTTCCCTTTGATCTCTGTTGGTAAAGGCATTGAATCAGAAAATTGACAAGTGACACTATTGCTCTGTGTTGAATTACCTTGTCTCAGCTGTGATGGAAGAAATAGCGCATTTGGCCTCAGTGCCCCAAACCTCAGGAGACAATTACCCAAGATTGCTACTCCTGATAGTCACACTTTATTTTTAAGAAATTTTGCATGGTGTAGGTGCATGGTGATGATTGGATGGGGCTCAATTTCCATAGTTGAAGGGTCTGTCAGTACTCGCTGTTCAGGTTCATACTTGAAGGATAATCACCTGAGGTGTCATAGGGCTTCCATTGCTGGTTTAGAGGATTAGGGAACAGAAAACATTGTAGGCATTTTTTTTTGCTGTTCTCCGTCCAAGTGCAAATAAGTGCATATCATTGATGCATAAACTGCTCCAAAAGTATCTAAATCGTAAAAACTGAGACTGCAAAATAGTTTAGCCACTGCAATAATTTAAGGTGGAATTATTACTTGTTAGCAGTGTACTCTGTGGAGGTTAAATTTGAGTCACCTTGTCAGACCAGTGCATTTTTGCTGGATGATATATGTTACTATGGACTGGCTCATGCTTGATCAGGAAGTGCTTGATGTTATCACTGAGCATGAAATGAAAACGTTTAGTTCCTTAGTACTATCCCGAGGTGATTCTGGGGGCAACTACCTTCCACATACGCATTTTGAGAGTTTGTTAATTAAGTAAACTACTCGGAATATGCTTACGGGAATGGCAGTATAGTGGTTATGCTACTGGGCTGGTAATTTGGTGATCTATACTAATGAATGATCTACCAGCGTGAATTCACAGCCTCCCATGGGAGGTGGGAAATTTAAATTCAATTAAATTAATCTGGAATAGAAAGGCAGTATGAGCCCATGAAAAGACAGGCTTGCTGCAAAAATACATCTGGTTCAATAAAACATTTTAGGGATTTTAGGCCATTCGGCCTACATGTGACTCCAAACCCACACATTCTGGTTGACTCTTAAGTATCTTATGAAATAGCCTAGCCAGCAACTCAGTTGCTACCACCACCTTCTTGAGGGTAATCTGAGCTCGGCAATAATAAATGCTGGCTTCGCCAGTGATGTCCATATCCCATGAATGTATTTAAAAAGTCACTGAAATGGTGGAGTGTTTTGAATATTTGTTGTTCTTTCTTTATGCTGTGGTGAACTCTTGTTGTATTTTACAGGTACTCCATCCATCTCTGGGATCTGAACCATGAGGGAACTTGGGAGAGTAAAGGCACCTATGTTTATTATACTGATTTTGTCATGGAGTTGAACCTGCTCTCAGTGGACCTGATGCATCACATTCACATGTTGGTGGGTAGTACTTGGCTCTGCTTGGACCCTAAAGATAAGTGTGCACACCCTGTTTTGCGTTAAGTACACTCTCTCGTGCAGCTGATCATGGTTATGGCTTAGCAGTGGGATGTCGATCATCATGAAAATCTGCTACAGCAGAGCTAGTACAATACCTCACCATAACCTCTTCAAGAACTGAATTGTTGAGTATATAAGCTAGCAGCAGCTATCAATTGCAATTTAAAAAAAAAATGAAGTTGTGCAATTTGAATTGCACAGTGACAGTTTAAGGCAGTGTTGGTTGCATTTGCACAGCGCTTTATGCTGACCAAGCTCAGGATCTTGGGTTAAACCTGATTGATTGTTTTCCCTTTTATCAGCCACCTGTGCAGCTGGCTAGTTTTCATCTTGCTACTCAGGATCTTCGAGGTAACCAGTAGCACCCCTCTACCACCCTGGCTAAAAAGTGCTATCTCGGCAAAAGCCAATGATTAGATCAGAGATTATCTGATCAGTATAGCTTGTTTGCGTTCTGCATTTACTAATGAAATATTAAAAGAGGTAGGACTGTTTTATCTAGATTAATTTAATGCAAGAGAGAAATTGTCCACATTCCAGAGATAGAAGAATGGCCTACACCAAACAACCTCCCATAGGGAATACCTTATATCTTCAACAAGCATGCAAGTAAATTTGACAGTCAGTCCTCATAATGGACATGCAGGAAAGTACATAATCTGGAGGCTTAAGCTGTATTTCTCTGGGCATCCGTGCTGTTTACAAATGCTTTAAAAAGAGAACCTATATTTGCATGAGTGGCCTCTCTGGTAGTGGTCGTATATGAAGTATCAAGCAAAAGTACTCGAGGGAGAGATGGGTCCTCTAAGTGTATAGATAATTTATCTGAAGTAACATTTTGGCAATTGAGAAGTAGATTTCCATTTAATGACATTGTTATCTGACACTAGACCTGCTGATTGTCTTTTTAAATATTCCATCTGGTTATCATTGATTACTGATTCCAAATGTTAAGATTTTGAAAGGAACTGAGACGGTAGATAGATTTTCTTTCCGCTCATGGAGAGTTTTTTCCTGCTCGTGAAGATGCCCAGAACAAGAGGGCGTAACCTTAAATTCAGGAGCTGGGCCATTCAGGAGAACAGTTAAAACACATTTCTTCGTGCAAAAGGTGATTGAAGAATGAAACTCTTTTTTTTTTTAAAAATGGAGATTTGAGCACAATTAGTAATATTCAATCTGAAATCTGTAGATTTTTGCTGGCCAAGGGTATTGAAGGTTATGGAGCTAATGTGGCTTCATAGAATTAGAATACAGATCAGCCATTATCTAATTGAGTGTCAGAATGGATTTCTTTTGTTGTCCAGTCTCATTCAATTCAACTTGAGTCCAGTTTTATTGGTTCAAGCTTGTTTTATTATTTGCGGAATTATTACAATAGTAATCTGTTGGTCTTAATTCAAAAGTAATGCAATGGTTAGAAGTTCCACTGGCCAAGCTTTTATTAATTTAGGACAATGCATCGTTTAGTCACACTCGAGGAAAGAGATTTTGTCACACTTAAAGGAAAGGCCATCCCAGGAAAGTGTCTCAATTTTACTAGTGTTTTCCAAAGCACTTGTGTAAGAATTTGCTGACTCTTTGTCATAATGGTTTGTTTGGTGTCTGTGCTGGAAACAACCTTCTTTTAAGTTATTTCAAATGCTGATTTGACCATCAGCATTTTAAGTATTTTTCTTGTATCCCTGGGGAAAACTGTGCAGCCTTGCACTGTCGGGGACAATATTGTAATGACACCTTTATATCCCCCTCCAGTTGTTCGGAAATATATGGTTGTCGATGGCGAGCCTGGTGATATTCATGCAGCTTCGCTACCTTTTCCATGAAGTGCAACGCAGGCTGAAACGCCACAAGAACTACTTGCGTGTGGTGGGCAACATGGAAGCAAGGTAAATATTTTAACTAGGCATTGTTAGATCACAGAATCAGATTCCCTACAGTGCAGAAGGAGACCATTTGGCCCATCAAGTCTGCACCAACCACAATCCCACCCAGGCCATATTCCCATAACCCCATATATTTTACCCTGCTAATACCCCTGACACTAGGGTTAATTTAGCATGACCAATCAACCTAACCCGCACATCTTTGGACTGTGGGAGGAAACCCACACTGACACAGAATGTGCAAACTCCACACAGACAGTCACCCAAGGCCGGAATTGAACCTGGGTCCCTGGCACTGAGGCAGCAGTGCTAGCCACCGTGCCACCCCTGTTGTGTAGGTCTGCTAAAATTAACAGTGGGGGAAATCTTCAAGATTGTCTTTTGGACTATGTTCATTTCACTTGCAAAAAAATAGAGAAGATTTATGTCATGATATACTAACACTTCATCTCAAACATTGGATGAATCAGTTTAATTTATTGAGAATGGTATGGTTCCAGATATGTTGATCCTGAATTCTACAATCTGAATCTTGTCATTACTAGTTCTAAGGCAATGGTTTTAGCCTTTCACAGTAACTTCATTGCAGTGTTAATGTAAGCCTACTTGTGACACTTATCCCTCTCTTACCGCCCCCCCCCTTGCCAAACCCTAGTCAATGACTTAAATCGCCTTGAACGTTGACTTTTTTACTGGAGTCCTAGCTGGCTTCCTTCCATTGTCCTCAAATCAGAACACGTCAAATGTGCTACATCCCATGTCCTTAACCTTCCATCATCCCCATTCTATCCAAGTGCCAATTGTTATCAGTGTCTCAGTAGGTTAACTTCAATATTCTCTTTCAAATAGTTCCATTCCTGCGTTGTTGCCCTCTAAATCCACCTGCCTTGTTTCCTTTGTCTTGTTCACCCCTTCCCAGGTTTAATAAATCCCTTGAAATCTGTACCCTTCAACCATGCCATTGATTTCACACAACCTCCTCTGCCATCATCTCAAACATTTTCAATTTTACCTCTATTGCATGTGCACTGTTTTGTAATGTGCCTTGAAATATCTTGCTGCCTGAGAGAGAACTACAGGAATGCTGGTTGTTCCACTGCAGTATGGAAGGGAGTGGGAAGTTGATAAGCACAAAAAGGGTAAGGGAGAGCAAAGGCAAGGAAACATTAATAAGAGTGTGGCCTTTTTATTCTTTCAAGGGGATGTTGGTGTTATTGGCGGCCGTATATTATCGATCATACATTATAGCGCACAAATCGCAGCTCTGCATGCTTTCCTGATCTTTATTCATGCAGCAGGTTCAGTTTTTTAAGTACAATGTGACCCATTCTATCATGTGCAGCACAATTTCTGATGCAATAGTTGGGAATGCGTTATAAATCCAAATAAATTTGTCAGAAGATTCAATTGAACTCAAACGCATTCACCAAAGTTTGAATGTTTTCCAATGGTTAGACCGCTTGTTACATCCATATTTGCAACATGTACGTCAATTTGGATTTCACATCATCTGCATGATCTTTGATTACGTTTCTGAGTTTGGAATTAGACTCCCAGCTTTCATTGACAAGGTTGACATGGTTCAAGTACATGTCACATGTAGCAATCCAGTATGGTCTTTTCAGTTAGTGAATTCGTGTACTGGGACCTGGTAGCAGCGCAGTTGGTACATTTTTTGAACAAAAATCATTTTTAATAATGCATGGTGGCAAGGTGCAGGGAGAATGTGGATCAGGAGCTGTATTATTACTGTGGTTTTCTTTCAAGATATAACATTTGCCCAAAGTTATGTAGGACATTGTTTGCACGGACCAATCAGGATTTGCAACACTGATACCATGAATTAACTCTTTGTTTGACAGGTTTGCAGCTGCTACTCCTGAAGAATTAGCTTCCAACAATGATGATTGTGCCATCTGCTGGGACTCCATGCAGTCTGCACGCAAACTCCCTTGTGGCCATCTTTTTCATAAGTATGTTATCCACCATTTATAGTTGTCAATGGATTGGGCTGGGCAGATTTTTATGTCACAACTGTGGATAAGATTTTCCAAGATGTAATCTTTTTATTTTTCCTCATACATTGATTTATTTCTCATATGCTTCAAATCAGCCACCTCCCTCTTGTTTCGGCCCACACCATGAATTTGGGCATTGTTGCTGCTCGGTCTCTGCTCATGTTGCTTGGATGTACTTAAGGATGCAGTTGGCTTCTCGTTTTAAAACCTCTCCTCATTCTTGTCCTACATGGAGGGACCTCACCACCACTACAGTTTCCTTAGACTGTATGATGAACACTCTGTGGCCAACCATCTATGGGTGTCCTGTCTATTGTGCATTAATTCTAATCGTTGCAGGTTAGCATTGTCCCTGATGGCTCTGGTTAGATGGACTCTTGTGTAACACTGAGCAAGGGTAGCAGTGGATTTGCTAAAGCTGGGCTCATTGCTGTTGGGGGAGGGGAGGAGTTGGTAAAGGTCATTGTTCAGTGAGCTCCAACTGTATGCGTATAATCTCATGGATTGGATTGCAGTGTTCCCATGATAAAATAGCTTGGATTTTAATGACTGAGCTTGCAATGATGATTTGTGATTACCAGTAGTTTGGTGCCTTTGGGACTATAATCCACCTGGGATCAGCACCCTGAGGAGATAATAGGGAAGAAGCAAGGGTGGAGAGAATAATTTTAATTTGTGGATTTTGCTGTACTTTTTAGGTAAGTTACAATGCTGTAAAGGGATTTTTTTTCCATATCTCTAAAATTGGCAAATTAGTTTTTTGACTCAATTGGGTTTCACAGCTGTGTAACCTGCTCCCATATATGTTACAATTGCATCTTACAGTCCAAATTTGCAGAATGTGTGTATGTATGTAGTAATTTATGCATATAAATATATAACTGCTTAAATGTATAAAGGTGTGATTGTTACAGACCATATTAGGTTTAGGTTCCAGAGTCTTAGATTACCAGAAAAAGGATGAGCTGATCAGTAATTTTGAAGTCATTTCTTAAGTAGTTTCTTAAGAGGACAGTTTAAATATAACATACAAGCTAAATAGACAAGCAAAGCATAAAATCGGTGACAATTGAGGATGGTTTAAAAATCTGGAGTGCGAACGGATAGATGATGTCATTTTCTGCAGCTGGGGGCTACAGTCTCTTGTCTGTTCAGTATGTAGCTGCCTTTTCTTTTGCTCTGTTTCTTCTAGAGATAAGAGGTGCTACAAAACTCTGTTTCCCTCGGTCTTCCTCTGAAGAAGCAAGGCCAGCATGGATTGCAAAACTCTTTCCTATCTGAAATGATTTTTTCCCCTGGCTCGAGAAAGTCAATTTTTTTTCTCAGATGGTTGTTTTATGTATGGGTCATGAGATTCAATCTTACCAGGAATGTCTGTGCTAGAAACGTCCTTGGCAGAGATAGAAGGCCTGCTCTGTTTTTCAGACAGTGAGCTGCTATGGAAGCTTATAGTATTTACTACATTTCTGAGGATTTTATAAGGCTAGATAGCAATTTAATGCAACCATTATTTGTGTACCTTCCTACACTCAATGGTGCTATGCAAACTTGTTATTACAAATAAAATTACAAAGAGCCAGGAGGTCAAGGACAAAATTGCCATATGATTTATATTATGCAGGACATGTAAAAGGGGATGCAACAATTTTATACACAGGAATAAAATTTCAAAGATACTGTAGGTAATGAAGTAGTAATGGGTGATGACAGCCAACTCCACACAGAATCTTAATTAAAATGTGATGACCTGAATCGAATTTAGTAGATATGATACAAGGCTGCATCTTTGGTTACTGCAGAATCTTGTTTTGACTTGGGTCTTGAAATAAAACACAATAGAATTTTAAAAAATATGTAATGCTGTAACAGTTGAGATTGGCAGAATAATTAAAGATCAAGTTAAAATAGAATCATTTAACTATCAAAGGAGGAAATTGTTGACTTGTAATCCAATTATTCTAGTATGTAGAATATCTAAAAATCAATGTAATTGAGGTACTTGATGGACTAACGAAGAGTCTAAATTGACTATCATAGATTTCTACTGCTGTTGGGCTATTATATCAAAATGATTGCCACTTTCATCCATATCTCAAAGGCTCTCTTTTAAAGTCATCAATTGCATGTCAAGCACTGGGGCACCTGATAAATTGCTACATAAACACAAGTTGCATTCCTTTCCCTGAGACAATACAGAAAGGAACACAAGTGATTGTCAATTTAAAGAAAATGAATTTTGACAAAAGATTACAGAAACTTAAACTCTGCAGGCCAGAGAAAAGGTTAAGTAATGCCCTTATTAATTATATACAATACAGACAAAGTGAACTCCAAATGTTTTTTTCTGGGACAATTAAGGATACTAGAGGGCATAAATCTCAACTTTTAGCAAAAATAATTGTTCCTACAGTATTAGAGTTTTGGAATAACTTTAGAACAATGGAAATCGATAGTGGTAAGGGGTTCAGAACACAGATGGATGCCAGATTAGCAAGAGCACTAGAGGAATGAATCTCGTGAATCGTATGCCCTTTTTTATCTTGATCTTTTCTTCTGTTTTAAAACTGAACACCTATTTTACTATTTATAAATGCACAAGTACACAACATCATTTATCATTATGCATTAATGTAGTCTACACTGATTATGTTGCATCTTTTTAAGTTTGATATTAATATATTGTGATCCAGTAAGTGACTTCATATCTAAGACGGGTTGGTTGTATATTCTTTGTAGGGTTTTTTTAAGTACCAATTGACTGTTCATCTGTTGTTACATTACCAGCTCCTGTCTGCGTTCCTGGCTTGAGCAGGACACCTCTTGTCCCACCTGCAGAATGTCGCTCAACATTAATGAAGACAACCATGCTGGTGAACCTCGACAGCGAGATAACCTTGATGAAAATATCGGGCCTGTACCAGTTGTGGAGGGCAGGCCACATCTTAACCATCATAACCATTTCTTCCATTTTGATGGTGAGCTGTTCGTGTTTAATAAGCATTTACAATAAACTTGTGTGCATACTTTTTTAACTGTTTAGTAGTTGCAAACTTATTAGTTACCATATAGTATTTTAGGAGATTGGAGTTATAGTAGTGACATTTCATTCTCAAAAATAACAATTTAAGTACAGGAAATGAATCCTAAAGGAAATTGACTTTTTTTCTATTAATTGTTGGTGGATAGGACATTGACCATATTCGAGAAAAAGGACTGGAACAGGCTTCAAATAATTTTTGGAGCATTAGAAATTAAAGGTGTGAAGGGAAAGCTGGGTGCTGTTCCAAGGTAATTGGTGGATGGGACTACCTACGTTATTGGAATTGCCAACTAGCCTCAAATGTTGACAGAGCCCTGAGGAGCAGGTGACTGCTCCAATTTCCTCCCCTTCCTGGGCAAGAACATCTGCAGATAGTTAAGGGATTTCTTCTCCCAAGAATAGACACAATTGGAATTGAGCATTCTGGTTCCCATTTATGCTTCTTGCATAGGACACAAAATTATATGCAATATTGTATCTGTGTAACTTGACATGGGAGCTGTATCTAAATTATGCAGGGGTTTGCGATTGGGTCAAATGTTTTTAGAGGGTTCACAATTGGCAGTAGTAAAAGATTGGTACTCTGTGACTGAAGGTAACCACATACCAACACTAACAGTTGAAAGGTAGCTATGACACCCGAGTTCATAAGTGCAATGGAAGTATGCCTCCTTCAGCAACTTGCATATTGTTTATACATATTAAAAACTTAACTAGACCAGCCATATAAATAGTGACCAAATGTGCAGGTCAGAGGCTAGGAATTCTGCATTGCGTAACTATCCTCCTGACACCCCAAAGCCTACCCTCCATCTATTAGGCACAATTCAGGAGTGCGATGGAGTTCTCTCCACTTGCCCAGATGAGTGCAGCTCGGCAAACATTCCAGAAGCTCAATGCGATCCAAGACAAAATAACTCACTTGATTGGCGTCCAATCCACCATATTCACTCCCTCCTCCAGTGTATAATGACAACAGTGTGTACCATCTACAGAATGTACCACAGCAATTCATTAAGACTCTTCCAAACCCATGACCTCCACCATCTAGAAGAACAATGGTGTGGGTTACAGACCACCCTGATTTGCAACCATACCACCATTACTTCACTCCCTGGGACAAATTCCTGGAATTCCCGCCCCAATAGCCTTGAATGTACGTAGACCACATGAACTGCAGTGGTTCAAGGAGGAAGGTCACTACTATTTTGAGAGCAATTAGGGTCAGCAATAAATGCTGGCCTTCCCAGCGATGCTCTTGTCCCATGAACATTTTTTAAAATCACCACGCATCCATAATGGAAAATTTTAGCTTAAAAACAAAAGTGCTGTTACCTCTTCAGTCACTTTTGGGATCCCAGCTTGTTTCTTGTATCACAGTAACTTGTTAATTGCTTCCTGCCTATTTCTTGTGTGTAATACAAACATTCTACAATCTTATAAAAATAACGTTAGCATGAAACTGAATAAGATCATTAGAAATACGAGCAGGAGTAGGCCAATTGCTGCTATTCGAGAAGATCATGGCCAGCCTGAACATGGCCTTAACTCCACTTTCTTGCATGCTCCCTAATAACCTTTGGCTGCCTTAGCGATCAAAGATCTATCTAACTTGCGCTTGAATATATTCAATGATGTCATCTCCACTGCTCTCTATCAAAGAGAATTCAAAAGACTAATGACCCTTTGAGAGAAGATTATTCCTCCTCGTCTCTTAGATGGGAGATCCCTTATTTTTAAACTGTGTCCCCTAGTTTTAGATATCCACTACAAGAGGGAACATCCTCCCAGCATTTACCCTGTCAAACCCACTCAGCATCTTGTGTTTAAATAAGATTGTGTCTCATTCTTCTAAACTCCAATGAGAAAAGGTCCAGTCTACACAACCGTTCCTCATTAAACAGCCCCTTCTTGCCAAAAATCGGTCTAGTGATCCTTCTCTGAACTGCTTACAATGCAAGTATATCTACCCTTAAGTAAGGGGACCAAAACAGTACACAGTACAGCAGATGAGGTCTCACCAATGTCCTGTACAGTTGTAGCAAGACTTCCCCACTTTTATACTTCATCCGCCTTGCAATAAAGGCCAGCATTCTACTTGCCTTCCAAATTACATGCTGCACCTGCATGCTAAGTTTTAGTATAAGGACACCTAGATCTCACACTGCAGCATTCTGCAGTCTCTCTCTATTTGAATAATCTGCTTTTCTATTCCTTCTGCTAAAGCGGACAGTCTCCCCATTTTTCCATGTTATACTCCATCTGACAATTTTTGCACACTCACTTAACCTATCCATATAGCTTTGCAGACTTTATACCCTCCTTGTGACTTGCTTTGCTATGTATCTTTGTACGATCAGCAAATGTGGCTATAATACAGTCTCTACCTTTGTCCAAGTCATGGTTGAGGTCACAAAGTTGATCTCTGGCAGTCCACTTGTTGCATTTTGTCAACCTAAAAATGACTCTCTCCTGTTTGTTAGCCAATCCTTGCAAATCCTCCCTCTCTGTGCTAATAATGTATCATCTCCAATATCATGAGCTCTCTTGCAGTAACTTTTTTATGTGGCACCTTATTGGATGTCTTTTGGAAACCCAAATACACTACATCTACCAGTTCTCCTTTATCCATCCTGCTTGTTACATCCTCAGAGTTCTGGTTAATTTGATACCCTGATTATTGCTGTTTATACATTCCAGGATCTCGAATTGCCAGTTGGTTGCCTAGTTTCTCAGTGGAAGTAATGCATACAACAAATATCCTTGGTATTGCACAGGTGAACAATTCTCAGCTCAATGCTATGGTAAGTCAAATTGGAGAATACACACTAATATTCATTTGGTGGTACAAAAGTGATATTTTGTTGAAGACATTTTGTCAAAGCTTAATGGTCTTTTACTCATCAGGACAATTGCAAGAATGCCACTGTCTGGAGAAACAACAACTTGCACTGTATTCTCACACTCTTGTAATACAGTGTAAAGTTGTTGTTTCTGTTGACAATGGTATTCTTGTGATTTTCCTGATGAGCACAAGGCAGAAAGCTTTGACAATGTATTTTTTCAGTAATACACAGTGTATTCTGTTAAGTCATTTATTTCCTCATGTAGCAATCAGTAGCATGCCCAGAGTCTCAGTGATGTCTTAGTGATATAGAGTAGATTGCTGTATGAATATCTTACAATGTAGGGTAAAAAAAGGTAGGTTTGTTGCTGCTGTTATTTCTGTCATGGTGAGTTCCTGATCCCATTTCAAGGAGGTCTTCCTCCTTCATCTCCCATCTTGGGAGACAGCAATGTAAAACTAGAGCTGAACTAGTGACAAAACAATGAAGAGAAAAGGCCTGGAAGCGGGTGCTCTCTGCCTTTTGGTGTTCCCAATCTTAGCTAAGCAGTGTGTTATAGTATGGAGGCTACTGTTGTGTTTTTTTCATCTTTTCCATTTCCACATCAACTAGATTCCATAAGATTATAATTGTTCCACTGGGTTGTGATTTTAATTACAATATTATAAAAGATGTTAAAGGGGAAGAGTTGTGGACACAGAATTGGCCTATTATCCGAAATGTTAACCCATGAGATATCAGTACACATAATGGTATCTTCCAGTCAACCTTTTGCTCGGTTTAAGCTTTGAGTTGCTGTTTGAGTCAATCTAGGGTACATATTTTATGTTGAACCCCTGCTGTTGGGACATCAAGGTGCATATTTATTTTCTTTAATATTTGGAGTGTTTTAAATTATGGATCTGACTGACTCTTTGCTGTGGTATCCTGTTGAGCAGCTTCATCTTGAGCAAACCTGTGATATGACCACTGAGATGGAGAAGAATTGATCCTAATATCGTCAAAAATGGCCTGTTTATTTCTTATCTTTAAGCCTCCTGTGATCAAGCTTTAATTATTTGTACAAGGAAATACTATCCAAATATTATCCTCCATTTGTATTAATTTGTTGCAGTAGATTTATTTCTCAGTGGTGAGGGATTAAGGCAGAACTACAAGAACATGTTGCCTTTCTCGAGTGTGATTATTGCATTTCTACCTACAGGCTCATCAAATCCAAGAGATGTTTCCCCAGGTTCCATATCATCTTGTCCTCCAGGATCTACAGCTAACTCGTTCCATAGAAATCACCACTGATAATATACTGGAAGGAAGAATTCAGGTTCCCTTTCCCCAACAAGTTAGTGTTCTTTTTCTTTTACATGTATTTATTTAAAATACTAATTTGAATTTCTGTTGTTCATTGCTCATCTCACTGTTCCCTTCAATGCATTTCAAAAGCGTCAAGAAAGTAGACCAGCACTGAATGGTCCAGCTGTGGAAGAAAATGATGGTCATTCAGGTGACTCAAACAGTGAAGAGCAGGTAAATCATATTTCGTAGTACATCTTGATTATATGAGACTTGGAATACTGCTCCTCTGGAGGAGGAAACTCTTCGAGCATCTCATGATAACTGGATAGGATATAATGAAAGTCTTTTTTTGATGTATGAGGCCTTGGTCTCTTTATCGCTACTTAATGGTCAGTGTTTCTTCAAAATTTCAGATATGCCACCTCATACAATGTTGTTCTTCCCTCATTCTATATTCTGGATCCCACTATATTTCATATATTCTTTTTCAAGACCTGCCCTTACTGACTGGCTTTTCACAATATTAGTGATGGAATTACCTTTTGAAACTCCTGTATTTTCATCAAATAGCTTTGTCATGTGAAAGAAAAAGACTGTCAAAACTGGACATCAAATACTCCCATTCTTGTCTTTTCTCTGACATGCAATTCTCAGGCCTCTAAAAGCTAAGCTTGGTGTTACCCAGAACTAGCTAAATTACCTTTTTGTTTTTGTAATTTTCAGCCTTGGTGGTACCTGCATTGTGCAATCTTAATCTTCTATCTTAGTATTCCAGTATTTTTTAAAAATTCCACGTTATTTTTGCAATTGCAAGCAGTTGTGATCAGGCACCCTTAGCATATGATTGAACCTTAAACTGTTCAATGTCTACAAAGATTCCTGTTTACCAGTTGCAAAGCTTCAGTAACCTATTAGCCTCAAGCAGTCTATTGTGAAAGTGTCTCAACTTCTTCCAATCACATCTTTAATCTCAGACATTTCTCTCCTTTAGTTGATGTTCTGTTGGTATTCTAAAGTTAGGAGGATAATCCAGTTATATGTTTACAAGACATCCCTACTGTCTTGCCGCTCTTCTCTTGCCCTTGCATAATTTGTATTGTATTAAGCACTATCCAAACAAAATGTAGTTGATCAGAGTTTAACGTGTCAAAAGATATTAAAATTAGTGTCTATGTATGGAAAGTTTACATTAGCCAACTACAGCTCGCAGGATATTTCGTATCACCTGAAAGTGACATTACTTTGATTTTGATTTGATTGATTATTGTCACATGTATTAGTATACAGTGAAAAGTATTGCTTCATGCACGCTATACAGACAAAGCATACCGTTCATAGAGAAGGAAACGAGAGTGTGTAGAATGTAGTGTTACAGTCATAGCTAGGATGTAGAGAAAGATCAACTTAATGCAAGGTGGGTTCATTCAAAAGTCTGACGGCAGCAGGGAAGAAGCTGTTCTTGAGTCGGTTGGTATGTGACCTCAGACTTTTGTATCTTTTTCCCAATGGAAGAAGGTGGAAGAGAGAATGTCTGGGTTGCGTGGGGTCCTTAATTATGCTGGCTCCTTTGCCGAGGCAGCGGGAAGTGTAGACAGAATCACTGGATGGGAGGTTGGTTTGCAAGATGGATTGGGCTACATTAACGACCTTTTGTAGTTTCTTGCGGTCTTGGGCAGAGCAAGTGCCAAACCAAGTTGTGATATAACCAGAAAGAATGCTTTCTATGGTGCATCTGTAAAGGTTGGTGAGAGTCGTGGCTGACATGCCAAATTTCATTACCCTTGTACAGGAAGTCAAACTATAAGCTCTTAGCTGCTGTGTACAAAGCTAGACCAATCCACGACTAGTTAGAACAAATTGCTTTCGAGCACATTGGCTAAGTGCACCCAAGAATAAATCAGCAACAGATTTAAAATGTGGAGCTTTCTAACAGTCCGAAAGATGTGCTGGTTAGGTGCATTGCTATGCTAAATTCTCCCTCCGTGTACCCGAACAGGCAGTGGAGTGTGGCAACTAGGGGATTTTCACAGTAACTTCTTTGCAGTGTTAATGTAAGCCTACCTGTGACACTATTAAATAAACGTAAACATGTAATAGACTTGCGTAACATAGAATCATTCTTTGAAATTGTCACTGAGTCATTATTGGCATGGACATGGTCTGTTTAACCCAAGCTGTAAATAAGTAATTAAAAATTTAGTTCCCTTGGGTTTTAATAATTTTACCTTTTGAAACTTGACATGGCAATTACCAATGGAAGATATTCTCTGTTGCAAATCTTATGCTTATCAGCTGTCTAAGGCCCTCCAAAAATAAATCCTGAATTTCTAAAGTGTTTTAGCGATTCTTTTCAAAGCACCCTGCTTTAATTTGGAGAAAATGTAAAGCTCAGTAAAACCATGAGTTCAGATAAATGTTATTTTATATGGAATGTTAAATATTTACTTCCTATTAAATGTTGTTTTGCAAATCATTAATTCAGATTTACATGATCTCAGTGCCAAAAAATACAATCTCGTTCAAAAATGCCATCTTGCAGAAGTTCCACCCCGCTTCTATTTCATATTTCTAAGGTGCTCTTTCATTGAGTTGCAAATGCTTCCACTCATTCATATTGAATTTGTCCTGCTTGTGAGCAGAGCAGACATGGGCGATTTTCCACATTCCCGGTAAATGCCAGTATTGGAGCTGTACTGGAACAGCTTGGCTAGGGGCATGGCAAGTTCTAGAAAACAAGTTTTCGGTACTATTGCCAGGATGTTGTCAGGGCCCCATAGCCTTTGTAGTATCCAGAACTTCTACCGTTTATTGATTTCACATAGACTGGTTCAAATTGACTGAAAACTATGATGCAGGAGACTTTGGGAGGAGGCTGAGATGTATCATTCACTCAGTATTTCTGGCTGAAGATGGTGATGCCTTAGCCTTGTCTTTTGCACTGTGGTCTCCTCCATCATTCGAGGGCAGGGAAATTGGTGGAGCCACCTCCTCTGGTTTGTTTAATTGTCCTCTGTCATTCATGACTGGATGTGGAGGACTGCAGAGCTTGGACCTGATCCATGGGTTGTGGGATCGCTTGGCTCTGTCTATTGCATGCAAGTAGTCTTGTGTTGTGGCTTCACGATATTGACATCTTTTTTAAGGGATACCTGGTGCTACTCCTGACATGCCGTCCTGCACTCTTCTTTGAACCACAGTTGATCCCCCAGCTTGATGGTAATGGGCGGCAAAATGGTTAGCAGTGCTGCCTCACCGCGCTAGGGACCCAGGTTTGATTCCTGGCTTAGGTGACTGTCTGTGTGGAGTTTGCACATTCTCCCCATGTCTGCGTGGGTTTCCTATGGGTGCTCCGGTTTCCTCCTGCAGTCCAAGGTGTGCGGGTTAGGTGGATTGGCCATGCTAAATTGCCCCTTAGTGTCAGGGGGACTAGCTAGGGTAAATGTATAGGGTTATGGGGATAAGGCCTGGGTGGGACTGTGGTCGGTGTGGACCCGATGGGCCAAATGGCCTCCTTCTGCACTGTAGGATTCTGTGATAGTCTGGAATCAATGCTTAGAACTCCCAGGGTGACTTCCTCCTGACTGTATACTGCTGTCCTGCCACCTCTGGTGGGAATGACCTGTTGGTACAACAGCACATAACCAGGGAAGATGGTGGTGCTGGGACCTTGTCTGTAAGGTATGATTCTGAGAGTATCACTGTCAGGCTGTTGCTTGACTAATGTGGGACAAGCTCTCCCAATTTTCTCACAAGCCCCAAGGTTGTTAGTAAGGAGGACTTTGCAGCGTTGAAAGGGCTGGATGTGCCATTGTTGCCTAGCAGATACCAAATGCTCTGTCTGGTTTCATTTATTTTTGACTTTGCAGCGAGTTGATACAATTGAGTAACTTGCTGGAACATAAAACTAGGAGCAGGAGTAGGCCATTTGGCCTCTCGAGCCTGCTCCGCCATTCAATAAGATCATGGCTGATATTTTTGTGGACTCAGCTCTACTTACCCACCTGCTCACCATTACCCTTAATTCCTTTACTGATCAAAAATCTGTCTATCTTTGCCTTAAAAACATTCAACAAGGTAGCTTCATCTGCTTCACTGGGCAGGGAATTCCACAGATTCGCCACACTTTGGGTGAAGAAGTTCCTCCTCAAGCCAGTCCTAAATCTGCTCCCCCTTATTTTGAGGCTATGCCTCCTAGTTCTGGTGTCACCTGCCAGTGGAAACAACCTCCCTGCTTCTGTCTTATCTATTCCCTTCATAATTTTATGTTTCTATAAGATCTCCCCTACCCCCCCCTCACTTTTCTAAATTCCAATGAATATAGTCTCCTCATAAACCAACCCTCTCAACTCTGGAATCAACCTAGTGAATCTCCTCTGAAACCCCTCCAATACCAGTATATCCCTTCTCAAGTAAGGAGACCAAAACTGTGCACAGTACTCCAGGTGTGGCTTCACCAGCACCTTATACAGCTGCAACATAACCTCCCTGTTTTTAAACTCCATCCATCTAGCAATGAAGGACAAAATTCCATTTGCTGCCTTAATTACCTGCTGCACCTGCAAACCAACTTTTTGTGATTCATGCACAAGGACACCAAGGTCCCTCTGCACAGCAGCATGCTGCAATTTTTTTACCATTGCAATAATAGTCCATTTTGCTGTTATTCCTACCAAAATGGATGAGCTCACATTTACCAACATTGTACTCCATCTGCCAGACCCTTGCCCACATGTTCAGTATCCTCTGCACACTTTGCTCTACCGCTCAGCTTAGTGTCATTTGCGAACTTTGACACACTACACTTGGTCCCCAACTCCAAATCATCTGTGTAAATTGTAAACAACTGCGGTCCCAACACTGATCCCTGAAGCACATCACTAGTCACTGAGCGCCAATCAGAAAAACACTAATTTACCCCCAGTCTTTGCTTTCTGTTAGTTAACCAATCCTCTATCCCTACTAATACATTACCCATAATGCCATGAACCTTTATTGTATGCAGCAGCCTTTTGTGCGGCACCTTGTTGAATGCCTTCTGGAAATCCAGATACACTACATCCACCAGTTCCCCATTGTCCACCATGCTCATAATGTCCTCAAAGAATTCCACTATATTAGTTAAACAAGACCTGCCTTTCGTGAAACTATGCTATTGCTAGGCTATTTTTGAGAGTATTTAAAAGTCATTCTCATTTGAGTCTGGAGTCGCATGTAGGCCAGACTCGGGAAGGATGGCAGATTTGTTTTCCTAAAGGGCATTAATGAACCAGATAGTTTTTATGCCAATCAACAATGGTTTCATGGTCACTATAACTGAGATTCCATTGTTTTAATTAATTGAATTTGAATTCCCAGAGGCCAAGAGCATGAGCTTAGATCTCTGAATTACTAGTCCAGTGACTTTACAACTCTGCCACCATCTTCCTCAAGGTTGCACACTCGTACATTATAGTTGTGAGCTCAGCATTTTGAGCTTTTCAAATTTAAGAATTCAAATGCGCACTACAATCTACTGCTTATAAACATTTTTAATGCTACAGAATCCTAATTCAAATGTCCCAAATGGTAAGCTACCTTGAATCTATAATCATAGAATCCCTACAGTGCTGAAGGCAGCCATTTGGCCCATTGAGTCTGTAGCAACTCTGACAGAGCATCTTACCTAGCCCTATCCCCATAACCCCACTAATCCCTGCAACATACACATCTTGGGACACTATGGGACAATTTGGCATGGCCAATCCACCTAACCACATCTTTGAACTGTGGGAGGAAACCGGAGCACCCGGAGGAATCTCTCTGATACGGGGAGAATGTGCAAATTCCACATAGACAGTCACCCAAGGCTGGAATCAAACCTGGTTACTTGGCACTGTGAGGCAGCAGTGCTAACCACTGTGCTGCCCCTGCATGTGAAGTGAAATAAAAGTTTGGAAGAAATGTGTCATGCTAAAATGGATATACTGCAGATTAATTAATCATGGAAAGGAAGTGGAAGAAGAAATATTTGAATATTAAAGTGAAATGAATAAAGAATAATAATCATGGACCACTTTACTCAACCCTAAATAAACTGGCAGAAGGTAGCACAAAAGGGCACAGGATTGGGTTTTTTGTGCAGTACCCGTTGTTATCTAGAGAGTGAACATTGCTGGATCTGGTTATGAGAAATGAAGCATAACTGATCAGTGAACTTATTGTAGAAGAACACCTGGCAGTAGCAATCACACTTTATTGGGTTTAAGTTAAAGATTCAAAATTACATAAGACAAAGACCAAAATAATAAATTGAGGGGGTGGGAGGGAGCTGATTTTCAGGGATGAGAATAGAACTAGAAAGAATTTACTGACACACAGGAATAAACAGTTTGAAATATTTGAAGTGCTGATCAATACATTTGATACCTCATTTTAAAAAGAGCAAACCATGTTAAAGAAATGAAGGCAAAATTAATTAAGGAGACTAACATGGTGAACTTGACATTAGAAAAAAATACAATTAAGATGTGAAGGGCATAATTGATAAACTATTCAAACTCAGACAAAATAAAATCCCTGCCTGGATGGATTGTATCTGCACATTTAAAGGAGGTAAGGGAAGAAATAGCAGATTTATATATGAATTATTTGAAATAACACTAAATAGGTGTAATCTATTTGGATTTCCAAAACTTTTATGGAATACCACATAATAGATTTGCGAATAACATCAAAACATGGAGTTGGAACAATGAGTAGCAAGGTAATGTAGTTTAACCAGATTAGCAAATGGTTGAAAGTTCAACAGGATTGGTGCTATATCCACTGCACCCTCTTTACATTAAGGTTTTGGAGAAGAATTGAAAAATTCGCAGATGACATTTGTGGAGATATAGTTAATTCAGTGGAGTGCTGTAACAAAATGCAGGGGGACTTTAATAAGCATGCAGAATGGATGTGTAATTGCCATTCGCAATAGATGAGCATGACTTACTACATTTTGGTAGGAAGATGAGATTATGCACTCCTTGAAAAATAAATGTCTAAATGGGGTAATTAAAAGCAAAGCACTGGAAGTCTGAACTTAAAAACAGAAAATGCTGTATAAACTCAGCAGGTCTGACAATATCTGGAGAGAGGTAGAGATAACATCTCAAGTCTGACTCTTCAGAGTCTAAATGGGGTTGTTTAAAGTTTATTTATTATTGCCACAAGTAGGCTTGTGACAATAATAAATAATTACGTTTACTGTGAAAATCCCCTAGTCACCACATTCCAGCACCTGTTTGGGTACACTGAGGGAGAATTTAGCATGGCTAATGCACCTAACCAGCACATCTTTCAGACTGTGGAAGGAAACCAGAGCATCCAGAGGAAACCCACGTAGACACACAGAGAACGTGCAGACTCTGCACAGACAGTGACCGAAGTCAGGAATCGAACCTGGGTCCATGGCACTGAGAGGCAGCAGTGCTAACCAGGGTGGCAAACAGGAATCTGGGGATCACATGTTAGTAAAGTAGCGACACATTTTAACAAGGCCATTTTTTTTTAAAAAGCATCAGGGTTAATTTCTGGAACAAAAGAAGTAGAGAATTGTTAAACCTGTATAGAACCTGAGTTAGACCATACTTGAAGTACAAACAGTTTTAGTCATAAAAAGCACAGAGGTACTGCAGAAAAGATTAACTAGAATCATACCAGAACTGAGGGGTTATACCTATCAGGAAAGATTTGAACAGGTTTGGACTGCCAACCTTTTCTAGAAAAGAAGACTCTGATAAATTGATAGAGCACTTTAGGATAATTGAGATAATCGAAATCAAGATCATTTCCTTCATTCAGAGCGCAGCTAGAATCTGGAATTTGCGACCACCAAGGAATAATTGAACCATGTAGCATAAATCAGGTGTGACCAACTGGTGGCCTATGGGCCAGATTGTGTCCCCCAAAGCCATTCTATGTTATCCCTGGAGCCACTGTTCAAAATGCTGATAAGTGAAGTTGAAGATTCTGGAAGGGGAGGCTCCTCCAATCACAGGCTATTCCTCTCCTCTGTTTGTTGCTGTTAGGCTCACGAATAAAAGGCGGGAAACACTGATGGAGCCCATGCTGGGGAGAGTTCGCTGTTGGGAAAGCTAGCAACTAGCCCAGAGCCTGGTGGGGGTGGAAGGTAGGGGGAAACGATTGGTTGAGCGGCTTAGGATTAGCAGAATTGGATGCTAGAAACTGTTTGAGGGGCCCTGGAGGAGGGTGCTAGCTAATGGTTGGGGGCCTGGCTGGGTGAGTGAAGAGACTTGGTACCCAGCGGTGGGTGGGTAGACAGGTGTGTCTGACTCCCTTCCAGTATCAGGATTCTCATTTGCCCTCCCCACCATACCAACACAAACCCTCACTCTGAGAGTGGGTGTGAGTATGCGAATGTTCACCCCGAGATTGGGAGTGTCACCTTCTTGCACTCTAATGGTCCTCTTTTTTAATCCGTCTTTTTTAATTATCAGTTTATTTATTTCACATTTCTTTAATTTTTGCTCAGCATGTTGCTTGTTTTGTTCACACCTTCATTATAAAAAAAAATCTTGTTCAATGTTGTGCCAAACTTAACTTTGTGAAATTTGCTCATAAGCTCCTAGAGTGAGGGGAAAAATGGAAATGCGCTTTCCCTACACATAAGCCTGGCAAAATGTATTTAAAAGGAATTTAGATAAGCATATGAGGGCAAAAGAAATAGAAAGGCATATTAATGGGGTTAAATAAAGGGTGGAAGGAAGCTTGTAAGTAGCATAAATACTAGAATGAACCTGGTGGGCAATTTAGCCTTATTTTGTGCTGTAAATATTTTGTGACCTGATCACATCATGTTCACATGTGATTGTGTTACATATTTAAACTGAAGAGTAGAGACTAATCAATAATTTTACAATACCTTTATTGATTATACCTATATCAAACATCTTACTTTCCACTTTCTTAGGAATACTTCCTATAAGGACCTGAGCCTTATCAGTTACCTGAGGTATTAAGCCAGTTTTCTCACTAATGAGCTCTTTTTGTTGAGCTAATGCGATCTCATTTAGCTATCAACAAAGACCACTTTTGTTGTATATAATTGCTAATTGACCAAGTGAAATCTTTAATTATCAATGTACCTTTGCTATGTTACTGTTCAGCACAGGCTAATGCCTCCCATTCTACAGAAACCTTATTATAAAAAATAAAATTTAAACAAGTGTTTTACTGTTGCAGGACTAACTTTTCTGCTCTTGCATCTATGTAATTGATTACAGATCACTGAAACTTAAACATAATGTTCTGGTGTGTTTTAATTACGTTCTCATTAAGTTTGTAGTTACTTCGAATTGAAACCAGTAGGGTCAGTGTTAGTTCAAAAGTTAAATCATCACTACTTTAAAATTGAATTATACTTCCTTGCTTAACAGAGAAGCTAACAATATGAAGACAAATAATTAACACTTGGGTCAGTCTGATGAACTCCTTTTTTTATTTCAATTGAATTTTCTTAATCAGGCCTCCATTATAGAGGAAGATCCCCTGTTCTGCATCTAGCATAATATTTGATCCAAATTTGGGAAGTTGCCATGTAGTGTAAGGCACTGACTCTCTCTCACCTATCCAACTCATTGACCGTGCATTCAAACAAAACAAAAGTGAAAACTGCAGTTACTCTAACACTTGTGTATTAATGTTTTCTGCAAATTTGACCGTTGCAACAAATTGATCATCTCTCCTTTGCACTTTTCATGGTTATAGTTTTACTATGAATCAGTTTGAATGCCAGTGTACATGATTGTAACAGCGTCTTCTTTACATCTTCAGACTGAGCATTCAGCCCTTGAACTCAGCCAAAGTGTGGAAGAGACATTTGAAGCTGGCAGTGAATTTCCACAAATTGATGTTCCGACTGAAGACTTTGAAGCACGTGGAAGTCGTTTCTCAAAGTCGGCAGATGAGAGACAGCGAATGTTAATTCAACGCAAAGAAGAACTACTGCTGCAAGCTCGGAGGTAAGGGGCTACTAAGCAGTGGGAGAAATTTGTGTTTAGGCCCTGATTGATGATAAGTAGGATATTCACTCATTACGGGAATGTCTGGGACTTGTACAACATGTAAAGGGTTGTGCAATTTTAGGGGGAAAAAAAATCTAATTTGAAAATGTTAATATTAATTTGGGTTTTAACCTCCTGTTTAATTGATATGATTACATCATTGCCTTAAGAAAAGATAAGATGGTGACTGGAGACCTTGAACATTTTCAGCTGTTTTGAGCACCAGCATGGATTTGTAAAGAGTAGGCCATGTCTGACAAACCTGATTTAATATTTTGAACAAGTGACTAAAGCAGTGGAGAGGAGAATGTCCAAGGATGTTACTTTTATGGACCTGCAAAAAGCATTTGATATGGTCTGTCATAATAGACTGTTAGCTAAGCTTAAAGCTCATGATATTGAAAGCAAATTATTGACCTAGTTATGAAATTGATTGAATTTTCAGGATAAAACTGTCCTCCAGGGATCTGTTCAACTAGTCATCCTATTTATTGATGACTTAGATGATAATGGGATATGTTTAAACAGCTGAAGGCACTGGATACTGCAAAGGCTATAGGCCCTGACAATATTCCATCAATAGTACTGGAGACTTGTGCTCCAGATCTAACCATGCCCCTAGCCAAGCTGTTCCAGTACAGTGGTACAATGTGAAAAATTGACCAGGTATGTCCTGTACACAAGAAACATCCAACCTGGCCAATTACAGCCCTATCAGTCTATTCTTGATCATCAATGAAATGATGGAAGGGGTCGTCAAAAGCACTATCATGTGACACTTGCACGTGACACTTGCACAGCAATAGCCTGCTCACTGATGCTCAGTTTGGGTTCTACCAGGGCCACTCAGCTCCTGACCTCATTACAGCTTTGGTTCAGATCTGGACAAAGGAGGTGAACTCCAGAGGTGAGAGTGACTGCCCTTGACCAAGTATGGCATCAAAGAACCCTAGTAGGAAGAAAACCGTCCACTAGCTGGAGTCATATCTGACACAAAGGAAGATAGTTGTGGTTGGAGGTCAACCATCTCGGTTCCAGGACATCACTGCAGGAGTTCCTCAGGGTAGTGTCATAGGTCCAACCATCTTCAGCTGATTCATCAATGACCTTCCTTCCATTATAAGGTCAGAAGTGGGGATATTTGCTGATGATTGCATAATGTTCAGCATTTGTGATTCCTCAGATACTGAGACAGTCCCATGTCCAAATGCAGCAAGACCTAGATAATATCCAGTCTTGGGCTGACAAGTGGCAAGAAACATTTGTGCCACACAAGTGCCAGGCAATGACTATCTGTAACAAGAGAGGATCTAACCATCGCCCCATGACATTCAATGGCATTACCACCGCTGAATCCATCACTATCAACATCCTGGGGGTTACCATTGACCACAAACTGACCTGGATTAGCTTATAAATAATGTGGCTACAAGAGCAGGTCAGAAGCTAAGAATCTTGTGGTGGGTAACTCACCTCCTGACACCTCAAAGCATGTCCACCATCTACAAGGCATAAGTCGGGAGTGTGACAGGACAAAAGAGCCTGCTTGATTGGTATTCCTTCCACAAATGTTCAGTCCCTCCATCATCGACAAACTGGCCGCAGTGTGTACCATCTACAAGATGCGCACTACTCATAGCAGGATTAGATGTCCTTTCTGCTTATCTGATACTGGATGCTAGATAAGGAGTCTGATAATTTAGCTAGAGTGGACAAATTTCAAGAGATGGTGGTGAGATATGTGTGAATAAGGTGGTACTGAAGGTTAGTGTATAGGTGAGAAATAGTGGGTGGCAAAGTATATATCCTTGGGGGCTACTGGAGTGTTGGGACAGGAAGAGAAGCCATTGCAAATGATTTTGGTGATTACAATTGAGTAGGTAAGAATAAAACCAACTCAGAGCAGTCCCACCAAACTGGACACCAGTGGAGAGATGCGATAGAAGAAGATAGTATGGTTGACCATGTCAAAGGCTGCAGACAGATCAAGAAGAATAAGAATAGAAAGGTACCTCAGGAAGGATATATTGGCCTTGGAGGCAATGCAGCCTAGATTTACCAAACCGATACTGGGCTCCGAGGACTAAACTACAAGGAGAGATTGCATAAAATAGCATGGCAGATTTTTGTCAAAATTTTCAAGGCAAAGCCTTACTACAAGCTATAAAAGAACAACTGGCTGGAAAAGTAACAAAAACTAAATAGCCCTAAATTGTACCAATGCTCTGTTGAACAGTAACTATGCAAAAAGGACATCTAATCCTGCTATTCGTCACATCACAAATTAACAAGTGTTTTTTTAAAAATAAAGCTCAATCTTTATGTTCAGCAATTGCATAACATGTGCACCATGGACTTGAGTCAGTTAGCTTGTATTCCAGTTTACTGCAACAAGCAACTTTCTGACCTGTTTCCTATGTGTCATCTTTTTGCATTCAAGAATTGGACAAAGTTGTTCGCTGCCAGCAGAAATAAAGCTATTACTTCACCAGTTAGAGGAAATCACAGTGGGTTGAAGTTCTGGGCTGTTGAGCAAAAACTTAATTCATACCTAGGCAGTCCCTGTAACATTAATGAATAGCATGCTAATGAATTAACAAAAAGAATTGAGAAACATCTTGTATTTATATAGTGCCTTTAATATAGTAAATTGTCTCAAAGCTTCACAGGAACATTATCAAACAGTTTTACACTGAGCCAGAGGAGATATTAGGGCTAATGACCAAAAATCTTGGTTAAAGGGGTAGGTTTTAAGGAATGTCTTAGAGCCTAGTATAGATTCCTATGAAATAATTGCATAAAATTAACAGTAAAGGTATCAAATAATTAATCTCTTAATGTTATATAACACCTTTCATGATCTTGGGACTTGCCAAACTGTTTTACAACCAATGAGTAATCATGAAGTGTAATCACTGTTGTAGGAAAAGTGGCAAGTCATTTGTACATATTCCTGATTCTAGATTTCATAACCTGTTGTCAATGAAAATGATTAGTTTGGAGAAGAATGATTTGCATAAGATAACTCTAAAATAAGCCTCATCATGCCATTGTTAACATAGGTTAACATAACATAGGTTAGTAATATATTGTACTTGCAGGTGGGAGTGGAGAAGGTGGAGAGAATGCACCTCAATAGCATTGATTTGTTTGCAGATTTGAAACAAAACATATAAATGCACATAAGTATTACAATAGTTCCTTGATGCCAAGGTAAATAGATGTACCTGGTTAGGATGAGAAGCTCACCATCATGTGATTTCCTGTGACCTTTAGCATGGACAATAAGATTTTTATTAAAGAATTAGTTCTCACATGCTATTGAAGGTGAATTGGAAATAAAATAGTGTTCTTATTTGGTTGGCTCAATGGAGTGCTGTCATACTGCCTGGCAGTGCCTGGTGATCCAGCTCTGTGCTGCCTGATCATATTTAAGAGCACATCAAATTTAGAAGTCTGACCATATCTGGAATATCTGCATATCTGGAAAGGGGTACTAGTGTACAAGGATCCACAGTAGGAGGGAGATTATAGAAATTTTTGCTTATTATAACAGTCTGTAAATTTATTCTCTCACAGACGGTACGTAAATAAGAACCAGAATGAAGCAGACAATTTATCTAATGGGGGCATATCCTCTGGGCCACCTCTCAACGCAGACTCTCTTACTTTGCGGCGTCGAACCTTGGCAGCTGCAGCTGAAAGACGTCTCCAGCAACGACAGGACTCCTAGTTCTGATGAAGCAACACCAGGAACCTAGAATTTTGATACTTTCTGAACCACGTGTCTGACTCTTTTCTTGCAGCTGCGAGAGCAGCATCCCAGAACCACTCTGCAAAGTCATACTGTTGAGCTGGGGAGTTGAACTTTCACATGTACTGTGGCTGCACCAATGGAGCTGAATCTCAACAGTATTTTGGGTGGGAAATGGCATGGATGGTTATTTTTTTATACAGCCTTTGTGAAAACAATAAACAGCTTTTTACCTGCAAAAAAAATAGTAGCTGCAAGTGTCTGGAGGCTGCTTTTAAACTTTTCAACTGCAGAATATATGCAGTCTGCAGGTTTGTCCATGATGGATTGTGAAAGGCTGGTTCCAAAAACTCATTGGGCACTGCAGCATAGTGCCCAATCAGCAGAATTGTGCTGATAAGTGACGTTATGCGCCATGGTGTTCTGCAGTTAGCTTAGTTTCTTCTTGGTTTTCCCATTGTACAAGAAGCATGGAACAATTTTATACCTACAGTATACCCTTGGTCCTTTTTCCTTCTGTGGAAATTATATGCAATAATTGTTTCTTGCCTACACAAAGCTTCCATGCCTTTTTGGAACAAGGTGGTTTTGAGCTGTTTCTGATTTTAGTTTGAATTTTCTGTTTTAAATGACTCCATGTTATCCGAACTGCAGTTCTGATATCACTAATTTGATGCATCCCAGTAGTTCATGTCAGTACATGTCAGAAGCTGGTTGTCTCTGGCAGTTTCAAGTCACTTGTCATAGTCGTGGATTGATTAGCTTTTGCTATCTACTGAGTTATTACTCAGTTGGCTGGTTAGAAATGAAGTGTGATGGATTGGGGCACTGTGAAAGGTTACAAAGTGTTTAATTTTCAGTATTCCCACTAAAAAATTAAGCCTAGGGTTTTTGAATGCATTTGAACAACTTCAACCCATCTTTCCCAGACTACCTTTAAAAAGCATGCTGCTCCCTCTACAGCCACATGCAATCTCATTTGTCATGTAAATTAAACTATCTAATATGTAAATGGCATATGAAAAACAAAAGCCAGCATCCTGTCCATTAGGGCTCTCTTTCTTTGGAAAGTTGGTTGTGTTTTGCCAGAAATGCCTTTATAGTTCTGAATCTTTGGGGGTGGTTGGATGTGGTTTATCCAGCTGTACGGTGTTTTATGTAGGAACCATGGTACTGATCATGTAACAACTTGGTGACTTGAGAGTTAATTTTAAATAAAGTATTGCACATTTGCTATGGCACTCAGCTTGATCTCTCTAATCAAATATGAAAATTACAGAATTTGCTCTCTTATTCCCCCTTTGTTAGCCAGTATATTTTGACTATGCTCTTTGATTGTCACTCGAATGCATTATCTTAAATAATGGGTACTTACCATTAAATCCTACTGAATATTTCAGTATGTAGACATTCAGATTAAATGACTGCTGACTATATACTAAAACACTTGAGTGTACTTGTGGTCCCTGCTTCATTTGACTAATGCGTTTGGATGCTTACCACAAAATAATCACTGCTGCAGTTATAAGTAAGTTGTGGCATAGCACCTTTACAAAAATCTTGCTTTTTGAAACCAATAAATAAAATTTCAAAATTGTCTTCATTTAACTATGGCCAACTTTTAGAAAATAAGTTCAACCAAAATTATATGGAATTTGAGGTTAATTTAATCAATTTTATTTTCATGAATACTCAAAGGAACAGTATTCTGACCTGTTTTCAGACACCACATGACTCGGGGTCGGCAGGGATGGCAACTGCTTGATGCTGATAACGCCTTTACAGTAGCTTTGTAGATCTTTTTGGGGGGGGGGATCCTTCAAATATTAGTGCAATGTGAATATGTTTTTACTTATTTTTGACTTTTTTATGGAAATCTAACGATGTAAATTGTGGTAGGAACACTATTGTGCACTTGTAAAAGAGCAGTCTCTTAGAACCTTTCATATTGTGCTGAATTCTCTTGGGGATGGGTGAAAGTATAAGACTTTGCAAAAGGTCTTGCCGTGATGCTTTTACTTTGAGAGTTTCAACTATACAGTTCATTTTACATTTTAAGCACTCTTACCATATTTTTTGTTTTTATGAAATTATTTAAATAAAATGCATTTTCTGGTTTGTTCAAAATGAATATTGTTAACTTTTTTCTTCAAGTTGCTTCTCAGTAAGGAGTTTGTTTATATCAAATGTTTAATTGATCAGGTGTTCATGACCTCACTCCATTCAATACTTGGTACTCTCTGCAAACATATTTATCTTATGTAATGTAGTTCAACATGTGCTGCGATAGGGTTTTCACAAGGTCGTTAATATTCCAGCGCTGGAAAACATAGTTTGCACAAAAGCCTGGCAATGATTGATCCTGCTGTTACTTTATGTGCGAAAAGTAAGGATATTGATGCTGTGGAATACTTAAACTATTTTGGACACTTGAGGGAGTGTTTTATGGAAAATGCTGGGCCATACAGGCCTGTTTGATCCCATGTTTTTGTTAATGTCTGTGATCTCAGGATGGCAGTAGAGGTGCAAAACTTGACAAAAGCCTAGAATACAAAAGGGGAAAACTGTCATTGTGCTTGGTATTTCTAATTATTTAGACGGCTTCGCTGAAATTGCATGGATATATTTTGTGGACAAACTTGCACTTGGTTAAGGTGTACCCTGCTGTCAAATAACTTTCTGGTGCTTAATTAAACTGGCTCAAACATAATCACTTGGGCAAAATGTTGAGGGGCACTGTAGAACAAGACCTTTTGAGAAGGGAGGGATGAATGGGGATTTAGGAGAAAATTTGCAAGCAACAATAGCAATTCTGATTAAAGTTCTGTCCCTCAGTGTGCTTTAGTACTAATCTCAACACCAAATTAGCACAAGTAACACTAATTCATTGTCCACACCAATTTTCCCATAGCTTGATGAAGATTGAGGATGTCAAGTTAGGGAACCAACAATGTTAATGTCACTGTTTACAATTTTTCTCTTGGATCTTTATAGTTTTTTTCAGTTTTCTTTCTCTTCACCTGTATACTCACTGTTGTATCTTCCATCTTAAAAAAACACTGATGTAGCTTTATCCTGCTAATCCTTCTGGCCTATTTCCTTTTCTGAGCCTCGGTCTTAAAGGTTATGTGTTCAAGTTGTGAAATCTTGACAATGTTCACCACAGTATAATGGGGTATAAAGCTCCTTCTGTCCAACAATGTGCTTTAGAATAACATCACAGAATTGTTTTGGTGTAGAAGGCAGTCATTCAGACCATTGTCTCCAAACACACTGATTTTGCCATTCTACTAGCTTTTTCCATAATGTTGCACATTGTTTCTATTCAAATAATCATCTAATGCCATCTTGAATATCTTGATTGGAGCTGCCTCCACCATTCTTCCAGGCAGTGCAATCCAGACCTGAACCACTCGCTGTGTGAAAGTTTTTTTTCTCAAATCACATTTGCTTTTGCAAATCACTAACTCTGTGCCACCTCATTATCGATTTTTACAGATGAGAACAGTTTCTCCCTATCTGCTCTCCAGCCCCTCCCTATCTGCTCTCCAGCCCCTTCATGCTTTTGAACACCGAGAACAGTTCCAACTTTTCTGATCTATCTTCATAACTGATGTTTCTCATCCTGGAACCATTTTGGTAAACTTTTTCTGCACACCTTCCTAAAGTGTGGTGCCCCGGGAACTGCACACGATAAACCATCTAAGGTCTAACTAATGTCTTATACAATTTGAGTTCCTCCACTGAACGTGTGACATGTTCCTATTTCCATTCCCGCTATAGTCTTTTTAGTGGGAAGTGCAGTGCAAGTTTTAAGAACTCCATGGGTTAAGGTTAAATTACAAGGAGAGATAAAACAAACTGGGATTGTATTTCTTGGAACTTGGGTTAATAGGTAATTTCAATTAAAGTTTTCAACACATTAAGGGATCAAATAGGACAGACAGAACTTTCTGCCAATAGGAGAGCTGAGACTTACGTCTAAAATAAAATTGAGTAAAACTAAGAAATGTTTGCACGAATTTTGGGTGATAGAAGTTTGCAACTCTCCAGCAAATGGCATTTGATGCTAGATGAATTCTTCGCAAATCTGAAACTTATAGTTCTTAAACAAAGGAATTAAGCGAGATGGAGCAAAGTACATCAAAAAAATGATCTGATTGAACAGGCTGGAGAGGTTAAATGGTCTAGTTCTCCTCCAGGGTTCTTTTTGTAGCACATTTGCAGGAGAGCGAGTTGGTTTTATGCTGATAATGCAGTAAATGCTGGCCTCTGCTTTAGAACCTGGTGAAGGTGTTACTGTAAGCTCGGAATCTGGCTGTTGTTGCTATTGATAACGGGGATAAAACCCCTCCCCTGGAGTCACGGTCTGACGTCATTGGTTAGCAACAGAGGGACGCTGAGAGAAATCCAGGCCGGGGAGAGCGGGGCCGAGAGAGAGAAATCCAGGCCGGGGAGAGCGGGGCCGAGAGAGAGAAATCCAGGCCGGGGAGAGAGCGGGGCCGAGAGAGAGAAATCCAGGCCGGGGAGAGAGAAATCCAGGCCGGGGAGAGCGGGGCCGAGAGAGAGAAATCCAGAGCGGGGCCGAGAGAGAGAAATCCAGGCCCGGGAGAGCGGGGCCGAGAGAGAGAGATCCAGTCCGCCGAGTAAAGGTAAAACAGATGGAGTGAGGGGGAGGGGGGCGATAAACCTGGGATTACTGACCGGGGCGGGGGGTGTTTTGATGCTGTGGCTGCCAGTGTTCAGGGGGCACTCGAATTGCTGGAAATAGAGCGATTCCCGGAGAGATCCCCTGCTGGGATAATCGATAGGGAGCCTCGCACACATTCACAAGGATAGATCTTGTCCCAACATTACCCGACTGACTATTGTTTTGACAGAGTTCTTTCAGACTTTGGTCACGTTCCTAAAACGGTTGGTCATGGTGGATATCGCAGTCACACAAATGTAGGAAAATATTTAAACTTGATAAATTGTGTCAATAATATTTGCATACATAGAAATTGTGTTTCCCAGGGCAACCAATAGCAAAATACCTGAACTTATTAAGCAACTAAAATCCTCCACGCGTTCACAATTCAACATCAATGAGCAAATGTTCATGATGCTTTAAAATATCTCGTTAGACCCGAATTACACCCATCATCTTAACCCATAATATTCTATACTAGTCTATGTACTAGTTCTTTTATATATATATATCTGAGGGTCATAGAGGTTCACAGCACAGAAAGAGGTCCTTCGGCCCATTATGTCTGTGCCAGCCATTAAACACCTATTCTAATCCCGTTTCCCAGCACTTTGTCTGTAGCCTTGTATGCCATGGCATTTCAGGTGCTCTTCTAAATGCTTCTTAAATGTTGTGAGGGTTCCTGTCTCTACCAGCCTTTCAGATAATGAGTTCTAGATTCTAAGCCCCTCTAAATCTCCTGCTCCTTTCCTTGAATCTATGCTTTCTGGTCATTGACAGCACTGTGGCACCGTGGTTAGCACTGCTGCCTCACAGCACCAGGGACCCAGGTTCAATTCCCGGCTTGGGTGACTGCGAAGTCTGCATATTCTCCCTGTGTCTGCGTGGCTTTCCTCCAGGTGCTCCAGTTTCCTCCCACAGTCTGAAAGACGTGCTGGTTAGGTGCATTGACCATGCTAAATTCTCTCTCAGTGTACCCGAACAGGCACCGAAGTGTGGTGACTAGGGGATTTTCACAGTAACTTCATTGCAGTAAGCCTAAACTTAAACTTTAAACTGGAAAAGTTTATTTCTATGTATCTTATCTATATCCTGCATAATTTTGTACATAGCCATGAGGATCCCATTCAGCCTTCTTTGCTCTAAAGAAAACAATCCCAGCCTATCTTGATAGCTGAAATACTCCAGTCCAGGCAACATCCTGCTGAATCTCCTCTGCACTCTTTCTGGCACAAACACATCCTTCCTATGATGTGGCAAGCAGAACTGCACGTTGTACTCGAGCTGTGGCCAAACAAGTGTTTTGTACAACTCGATCAAATACTCCCTGCTCTTATATTTATGCCTCCGCTAATAAAGACAAACATCCCATATGCCTTTTTAACCACCTTATCTGCTGCCTTGAGCGATCTTTGAACTTGCATTCCAAGGTTCCTCTATACTTCCTAGTGCCCTTGATGAGCCAAGTGCATTCATTGTGTATTGCCTTGCCTTGTTAGTCCTCCCAAAATGCATCACCTTATTTTTTTCAGTGTTAAATATCATTTGCCACTGTTCTGCCCATCAGACTAGCCCATCTATATCATTGTAATCTGAGATTTCCCCTATTTACCACACCACCAATTTTTGTGTCATCTGCGAATTTACTGATCATACCTCCACATTCACTTCTAAATCATTAATGTACACTACAAACAATAAGGGGCCAAACACCAATCCTTGCTGTACATCACTGGACACAGGCTTCCATGCACAAAATAACCTTCAACCATTACCCTCTGCTTCCTGCCACTAAGCCAATTTTGGATCCAATTTGCCAAATAGTTCTGGATCCCATGAGCTTTTTTTGATCAGTCTTCCATGTAGGACCTTGTCTCTGCTTCTCTTGAATAATGTTACCACATTAGCTGTCCTCCAGTCCTTTGGCTCCTCTCCTGTGACCAGAGAGGATTTGAAAATTAACCTTGGAGCCTGTGCAATCTCCTCCCTTGCCTCACCCAGCAGCCTAGTATACATCTCATCTGGGCCTGGGAATTTATCCACTTTTAAATCTGCCAACACCTCCTCCCTCACAATGCTAATCTGTTCAATTATATCACTCTCCCCCCTCCCTGCTTTCTGCACCTACATCGTCCTTCTCCATAGTGAACACAAGTGCAAAATACATACTTAATACTTCACCTGTGTCTTTCGGCTTCACTCACAGGTTGCCACTTTGGTTTCCAAATGGACCCTACTCTTTCCCTGGTTACCCTCTTGCTCTTAATATACTGTTAAAAAACACCTTGGTATTTTTCTTTATTTTGCCCCCCAGTGTTTTTTCATGCCCCTTCTTCACTCTCCTAATTTTTTTTAAGTACCCTCCTACACTCTCTAGACTCCTCTGTTTTGAGCCCCCTTAATCTGCCATAAACCTCTTTTTTTCCCCTTATTCAATGATATCTATTCCTTGACATCCGGGATTCTCTGGATTTACTGCTCCTATCCTTTACAAGAACATGTTGGCATTGTACTCTATTTCATTTTTGAATGACTCCCACTGCTCTGATGTGGATCTTCCTACAAGTAGCTTCTCCCAGTTAATTACCAATTAAAATTGGCCTTCATCCAATTCAGAAACGATCTTTGTCCTTTTCCATAACTACCTTAAATCTTACCAAGTTATGGTCACTATAATTGAAATGCTCCCCCCCGACACCTCTAGAATTCATAGAATACCTACAGTGCAGAATGAGGCCGCTCGGCCCACAAGGCTGCACCAACTCTCCAAACAGGTCCTTTCCCAGACTCATCACCTCCCCGGCCCTCCCGGTCCTATTCCCATAATCCCGTGCATTTAACCTTTTGTATACTAAGGGGCAATTTAGCACAACCAATCCACCTAACCTGCACATCTTTGTACTATGGGAGGAAACCAGAGCACCCAGAGGAAACCTGTGCAGACATGGGGAGAACGTGTAAACTCCACACAGACAGTCACCCAAGGCTGGAATTGAATCTGGATCCCTGGCACTGTGAGGCAGCAGTGCTAACCATTGTGCCACCATGCCACAGGTTGACCACCTGCCCGGCTTCATTCACAAAAATTAAGTGAAGTACTGTCCTTCACTTGTAGGACTTTCTAAGTGCTGGCTCAAAAAGCTCTCCTGGATGCACTTTATCATAAGAATCATAAGAACTAGGAGTAGACAATTTAGCCCCATGAGCCTGTTCCGCCATTTAATATGATCATGGCTGATCTCATCTCGACTTTAACTCCATTTTCCTGCCCTTTCAGTAAAGCCCTCCACATCCTTACTAATTCAAAATCTGTCCGCCTCTTCCAATGGGGTGGCACGGTGACAGTGTTTAGCATTGCTGCCTCACAGCGCTCGGGACCTGGGTTCGATTCCCGGCTTGGGTGACTGTGCGGAGTCTGCACGTTCTCCCTGTGTCTGCGTGGGTTTCCTCCAGGTGCTCTGGTTTCCTCCCACAATCCAAAAGACATGCTGGCGAGGTGCATTGGCCATACTAAATTCTCCCTCGGTGTACCCAAACAAGCGCCGGAGTGTGGCAACTAGGAGATTTTCGCAGCATGTTCATTGCAGTGTTAATGCAAGCCTACTTGTGACAGTAATGAATAAACTTAAATATACTCAAAATCCCGACATCCACCACGCTCTGAGATAGTAAATTCCACAGACTCATGACTCTTTGAGAGGAGTAATTTCTCCTCATCTTTGTTTTAAATCTGCCACCCCTTATCCTAAAACTGTGACCTCCTGTTGTAGATTGCCCTACAAAATCCTGGAATTCCCTCCCTTATGGCATTGTGAGTCAACCCACAGCATGTGGACTGCAGCAATTTAGGAAAGCCCGCTCACCACCAGTTTCTCAAGGGCAACTAGGGATGGGCAATAAATGCTAGCCAGTTAGCGACACCCATGTCCCACAAATGAATAAAAAAAAGAGAAAACATCCTCTCCGTGTCTACTTTGTCAATCCCCCTTATCATCTTGTACACCTCAATGAGATCTCCTCTCTTCCTTCTAAACTCCAGGAAATGTAGATCTAAACTGCCCAACCTCTCTTTGTAAGACAAACCCCTCCTCTTTGGGGTCAATCTAGTGAACCTCTGAACCACCTCCAATGCAACCCCGTCTCCCCTCAAGTAAAGGGACCAAAACTGTACACAATGTTCTACATGCAGTCTCACTAATGCTTTGTACAGTGGCAACAAGAATTCAATACTTTTATATTCTATTACTTTAGCAATAAATGCCAAGATTCCATTTGCCTTCCTCATTACCTGCTGTTTCTCTCCATTTAGATAATTTGCCTTTATATTTTTCCTACCGAAATGGATAACCCCACACTTATCCACTTTAAACTCCATCTGCCAAATTTTCCCTATTCACTTAACCTATCCATATCCATTTGTAAATTTCTTACTTCATTATTGCAACTTATCCCACCTGTTTTAGTGTCATCTGCAAATTTGGCGATAACCTGCTATTCCTGCATCCAATTCATTATTATAGATTGTAAATAGTTGGGGCCCGAACCCTGTGGCATCCCAGTCACATCTTGTCAACCTGAAAAAGATCCATTTATCCCCACTCTCTGCTGGTTAGCCAATCCTCTATCCAAACGAATAAATTATCCCCAATCCCATGCAAACCTTTTGTGCGGCACCTTATCAAGTGCCTTCTTGAAGTCCAAATATACTACTACAGGATCCCCATTATTCACCTTGCTTGTTCCATCTTCAAAAAATTCAGGCAAATTATCAAACATGATTTATGCTTCATAAAACTATGCTGACTCTGATGGATTACATTTTGACTTTCTAAATGTCCTGTTATTACATCCTTTATAATGGATTGTAACAATTTCCCAATGACAATGTTAAACTAATTTTTTTAATGAAAAGTTTCCTACATTTTGCCTCCCTCCCTTTTTGAATAAGGACATTATATTAGCATTTTTTCAATCCACTGGAACCATTCCTCATCCAGAGGATTTTGAAATATTGGAACCAATGGATCCACTAACTCCAACGCCACTTCCTTTAAAACCCGAGGATAAAGGTCATCAGGCCCTGGGGACTTGCCTGCCTTCAAACCCAATAGTTTGCTCAGTACTTTTTCTCTAGCGATGATGATTGTTCTGAGTTTTTATAACCTCTGTATTTTCTGTTACAGTTGGGATGGTACTCGTGTCTTCCACTATGAAAACTGAGGCAAAATATTGATTTAGTGTATCAGCCTACTATTGCATTCCCTACTATTAACTCCCCAGCCTCATCTTCTGAGGGACCAACATTTACTTTAGCTACTCTCTTCCTCTTTATCAACTGTCTGTTTTTATATTTTGTGCTAGTTTTCTTTTATAATTTATCTTTGTTCTTTTTAATTATACTTATAGGAGCTTTTGCTGTCCATCTTTATAGAATCCTTACAGTGTAGAAGCGGCCATTCAGCCCATCGAATCTGCACCGACTCTTTTGCAGAGTATCTTACCCAGGCCTTCTCCCCCACCCTATACCTAATCCCAAGGCTAATTCCATCTAACTTTCACACCTTTGGACAGTAAGGGGCAGTTTTAGCATGGCCAATCAACCTAACCCGCACATCGTTGGACTGTGGGAGGAAACCGGAGCACCCGGAGGAAACCCACCCAGACACGAGGAGAATGTGCAAACTCCACACAGACAGTGACCCAAGCCGGGAATCGAACCTGGGCCCCTGGAGCTGTGAGGCAGCAGTGCTTGCCACCGTGCCGCCCTATATATTTTAGTTCAGAGGACTTGAATATCTCCTTAAATATCTGCCACTGTTCATCAACTGTCCTACCTTTTAGTCTTCCTGCCTAGTCCACTAGGGCCAAATCTGTCCTCATGTCTATGTATTTTCCTTTGTTTAACTCCAAAATGCTGGTGTCAGACTCCAGTTTCTTGCCCTCGAACTGAATTTGAAATTTTAGCATGCTATGATCACTCTTCCCTAGAGGATCCTTAATTATGAAATCATTTAGTAACCCTAACTCATTACATAATACCAAATCTAGAATAGCCTGCTCCCTAGTTGTTCCACAATATATTGCTCCAAAAAACAATCTCTAATACATTCAATAAACTCTCTCTCAAGGCTACCCCTGCCAATTTGATTATTCCAGTCAATATGCATGTTAAAATCACCCATGATTATTGCTGTACCTTTCTTACAAGTCCTCAGTATTTCTTGGTTTATACTGTGCCTAGTGTGGACTACCATTTGGGGACCTATAGAAAGAGACTTGCTTTTTCTTATTTCTACCCAGATAGATTCTACATCTTAGACTCCAGTGCCTATATCATTTCTCATTACAGGACTGATCTCTTCCTTAACTGACAAAATTACACCACCTCCTTTTTCTTCCTTCCCACCCTTCCAAAATACTGAGTACCCTTGAACATTCAATTCCCAAACCTGGTTTCCCTGCAGCCACATTTCAGTAATCGCCACTAAATCATACCCACTTCAAAATCACTTTAAGCTTTCCGCCCCCACTAAGCCATTCACATGCTGTCTATCCCAATTAATATTGGGGAAGTGGAAATCTCATACTATTATTACCCTATTATTTTTACACTTCTCAGATTTATCTCTCCCTGCAATGTGATTGTCCCCTTTTTTGTTTTTCAGTTCCACCCAAATGACCTCAATTGAAGAGCCTGTTAAGATATCAACCCTCCTCACTGCAGTAATTGACTCCTTGATCAATATTGCAACACCACCACCTCTTTTACTGCCCCTTGTCTCACCTGAAGGTTCTATGCCCTGAAATATTGAGCTGCCAGTCCTGCCCCTCTCTTAACCATGTTTCTATCAGAGCAATAATATAATTTGTGTTAATCCCACGTGGTAATCAACACCCTCAGTTCATCAGCCTTACCTGTAGGACTCCTTGCATTAAAATAAATGCCATTCAGCTGTACCATGTTCCCTTTTGCCTTAACATGTCTTTCTTTGCACTGCCTTGCAGGCTGACTTGTTTTTTCCTTCTCTATTTAGTTCTGCATCACCCCTAACTGTACCTTCACACTGTGACCTATCCCCCTGCCAAATTAGCTCAAAACTCCTGCCCTCAACAGCACTAACAAACTTCCCTGCAAGGATGTTGGTTCCATTCCAGTACTAATCTATATACGAGTTCCTGTTATATTCCTTCAGCTCAACCACTTGTCTTTCTTTGCATTTAACCAGTGGTGATATAAACTGAAAATATAATGAGAATCAATTGAATAGAGTAATTAATACAATAAATGGATCAATAGTGTAAAGTCTGAGTTTTGGTTCTGCATCCTCTGGCAGGATCAATAGGCCCCTGACTTGTTTCCCACATTTCTGATGTAATTAGGTAATGATTTTGCTGTTCTCTGGCAAAAATCTATCTTGTTTCCCTAAACACCTAATTTTGCCAGTGTATTTTATGATTTAATTATTTTGTTTGTTATTATCATTGCTTTATCTAATTTGTATCTGCAGGTGGAAGCCATGCTGGTCCCAGTCTTCACTCTCAAGTTAAACCACAGAATTAACCCCCGAATGGTAACTGTGGGGAAATATGATGGCACACACCCCTGTCTAACTGCTGCTACCCAGGCTGGCAAGGTATGGCAGTACATTCAAAGTATTGTTCCTGTGAGGCTGTAATTATCAATTGGGACACAGGACCAATTCAAATGTAGTTGAATTACAAGTCTTAGCTTCGAATGAAGACATATTGTGCTGTAACTACCAGCAATGGCATTATTTTGCAAATAAGACAGCACACAACCTTGTTTAATCATTGCTGCCCAGGTTGGCAATGTAATGCAACACCTCAAGCTATCAGACCTCTGTGGGAGGGATGGTAACTGTTCACATGGAGCTATAACTATCGATACGAGCACTAAATGAGGGCCTGTAACTACAAGTAGGGGCACCAAATAAAGAGTTGTAGGTTTCAGCATAGGTATCAGCAAGGCCATAAAAAAGAGAGGGAGCTATTAACAACCACAGCTTGCATTCATATTTGATTCTTTAACATAGAATTTCCGAGACACATTGCAGAAGCATTAGAAAAATAACATGAATGACAAGCCAACGAAGGAGAAATTGGGAGGATAATCAGTTGAAGAGGTGAGTTTTAAGGAAGTCTGAAGGAGAAGAAGGGTTTAAAGAAGTATTTACAGTGTGGGGCCTAGAGAGCCAAAGACATAGATATCAGTTACAAAGGGTTGGGGGTGCAAAGGGAACGGAGATGCACAAGGGGCCAGTGGCAGAGAAATAGAGTTTGGGGAATCGGCTATGGGGCTGACAGAGGTTTTTTAAACTCAAATTTATTTATTAGTCACAAGTAGGCTTACATTAACACTGCAATTAAGTTACTGTGAAAATCCCCTAGTTGCCACACTCCGGCGCCTGTTCGGTTAAACAGAGGGGGAATTTAGTATGGCCAATACACCTAACCAGCACGTCTTTTGGACTGTGGGAGGAAACCGGAACGCCCGGAGGAAACCCATACAGACATGGGGAAAACATGCAGATTCCACAGACAGTGACCCAAGCCGGGACTCGAACCCGAGTGCCTGGAGCTGTGAAGCAGCAGTACTAACCACTGTGCCACCATGCCACAGAGATAGAGAAAAGATGAGGCGATATTAAGGATTTAAACACAAAAATTAGATTTTTATATTTTGAGACATTTGGAGACAGGTAGTCAGCAAGCACGGGGTGAACATTAAGTGGAACCTATTGTGGAATATAAGTTGATAGAGTGTGTAGGATGGGAGACTGGCCAGTAGAGCTTTGGAATACTCAGGTCTGCAGATGTCAAAAGCATGGATAAAGTAAGAGATGAACTAAATCAAGAGCCAAAGTAGAGATGAAAGTTGGTAGTCTTTATGATGGAGAGGATATTAAATCAGAACCTTAACTCAGTATTAAAAATGTAGTTGATGTTGTAAAAATAGAATCAGAATTGGTACAACACAGAAGGAGGCCATTTGGCCCTTGTGTCTGCCAGATGCTACTTCCACTCCCTTGCCTTTTCCTCATAACCCTGCATTTTTTTTCCCGTTTAGTTAATTGTCCAATTCTCATGTTAAAGCATGCTTGAATATACCTGCTCCACACTTGCAGGCAGTGCATTCCAGATTCTAACCACTCAGTATGTAAAACATGTTTTTCCTCGTGTCACCATTGCTTCTTTTGCTAATCATCTCAAATTGTGCCCTCTGGTTCTCGATCCTTCTACCTATGGGAACAATATCTCCCTTTCTACTCTGTCCAGACTTCCTGTGATTTTGAACATCTCTATCAAATCTCCTCTTAATCTCTTTTCTGAGAAGAACCACCCCAGCTTCTCTTACCTGTCCATGTAACTGAAATTACTAATTCATGGAACCATTCTTATGAATCTTTACTGCTTTCCTCGCTAATGCCTTCATATCCTTTTACTCAGCCAGAGATATTGGCCACAATAGGAATAGAATTGCTGGCAAAGGTGCAAAGTTTGTTACAGGGACCAAAGATAATGGCAGCAATCTTACCAATGGCTATCTGGGAGGAAATTGTTGTTCAACCACGACTGGATGTTGGATAAGCATTTTGACAACATGGGCTGTGGAGGGTTCAAGAGGACCGAGGAAATATTGTTGAGATATGTACAGAAACTGACCTCCTGTCTATGCATGGCGTTTTCAAGGGGAAGCATGTAGATTAGGGAACCAAACCAAAGATGGATCTTTAAAGGACTCCAGAATTAATACTGCAAAGGCTAAAAGAGAAACCATTGCTATAGTCACTCTAGCTATGATCAGGTTGAAATCAAGCAAGGGCAATTCAAAGAAGCTCGTAAGGTGTTCAGACCTAACAGATTGAAATTCCACTGAGCTGGCCAATGACGGAGACATTGGAAAAATATGGTACGGTCAGTTGAGTTAAAGGCTGCAGAGGTCAAGGAACTCTGAACGCCATGATCACAGTGACAGAGAATGTAATTTGTGACTTCCGTTTGGTGTGTCAGCAGGGAAGGACACCCGATTAAACACATTCAAATTGATTTTCATCATTGAAAGATGGACCTGGATTTGGGAGATGACAACACACTCAGCTACTTGAAGAAAGGGAGATTAGAGATGTGACAGTACTAAGAAATATTGACAATGTCAGCCAGCACACTGACTAGGAGAGGAAGGTCAGCATTTTAGTTCAGAATCCATCCCCAACTCTGAATCCTGCAATTCTGACTTCTTGAACAACCCTGATTTTAATCACTTCACCCTTTGGGGGCTGTGCCTTCAGTCTTAATTTCTAGAATTTCCTCCCTATATCTCTCCATCTCACTTCCCTACTTTCAGATACTCCTTAAAACCTACCCTTTTGACCAAGCTTTTGGTCATTAGTCCTAGTATCTCACTATGCAGGTTGATATCATGTTTAGTTTTAAAATGCCTCTGTGAAGTGCCCTGCATCGTTTCATTAAGTTAAAGGTGCTATATAAATATAAGTTGTTTAGTTGAAGCATGTCAGGGGATCACAAGGTGGCCTTGGAGAGGTCATGTAGAGAAATCAGAGAAAGTCTAGAGAATTATGTAGATAAGAAAAAGAACAGGATGTCAGGGTGGTATTCTGTTTGTTGAATTTCTGGTGAACGTGAGACAGTTGAATGGATACTCTCAATTTAATTGTCAAAAAGTCAGAAAAAAGCTATAAAGAAAAGTAAGATGGATTATGAGAGTAAACTAGCTCAGAATATAAAAACAGATAGAAAAAGTTTCTATAAAGAAATAAAACGAAAAAGAGTGGCTGAAGTAAACATTGGTTCTTTAGAGGAAGAGAAGGGGGATATAATAACTGGAAATGAGGAAATGGCTGAGGCATTTAACAATTATTTTGTGTCGGTCTTCACAGTGGAAGACACACATAACATGCCAAAAATTGATGACAAGAAGGCTATGGCAGGTGAGGACCTAGAAACTATCATTATCACAAAAGAGGTAGTGTTGGGCAAGTTAATGGGGCTAAAGGCAGACAAATCTCCTGGCCCTGATGGAATGCATCCCAGGGTACTAAAAGAGATGGCGGGAGAAATAGCAAATGCACTAGTGATAATTTACCAAAATTTGCTGGACTCTGGGATGGTTCCCGCAGATTGGAAAACAGCAAATGTGATGCCACTGTTTTAAAAAAAGCAGGTAGACAAAAGGCGGGTAACTATAGGCTGGTTAGCTTAACTTCTGTAGTAGGGAAAATGCTTGAATCTATCATCAAGGAAGAAATAATGAGACATCTGGATATAAATTGTCCCATTGGGAAGACGCAGCATGGGTTTATGAAGGGCAGATCATGTTTGACTAATTTGGTGGAATTCTTTGAGAACATTACATGCACGGTAGACATTGGGGAACCTGTGGATATGGTGTATCTGGATTTCCAGAAGGCATTTGACAAGGTGCCGCACTAAAGGCTGCTGCATAAGATAAAGGTGCACGGTGTTACGGGTAATATATTAGCATGGATAGAGGATTGTTAACTAACAGAAAGCAAAGACTGGGGGTAAATGGGTGTTTTTCTGGTTGGTGATCAGTGACTAGTGGTGTGCCTCAGGGATCAGTGTTGGGACCACAATTGTTTACGATTCACATAGAAGATTTGGAGTTGAGGACCAAGTATATATAGTGTGTCAAAATTCTCAGATGACATAAAAATGATTGGCAGAGCAAAGTGTGCAGAGGATGCTGAAAGTCTGCAAAGGGATATAGATAGTCTAAATGAGTGGGCGAGGGTCTGGCAGATGGAGTACAATGTTGGTAAATGTGAGGTGACCCATTTTGGTAGGAATAACAACAAAATGGACTATTATTTAATGGTAAAAAATTGCAGCATACTGCTATGCAGAGGGACCTGGGTGTCCTTGTGCATGAATCACAAAAAGTTGGTTTGCATGTGCAACAGGTAATTAAGAAGGCAAATGGAATGTTATCCTTCATTGCTAAAGGGATGGAGTTTGAAAACAGCAAGGTTATGTTGCAATTGTATAAGGCCACACCTGCAGTACTGTGTACAGTTTTGGTCTCCTTACTTGAGAAAGGATATACTGGCACTGGAGGGGGTGCAGTGGAGATTCACTAGGTTGATTCTGGAGATGAGAGGTTTATAAGGAGAGACTGAATAGACTGGGGCTATACGCATTGGAATTCAGAAGAATGAGAGGAGATCTTATAGAAACATACAAGACTATGAAGGGAATAGATAAGATAGAAGCAGGGAAGTTGTTTCCACTGGCAGGTGATACTAGAACTAGGGGGCATGGCCTCAAAATAAGGGGGAGCAGATTTAGGATTGAGTTGAGGAGGAACTTCTTCACACAAAGGGTTGTGAATCTATGGAATTCCCTGCCCAGCCCCCATTGACTCCAAATGTCAATGCAACCATTCACAAGAGGACTTGGATGCCAAGAGTATTTGTTCACAAATGAACCAATTTCCATCTCTGCAATTTTGGAGGACATTACAGAGATGGCTACTGACAGAGTCCAAAGGAGTGAATGGAATGAAATAGAAATTAGTAAGGTAACCCCTAGTGGGTGTGATAGATGGGAGGGCTGGTGACAGAGAAGGATGGGATTGCTGCTCATAAAGAGGCAGAGGTTGATACCTTGATGAAATCCATTAGAGAATGCCAAAGGAGGCACACAGCATTGTCATGGACCTCATTATGGCAGATTCAAGCCTGTAAGGGTTGAAAACCAGAGGAATAGCGATGGGTGAAGTAGGGATTGTGAGGACAGAATTATCCAAGAGGGGAGAAATGAAAGATGGCAGTCAAGACTGGATGATAAGTGGGGAAAAACAGGAGACAGGCCCAAGAAAAAGAAAAATAAGATAAAAGTAATCTTCCCACACCCAGAGTAAGAACTAAAATGTATGCACAGCTCTCATTTGTGATATATGGGCATAACAGAAGATAAGAAAGACATACCTTGTTTCATAAGTAATCTTTACTCTTACTCCTGGTACTTTGCATCAGTGACAGCATTGAATGACAGGCTGTGACTATCACAGAAAACACCGAATGAGAAGCAATAACGGTCAGGGAGGACACTGGGGTGAAGAGTGGTAACTATTGGGAAAGACACTGAATGAAAAGAAATTACTGTCAGAGGATACTCAGTGAGGAAAGGTAACTATCCGGAAAGGCACTGAATGAGTAGCTGTAACTATAGCGGAAGAGGGTGGGGTTTACAAAGAGAGGAGCTGTAACTATCAGGAAGAGACTGAGTTGCTGGGCATTGGCTGGTGTAATATAACTACCAATGCAGATATTGAACCACTATTGGGTAAAAATTTCTCCCTGTGGATGTTAAAAACTGAATGCCTCATTTTATTGCTGTTAAAACACAAACTTGTTTTATTTTCAGCAACCAGGGTATAATTTCCACCAGTCACAATTTAATCAACAAATTAATTCTGATCAAAAGCATAGGATTTTATAATTATTCTTGTTGTTGGCCACCACCATGTATGTTGTATTGAAATTCTGCAGTATGGGTGTGCTGTATGTGTGTGAGAATGGGAAGTGAATGAGTGTTTGCAGAAATATGGAGTTTCGTAATGAAAAGCAAAATACCCACCATGACCTTAAAGAGGCTTCCAACTTAGTCATCCTGCATTCGCACTCTTGCTTCCATAATGTTGATAGTCCTCTCCTCATCAGGACTGAATGGTTATTGCTTCTGAGCCTTTTACTTACCTGGCAGGGATGAAACCATGATCAGGCAGGGGAAGAAGTTAGCCCATTCTACTTCTGATGTGGTGATGCCTGCGATCATAGTTTGCCAAGCTAGTGTAGAGTAAAGGATCAGGGTAGCCAACGAGGTTAAACCGAGGCTTTACCTGTTGCAATTTTTCAAAGTCGCCGTGATCTTTTGGCTAAAATGAAACATTAGATCAAGCCCAGGAGGGGTGCAATGCCTCACCCTGTCGGCTTGGATCTTGTTTGATCGTGTCCAAGATGGGATGCAATATCCTGTCAGCTTGGATCTTGTTTGTCCCTCACGTGGGGACCATGATTGGACTTAATTTAAATTGGCTTTTTTGATTAGTATTAAAGTACCAAAAAAGAAAATTACTTCTCGGCCTTTTGGCTAAGATCAAGCCTCGGATCAAGCCCAAAATCAGGTGCATAGCCTTTTCTTATCAGCTTGGATCTTGTATGCCTCTCTTGTGGGGACCGTGAATCGGAATCAATTTGAGTTGTTTTTTTTGGAGAAATCAAGGAGATGCCTTGCTTAGTCCAATTTGTTCATTGGCTTTGTAACTTTAAGAATGGAGTAAAAAAAATGAAGTTAGTAGCTTTAGTGACTTCCCTTCTTCTATAAAACTGTCCTTTGTTGCTGGTAGAAAGAGAATTGTAAGAAAATATGAGTGCTTGCCAATTGCTTAGGATGCAAGCCACCTTCAATCGATATGTAACACATGGCATTTTGGAAATTTGTTCTAATTTAGTACTTCGTACTTGTTACCTGCTAGATTTACTGGGCAGCACAAACAATACCTGATTATAAACAGACTACATAATACCATAGTGCCTAAGCACTTAGAAAAATTAGCATTTGGCGAGCTTCACTATATTCTCCTTCAACTGTGCTGAATTTGCCATGAACCAAGTAAATTATCTTCACAAGATATATTACAAAAGATCTTCCTTATCAGAACCAGTCTACACAGAATGATACAGCAAGGAAGAGGTTCATTGTAAGAACATAACAACATAAGAACATAAAAACATAAGAAATAGGAGCAGGAGTAGGCCATCTAGCCCCTCGAGCCTGCTCCGCCATTCAATAAGATCATGGCTGATCTGAACTGGATCAATTCCACTTACTCGCCTGATCCCCATAACCCCTAATTCCCTTACCGATCAGGAATCCATCTATCCGTGATTTAAACATATTCAACGAGGTAGCCTCCACCACTTCAGTGGGCAGAGAATTCCAGAGATTCACCACCCTCTGAGAGAAGAAGTTCCTCCTCAACTCTGTCCTAAACTGACCCCCCTTTATTTTGAGGCTGTGCCCTCTAGTTCTAGCTTCCTTTCTAAGTGGAAAGAATCTCTCCACCTCTACCCTATCCAGCCCCTTCATTATCTTATAGGTCTCTATAAGATCCCCCCTCAGCCTTCTAAATTCCAACGAGTACAAACCCAATCTGCTCAGTCTCTCCTCATAATCAACACCCCATATCTCTGGTATCAACCTGGTGAACCTTCTCTGCACTCCCTCCAAGACCAATATATCCTTCCGCAAATAAGGGGACCAGTACTGCACACAGTATTCCAGCTGCAGCCTCACCAATGCCCTGTACAGATGCAGCAAGACATCTCTGCTTTTATATTCTATCCCCCTTGCGATATAGGCCAACATCCTATTTGCCTTCTTTGTGCTTGTGCCGGCTCTTTGGTTTCTGTTCACTACTCTGCTTTCTGCCAATTAGCTAATTTTGCATCCATAGTTCCTTTTGATCCTTTCGGCTTTAATTTTGCTAACAGATTTGTCATGTGTTACTTTGTAAATCCTTTTTGAAAGTCCACATGCACAACATCAACCCGAGTTGACCCCTTTTAGTTCAAAATGCATGATCAAGTTGGTCAAACACAATTTACTTTTAACAATCTGTGCAGACTTTCACTTATTAACACATATGTGGCACAGTGGTTAGTACTGTTGCCTCACAGCGCAGGGATCCAGGTTCGATTCCCGACTTGAGTCACTGTCTATATGGAGTTTGCACGTTCTCCCCATATCTGCGTGGGTTTCCTACAGGTGCTCAGGTTTCCTCCCACAGTCTGAAAGGCGTGCTGGTTAGTTGCATTCGTCATGCTAAGTTCTTCCTCACTGTACTCGAACAGGCGCTGGAGTGTGGCGACGAGGGGATTTTCACAGTAACTTCATTGCTGTGATGAACAGTAATAATAACTTGTAACAGTAATAATAATTTTTTTTAAAATTGCTCATTCATTTTGTCCTGAATAAATTCATTATCAATTATTATCTCTTAAGAATTCTCCACCATCAATGTTAGGCTGACTAGTGATGTTTCTATACTTCAAAGACTGCCAGACTTTTAAGTGCATATTTATATCCTTTGCCATATCATTGCTACCTTCTCTTTTACTGCTATGTTATCAGCATCCACTTCCCTAACAAAGAAATACATGCAAAATATTAATTCAGCTCCTCAACTGAAGCTAAATCTTAACTTTGCAATGTCTCTTTAAGACATTTAATAGGATTGTGTCTTCAATGCATTAAGAATGCATCTAACTGAAGCTTTTATGCTGAGTGTTGCTTAACTATATTCACTACCTTTCACTAGGTTAGTCATAAATGATTGAATAAATGAGGAAAGGCTGAGGGACTTGAGGTTGTTTTCATTAGAGAAAAGAAGGTCAAGAGGTGACTTAATAGAGGCATACAAGATCTGTGTGGAGTTTGCACATTCTCCTCGTGTCTGCGTGGGTTTCCTCCGGGTGCTCCGGTTTCATCCCACAGTCCAAAGATGTGCTGGTTAGGTTGATTGGCCAAGCTAAAAAAATTGCCCCTTAGTGTCCTGGGATGCATAGGTTAGAGGGATTAGTGGGTAAATATGTAGGGATATGGGGGTAGGGCCTGGGTGAGATTGTGGTCGGTGCAGACTCGTTGGGCCGAATGGCCTCTTTCTGTGCTGTAGGGATTCTAAGATTCTAAGAAGATGATCAGAGGATTAGATAGGGTGGATAGTGAGAGCCTTTTTCCTCAGATGGTGATAGCGAGCATGAGGGGACATAGCTTTAAATTGAGGGGTGATAGATATAGGACAGATGTCAGAGGTAGGTTCTTCACTCAGAGAGTGGTAAAGGCGTGGAATGCCCTGCCTGCAGCAGGAGTGGACTCGCCAACATTAAGGGCATTTAAATGGTCATTGGATAAACATATGGATGATATTGGAATAGTGTAGGTTAGATGGGCTTTAGATTGGTCAGCGCAACATCGAGGGCCGAAGGGCCTGTACTGCGCTGTAATGTTCTATGTTCTAAATCAAATAAGTAATCAGGTCACAGGTCAACCATGATCTTGATAAATGGTGAAACAGGATCAAGGAGCTAAATCCCAAGACAGACTTATAGAGTCATAGAGGGTAACAGCATGGAAACAGGCCCTTCGGCCCAACTTGTCCATGCCGTCCAGTTTTTACCATTAAACTAGACCCAATTGCCTGCTTTTGGCTCATATCCCCCCCCATACCAATCTTACCCATGTAACTATCTGAATGCTTTTTAAAAGATAAAATTGTACCCGTCTCCACCATTACCTCTGGCAGCTCGTTCCAGACACACTCAACCCTCTGTGAAAAAATTGCCCCTCTGGACGCTTTTGTATCTCTCCCCTCTCACCTTAAACATATGCCCTCTAATTTTAGACTCCCCTACCATTGGGAAAAGATGTTGACTATCTACCTAATCTATGCCCCTCATTATTTTATAGACATCTGTAAGATCACCCCTAAGTCTCCTATGCGCCAGGGAAAAAAGTCCTAGTCTATCCAGCCTCCTCTTGTAACTCAAACCATTAAGTCCCTGTAGCATTCTAGTAAATCTTTTCTGCACTCTTTCTAGTTTAATAATATCCTTTCTATAATAGGGTGACCAGAACTGAACACAGTGTTCCAAGTGTGGCCTTACCAATGTCTTGTACAATTTCAACAAGACGTCCCAACTCCTGTATTCAATGTTCTGACAAATGAAACCAAGCATGCCGAATGCCTTCTTCACCACCTTGTCCACCTATGACTCCACTTTTTAAGAGCTGTGAACAATGAATCTGTACCATATTATTCCATAATTACTTATTCCATATACTTTGCCTTTGTCTCATATTCCTTAATGGTTAATGGAAATCTATTAATTTAAAATTAACAATTGACCCAGCATGAACTGCTGTTTACAGAATAGGAAATGTTAACTTGGATGATTTGGAAACAAAAAAGATATTAGATGGTCATGGATAGAGCTGGTGATTTTTCAAAGTGTCACACCCCATTTGACTTTTTCAGCCTACTGTAATGCATTTTATTTTTCTCGTCACACTTGTACTGGCAGATTGATAGCTTTGTTTCCTTGTTCCTCCCTCTTCCCCAATCCAGACATTTTAATGTAGCAATCCACTCCTTGCTAAGGAAGAAAGGCATTTTCTCTTTATTTTGAAAAGAAAGTGCAGAGGTTTCATGTGTAATGTAATTTCCTACAATAGACAGAAAGTCCCGTAAATCTAATTTCTCCTCTTTGGTTACGAAGCCATTGCTTCAATATTTGAAGTCTTGGACACAGCTGCCCTTGGTGATACATTGTTTATCATGTTGCTACCACATTTTATCCAAACCCTTTGTATCGGTTTTTAATTGGAATTATTTAAAACAAATCACAATTGAATTATGATTTTGATCCTAATAGTAACTGTCCTGGTTATCTATGAGATATGTTAGTAATGCAGATCACCTACAGTCAATTGTGGAGAGGACTTCAAGAATAAATGTGAATAATATTTCACACATTCATATTTCTGTTATGCTGCAGAAATCCTAACATTAAACAAAACAATTATTCAGGAAATTGTTATTAATTTTATTCTTTTATTTTTACATTTCAGATGCCTCAGCTACATTATTATACAATAATATTGGAAAAATCTTAGATATTTATATTTAGAATTATATTTAATCAGAAAACATAATTTTTTGTGCTATAAGCAGCATTGTTCACTGTGAATGGTAACTATTGATATGTTTGATTTAGGTTTTTATCCACAATCCCCATACCCGCAGGCAGCGCTTTGTCCCTAACCAGTTATTACAAGGTGGCCTGGATTCTGATACCTCCCTCCTGAACATAAACCAAAGTGTCAGCTGTCTAACTGCAGGAATACTAAATTCCAGAGATGGCCATGACATGTTGCTTGTAGGCACTCAGACTAACCTGCTGGCATATGATGTACATAACAACTCCGATGTCTTCTACAAAGAGGTAAGGTTTTAACTAATCACATTAAGTCATAGGGAGTATATTTTTAGGCAAAGCCTTATTTAAAGTTCCTGGATTTTTTGAACATTTAGGTAATGTTGAGCTCATTTTTGCCACTGGATGGTGCTGTAACATTGTGTTCAAAAGAAAATCTTTGCCCTGCCATATTGCCTAACCAGTCACTGTTCCTGATAACTTGAAAACTGACTACAACTCTGCTATCAAAGGTGTAAGCATTACTTTTAAGTTCATCAATTTCTCAATGCCATATTTTTCCCATATTTGTTGGCTTTTTTTTGGATTCCTTTAGAGTACCTAAGCCCCCAATAAGAATGCTACCTTGATCTGTGGTGGATGTCAAATTCATTTGCATTTAAGATACCCTCAACCTAGTGACAGCTTCTAACTGCTTTCTTAAACTCAACTTTTTCTCTTTCTTGACCTTTTTGATTACTTAATTATTCATCAGGTTTCTTCGTAAGTTCTTTATCTGCCTCTGTTTCACCACTGCTAGAGATATGAAGAAGGAAACATAGTCAAATGCAACTCCTGAGGCATGACTACATGACCACAGGGGTCTGAACTCACTTTAACATTTTAGTAAGCTTCCTAACTGTAGATTAAGATTCCAGCATGAATACACTGTTGTTTCATGACTGGATGGTTGGTTTCAATATTCAGTGGTGAACAAAGTTTACAACTAGGCTGACTGTTTGCTAAGTCACAGAATTTTCTTCATTGCCATCATGGAAAATATGCAGATGCAGCTCAAGATTCACAATGTATTATAACCTCCGAGACCCAAAACAGGACCTATTGCGTTCATATGTCTTCTCACTTTAACCTGCTTTTCTGCAACCTTTGCTGCAAGCCCTCAAATCCTATTTTTGACTATTTTCATCACTCCTTCATTGTTCAGTTCTGTCTGACAAATTGACAGTTTAAAAAAACGTATTTGTTGGATCTTCTAACTCTAGACTCCAATAATATGATGATACCTCTCCTAACATCCTAAAGGTATATGTCTCCACACATCATATATAACCTATCACATCTCTGAAAACTATCTTACTGCTAGTTTACGTCTCCTTTGGATTGGAAATTTAAGAAAATGATAATCCGCCACTTTTCCAAGTAATATTAGTTCTAACTCAAATCTATCAATCATCTTGGAAGTTCTGACATTAACTACGATAACCAGTATGACCATTCCACTCGTAAACTTGTGTCTGTGTTATTTAGCTCTGCAACTCTGCTGTTGAATATGTTTTCGTTCTATTTTTGCCAGATGTCATCTTTAAAGCATTTGGCCAAAACTAGCACCATGCATTTGCAATAAATTATTCTCATATGGCCTACCGGCAATCCATATTCATAGCTATATGACTTCCTATGAAGATGCTTCATTTGTGGGTCAGTGGTAGCACTCTTATCCCTGAATCAAAAGGTTGTGGGTTCAAGTCCCACTCTAGAAACTTGGGTACAAAGATTTGAGGGAGTGCTGCACTGACAGAGTGCTATCTTTCAGATGAGATGAGATGTTAAACAGAGGTCCCGTCCACCCTTTTGGGTGAATGTGGAAGATCCCATCGCAGGAAGGGAGTTCTTCTCATGTCATGGCCAATACTTATTTCCTGATTAAAATCACTTAAAAGAAAAATCTCGTCATTTCACATTGCTTTTTGTGCGACCTTGCTGTGCATAAATTGTTTGTCACACCTACTACATTATAACATTGACCACACATTAGAAAGTACTTCATTGGCTATAAAGCATTTAGGGACATCCTGAGGTTCTGAAAGGCGCAATATAAATGCAATTTTTCTTTTTATCTGTTTGGTAGTTGTTATTTAATTTTTGGCTCTCCTTTTCCTTAATTTGGAGTTCCTGACTCCTATTTTGTTCTTCAAATTTTGGTGACTACCTGCATTTGTGATTGAATCCCATTCACTCTTGTGCTAATGATTCTATTTTACCTTTATCAACCTCTTTCAGATTATGGCCCTCTGTGCTCACAATCTCCAGTTGAATCATTACATCTTGTTCCTTTGCACCAGTCAGTGGGACAATGAAAATAATGTCACTTCAGTTTTTTTTCCAAAGACGGATGCTTCATACCTATTGAAGGCCTAACAAAAGCTACCACAATTAATTTTGATGACTTAATCCTATCATTTACCTTATATTAACTTTTATTCCTTTTAATCTCTGAATGAAATTGTCATATAGTAGTAATAGTGGCCCATGCTGATCTGGTTTCAGCTGTTGGGAACTCATTTTTGGCTGTAGCATTTTTCCAGTTAGAGAAAGGAGAATTTCATCCTCTCTGTGCTGGATTGAAACTCTGCCTTTTGGTGAAAGAAATGTGCTCGCCCATTAAACTATTTCGCCTTTCCACAATATAGTGCATTTCAATAGCGGAGCCTTTGGTCCAGTGATCTAAGAAATCCTGATTTCTTGAAAAGAGAAGGCTGAGGGATAACCTAATAAAGATCTTCTTGATAGGGTGGATAGAGAGAAAATGTTTCTATTTGTGGGGAAGGGCATAACTAGACACCATCAATATTGACTAGTCACCAAGAAATCCAATAGGAAGTTCAGAAGAAACTTTTTAAAATGCATTTTAAGTGATGAGAATGCGAACTCGATACTACATGGAGTGGTTGAAGTGAATAGTATAGATGCATTTGAGGGGAAACAAGTCTACAGCATGTGAAGGTGAAGGGAATAGAGGGTTATGATGATAGATTTTAAGTGGAACAAGGCTCAAGTGGAGCATGAACATCAGCATAGACTGGTGGGCTGGATGGCCTGTTTGTGTATTTTATATCCTGTGTAATCCTATATTAGCAGAATACGAATGCACGATCTTGATCCTAGTTTACAATGCCCTCCGATTATTATGCTTAGTGCTCTAAATATAGACAATTAATTGGAGACCGAATTAAAGTGTAATTAATTTTACATGACATATTTTCAGGTTATTACAATTGTTGAATAATTAATTTTCACTGGCTAGTCACATAATTCCTCCGTGCTTTAGAGGGAATGAAATATCTTTACATTTACTGATTTCTGTAATTGAACTTGCTACTTTGTTTAAATTAAGAACTAACAATTAAAGTCAGGTTTTCAAGAGACATTTTGTAAAAGAGAATGTTCCCCCAATGTAACGTTATGAAGCCTGCTCTGATAACAGCATATTTTGAGTAACCCGGGCAGCACTTTTGGCTAAGTTATTAAATCAACATGTTCAGAAACTCTGTGACTCACTGTCTCTCTCTTTGTAGGTGGCAGATGGAGCCAACGCAATAGTGCTGGGTCAGCTTGGGGAGATAACATCTCCACTGGCAATTATTGGAGGGAACTGTACACTCCAAGGTTTTGATCAGGAAGGAAATGACCTTTTCTGGACGGTATGGAAACAGAACTGCACTAGGACTGAACCCCAGAATTTGGTAGGGAGGCAGATAGGCCAGGGTGGCACTGCACAGTGTAATACATATCCCTTTTCCACCACCCATAGCAACACTGGGCACCAGGAATGCACTGGCATTCCTTTCATCTGTAGTTACAAAGGTAAAAATGATGGGAAATACATTGTTCCCTGTATTTCTGTAATTTATGTTTCATTTTAATTTACTTGCCCATTTTTACTGGGGCAAGTGGGACCAGCTCCCAAAGAATTTTCTGCTGTGCTCCACTTTGGGAAGCTGGCATGTGTTAAGAAGATAATCCATCACATCATGCATTGTTCTACAATCAAATCCATAAATTAGCTGGCAGATTTACTTTTTAAATAAAGTCAATATTAAGAAATTAATTGATTTAGCAATCCCAGTCTCATGCCTGCTTTAATTATATTTTCAAAGGCAAATTAAGTATATCCGTAGTTGTTTTGAGTGTTGTGTACAAACTAAATCAAAAAGGGCCTTTTTAACGGTCTCTGTAGGTTGGCTGCCTACTGTTGAAGAAGGGTAGGGCAAATACTATTGCACATTACAACAAACAGTATGACAAATTCTAAATATGTGGTCTGGTTTTCTGTATGAGTGCCATAGTTTTCAACAAATAAAATCTCAAAGACAGTAAATCTCAAAGACAGTAAATCTATCAGTGACTGAACAGGAGTAAATTACTTGCTCTAGAGATGGACTTGAAAATCTTCATTATTTTCGCTGTCAAGTGGAATCATTACAGATGCCCTTGTGTTTGTTTCACTTTAGAATATTTTGTTTATCATAGGGGTGTTTTCATAAAGGATTCTGCAGTAGTATGTTTGCAATTTTTTATTTATTGCAGAAATACTAAGACTGGCCCAATACCACATCTGACTGGACTTTATCAAACACAGTCAAACTTCTCTGTCTTCTGTTGAAACTGCCAGAATCATACTGCAAACATAGAAAACCCCCCTACTTCTTTACATCACTACCAGCCATTTCTACCCAGGCCTTCTACACCCTTGTCTCCAGCAGCAATTATTTGTTTTTGGACTTCTTTGGCACTAATGTTGAGATCATCCATTTAGCTGCCTCTGTTGCTTCCTGATACCCACTTTTCATCATCCATCAAACCAGCTCATTCCCTGGGCTGGTCTCTGCCCATGTCTCATTCTATTAGCTCTCTTCATCATCTCTCTGAATTTATTGTGTTCATGAGTCCACCTCTGCTCCCTCCACCCCAATCCCAATAAACTGCTAAACTTTCCGATACCTATACAAGCTGATATTGTTAACAGTGCTCTCTCCTCAAACACAGTCCAGCTCAGTCAAGACTTCATCCTCGCACACTTCCTCACAAAACCCACCTCTCACTCCTATCTCCAACCTCTCCTTTCCAAAATTTGCCAATGTGTTATTGCCTCCGAAATAGGTGTCCCTGATCCCCACAACTCCATGTTTGAATCTCCCCAATAACATTCCATATCTGCTGTACTCACCAAAACAGCCCCAATCAAAGTTAAAAAGTGATGTAATTTGTGACTGATTGTGTTGCATTACCCTATGGCTGGTTGACCATGTCCTTCTCTTACAAAGCTGCTGTTATCCTATCATGCAGTATTTCCCACTCAACTATCACCTGACCTTGTTGACCTCCATTGCCTCCCAGTACCTCTGATCCTTAAGTTAAAAATTCCCATTGGCATATTTATAACCTCTCAGGTCCTCGACCCTCCCTGTCCAGGTAACCTCCCCCAGTGTCTTTACTGACACTGGCCTTGAATGTAGTTCTCCTTTAATCCCACCATTGGCAATCTTGCCATCAGCCACCTAAATTCCACATTCAGATATTTCCTTCCAAAACCTCACTGTTTTTTAAGACTCACTTCAAAACCCACTTCTTTGACTAAGTTTTCAGTCACCCATGCTAACATTTTTTTGGCGTTGTTTCTGTTTTTGTCTGATAATGCCTCTGTGAAACAGGTTGGGACATTATTTTACATTAAAGGTACAATATGCATGTGCAAGGATACTAATGCACATGCAAACCTAATGTTCTTACAAATTTCCAAAATACTATCCTAACTTAGAACTACCATCTTGATTTGGAATTATATAGCTGTTCCTTCACTGTTCCTCAGTCAAAATCCTGGAACTCCCTTCCTATAACAGCACTGTGGGTGTACCTCCACCACATGGACTGCAGCAGTTCACGAAGCCGCGAATCACCACCACCTTCTCAAGGGCAATTAGGGATGGGCAACAAATGGTGCCCTAGCCAGCATCCACATCCCATGAAAGAATATTTTAAAAAAGCAGCACTCATTCTTCTAAAGAGAAGCCACTGATTTGCGACATGTTTACATATCTTCAGTATCAATTACATTATAAATAAGCAAAAATGCTTGAAAAGATTCTAGTTTGAAATGCTTATGCTTTTCACTCAGGTCACTGGGGATAATGTCCGATCGCTGGCACTCTGTGACTTTGATGGGGATGGGAAGAAGGAGGTGAGTCCGTGTCGTTCAATAAAAAGTCATTTGACGCAGAATGAAATGTCAGTACATCAGTTAAAAATGTTCTGTATCTTAATGGTGGATTATTGATTTTTGGGTAGGGATGTTTGAATATTATAATCACATTGTTTTATAGATGTCAATGTATTCATACTTCTTAACTACTTTGTTCATGAATATCCCAACTCTTAAGTCACTTCTCTGATAAAATAGTTATTCAGCTCAATGAAGAAAACTCCTTCCAATGTGTTGTGAAGTCTGATGCATTACCATTGACATGCTGAATGCTTTTCACAGCTTCTGGCTGGCTCAGAGGACTTTGACATCAGGGTCTTCAAAGAGGATGAAATTATAGCAGAAATAGCAGAGACAGAGGTAAGAAGGATTCTTTTCCCACGCATCAAGAAATTATTGGACAAATGAGTATGCACTAATGAAAACTTAAAATCGTTTTCATAGTGAATTCATGCAATGAACTCTGTAGCAATGCCATGCTTTTCCTATAAGACCATAAGAAAAAGCAACAGGAGTAGGCTGTTCAGCCCCTCAAGCCTTCTCTGCCATTCAGTAGGACCTTGGCTGATCTGACACTCCTCTTGTTCACTTTCTTGCCCTTTCCCCGTAACCCTGATTCCCTTCCTGATTAAAATCCTATCTATCGCAGCCTTAAATATACACAGAACTCTGTAGCAACGAGTTCCAAAGACTCTCAACCATCTGAGAGAAGAAATTCCTCCTCATCTCAGTCTTAAATTAACACCCTCTTATTCTGAGACCATGCTGTCTGGACCTAGACTCTCCCAAGAGGGGAAACAGCCTCTTGGCATTTACTTTGTCAAGCCCCTTAAGAATACTATATGTTTCAATGAGATCACCTCTCATTCTTCTAAATTCCAATGTTCAACCTTTCCTCATAAGACAAACCCTCCATACCAGAGATCATCCTCGTGAATCATCTCTGAACTGCCTTCAATTAGATAATTGGGCCGATTCTCCCATCCCTTTGCGCTGCTTTTGTAGCACAGCAGACCAGGAGATTCAAGCGGAGGCAGTTTCGCAGGCTTCCCGCTGGGTCCACTGCCTCCATCAGTCTCCGGCAGCTGGATTTCCAGAGTCATCAGCTCCATGCCAGAAATTGGTGCGGAGCTGCATAATTTATGTAAATGCTCATTTAACTGTATCTTAAATCTCATTTGCCGGCCCGGGGCTGAAGTCTCCAGGCCTGCGAGCGTTTCCCTCCACCACTGCAGTGTTTCACTCCAGCGGGGTTTGCAATAGCTCCCCACTTACGGGGAGCTAGCGGACTGACTCCACTGGAGTGAATGGGGGCAATCGAGGCCCTTAAGAGGGTCGGGGTAAGTGGGTGGGGTGCCTGGCACTGCCCAAGGGGCAAAGTGAAAAAAGCAAAAAACGGGGGCACAGTGGTTAGCCCTGCTGCTTCACAGCGCCAGGGACCCAGGTTCGATTCCCGGCTCGGGCCACTGACTGTGTGGAGTTTGCACATTCTTCCTGTATCTGTGTGGGTTTCCTCCCACATTCTGAAAGGCGTGCTGGTTAGGTACATTGACCCGAACAGGCGCTGGACTGTGGTGACTAGGGGAATTTCACAGTAACTTCATTGCAGTGTTAATGTAAGCCTTACTCATGACTAATAAATAAACATTAAAAAAACTTTGAGTTGCAATGCCCTAGGGGCACTTGGCACTGCCCACTGGGCATCGGGGCAGTGCCAAGGAGGGCCTAAGGGAGTGGGGCGGGACCTCTGGGGGAAAGATTGGGGGATGGGGGGTCCTGCTGCCACTCTGCATAGGGATCGCGAGCAGAGGGAGGGATGGCAGCAATAGGGGCTGGGCATGCGGGGGTGGATGGAGTGGAGGTGGGCCGGAGGTGGGGTATGGGGTTCAGGCTGGCACGAACATGTTTGCAGGGCCAGCTATCGGGCCATGGGGGGATCGGAGGGGCAATAATGCAGGGTCGCGGGGATGGCCAGCGATCAGGAGGCCGGCAGTGTGGAGCGACTGCACGTGCGCTGACCTCCGTTCTGACAGATCAGCAGATGTGCAGTGGCCCGCTCAGCACTATGCTGCTGGCCTCTCTAGTGGGAATAGGCGTTGCCCACCAATTTTGCGTGTGATTCACGCTAGTGCACTCTGCAGTGCACAGTGTATGGGAGATTCATTTTGAAAATACGGCTGAAAAAACCAGCGGGATTTACTCCAGTTTTTATGCGAATTCAACACTTCGAATTTTTTGGGAGAATCGCCCCCAATACCTTTCCTTAGATAAGTGGAACAAAACTGCTCACAGTACTCCAGGTGGTCCCACCACCAGTATCTTGTACAGCTGCAGCAAGACTTTCCGACTCTTATACTCCAACCCCCTTGAAATAAGGGCCAACATTCCATTACCTGATTATCTGCTGCACCTGTGTGCTAGCTTTCTATGTTTCGTGCGCAAGTACCCAAGTCCCTTTGTGTTGCAGCTTTCTGCAGTTTCTCTCCATTTAAATGAGACTCAGTTCTTTTATTCTCCCTTCCAAAATGAACAACTTCACATTTTCCCACATTATACTTATTTTGCCAACTTTTTGCCCACTTAACCTATCAAATAACTCTTTGTAAACTCTGGCTCCCTCTCCCAACTTGCCTTTCCACCTATTTTTTGTGTCATCTGCAAATTTGCTGAAGTACATTCACTTCCTTCCTCCAAGTCATTAATATACATTGTTAACAGCTGCGGTCCCAGCATTGTTCTCTGTGGAATCCCATTGGCTACAGGTTGCCAGCCTGAAAAGGAAGCCCTTATCCCCAATCACTGTTTCCTGCCCATTATCCAATTCTCTATCCATACTAATATAATACCTCCAACACCATGGGCTTAACCTTTTGTAAGATACCTTGTTGAATGCTTTCTGGAAGTCCAAATAAAACACATCTGGTTTCCCTCTATCCACTCTGGTGAGGCTTCCTCGAAAAGCTCTAATAAATTTGTCAGAGACACAATTCCCCTTTCATGAAACCATGTCAACTCTGCTTGATTAGATTATGATTTTCCCAAAGGTGCTGCTATTGCTTCCTTAATAATTGATTTCAATATTTTTCCAACAATAGATATTAGGTTAATCGGTCTTTAGTGGCACAGTCGCACAGTGGTTAGCACTGCTGCCTCACAGTGCCAGGGACCCAGGTTCGATTCCCAGTTTCGATCACTGTCTGTGCGGAGTCTGCATGTTCTCCCCATGTCTGCGTGGGTTTCCTCCGGGTGCTCTGGTTTCCTCCCACAGTCCACAGATGTGCCGGTTAGGTGCATTGGCCCTCAATGTACCTGAACAGGCGCCGGAGTGTGGCAACTAGGGGATTTTCACAGTAATTTCATTGTAGTGTTCATGTAAGCATACTTGTGATACTAACAAATAAACTTTAAGCTATTTGCCCCCCTCCCTTTTTGAATAAGGGTGTCACATTGGCAGTTTTCCATTCCTCCAGTACTTCTCCAGCCAATGTATTATCCACTATCTCTGTAACTTACTTTTATGATCCTAGGATACAAGCCATCAGGGCCAGGGGACTTACCTACCTTTAGCCCTATTAGCTTGTCTAATGCTACTTCTCAAGTGAATTCCCTGTATTCTTAGTATTAATGGGATGTTCGAAGTATCTTCCACTGTAAAGACTGATGCAAAATATCTGCGTAACTCCTCTGCCATTTCCTTATTCCCCATAACTGTCTCCCCAGATTCGTTTTCTAAGGAGCCTATGTTCATTTTGACCTCTTCCATCCTTTTCATATATTTAAAAAAGCTCTTATTGTCAGTTTTTATATTCCTCTTTAGTTTGCCCTCGTAGTTTATTTCCTCTTTTTCTTATCTTTTTAGTCCTCCTTTGCTGGATTCTGAATTTATCCCAGTCTTCAGGGCGATCACTGACTTTTGCCTCTTATGTACTTTTTCTTTCAATTTAATACTGACCTTAACTTCCTTGGTTAGCCATGACTGGTTGATCTTTCTCTTAGAATCTTTCCTCCTTACTCAGATATATTTTTGCTGAGAGTCATGAATTACCTCTTTAAATGTCTACCACTGGTTTCTTACTGTCTTTCCTGATGATCTATCCACCCAGTCCGCTTTAGCTAACTTTATCCTCATTTCATTGTAATTCCCTTTATTTAAGTTAAACACAGTTGTTGCCGACCCAAGTTTCTCACACTCAAACCGAATGTTATCTTCTATCAGGTTATGAGCACTACTTCCGAGGGGATCTTTTACTGCCTCTACGTTGAGGATGCCTTGACTTTATCATCTAAACTAATAGTTTTATTTCTGCCCCTCAAATGCTGCATTAAATGAGTATTTTTTATGTGCAATTATTCATATGTAGGCATTATTCTGAACAAGAGTGTTTTAAGCATTTGGGTTTCCCTTTACAGACCATCACAGCACTATGCCATATGCATGGGACTCGATTTGGATACGCTCTGGCAAACGGCACTGTTGGAGTCTATGATCGGGCTACACGCTACTGGAGAATCAAGGTATATCCAAAAATAGTCAGGCTTGTGCTTACAGATCTGTACATGATGAACAAATGCATTGGCATGTCAAAAAAACAGTCAGCAGAAATATTAGACAAATTGACTGGACAGCTAGATGCTTTTTTCCAAACGTGGTCTTGGATTCTCAAGAATGTGTTGGGTTGTTTCCTCCCTAGGAACAGAATTCTTGGAATGAGTTTCCTATCTTCTAGCTGTATTGAATAGGTTTGAGTTGTCACATCTCAGTTCCTCAGCGTAAGAATGGTACTTTACAGCTGATTGCTACTTTATAGCTGATTGGTACTTTATAGCTAATTGCCACTGAGATATTAATATTTCTTAAGGAAGATACTTTGAACATCCTATTAATACTAAGAATACACGGGAGGAATTAAGTACCATCACTACAGAAGTAGCATTAGACAAACTAATAGTGCTAAAGAAATGACTGGTGTAGGTGGTAAAGAAAGCATCACATTGTTGTAGTCAGTCCATTATCTGAGATTGGGTTTGAGGAACTTTATTGGGACAAATTAGAGAAACTTTATTCTGCAACTACCTGACCTCAGCTTGGTTAATGCTAAAAGTAGATGCTTGCAATGGAAAGTGTTCCATTCTTCAGCAGAAATGAGCATAACATTTATAAACATATATTTCTTTAATAAATATGTACTGATCCACGTATGAATTGTCTTTTTGTACAGCAATTTCATTCATAGAATCATAGAATCCCTGCACTGCAGAAGGAGACCAATCAGATCATCGAGTCTCCACTGACTCCGACAGGGCTTCTTACCCAGGCCCTATCCCCATACCCCTACATATTTACCACGCTACATCCCCTAACCTATACATCTTTGGACATTAAGGGACAATTCGCTATGGCCAATGCACCTAACCTGCACATCTTTGGACTGTGGGAGGAAACTGGAGCACTCAGAGGAAACCCATGCAGATACTGGGAGAATGTGCAAACTCCACAAAGACAGTCACCCAAGGCCGAATCAAACCCGGGTTCCTGGCACTGAGGCAGCAGTGCTAACTGCTGTTGCCACCCGAATGTATATTACTTTCTCCTTCCTCCTTGATATCCTTGGGTACAGAATGAGAATTATTTGATTTTGGTATCCCACTCGTATTTCTTTGAACCAGATATTTGGAAGAGCATGCGTATAGAACGAAATGACTCCCTGCTGAATTTTTTATTTGTCAATACTATATAATGGCACAACCAATTGACTCTCCTTTAAGATCGCTTTCCATTGTAACATATCCAGAGTTGGATTTGGTCTCAAGACAAAAGGAGAGATTGTCTCTCCTTGACTGACTTACAACTATTGGGTGCAGCAAGTGATTGTTATAAATAATGTTACACAGAATGGACAGAAACAGGCTATTCAGCCCAAATGGTCAGTTCTGATGATTTTACAATTCACATGAGCCTTATCCCACTCTATTTCATTGAACTGTATCTTATTCCTTTCTTTATGGGCTTACCTAGCTTCCCTTTAAATGCACCTAGACTATTCCCTTCAATTACACTACTTGGTTGCAAGTTCCACAATGGTGGTGACATCTAGTAACAGAAAATTAAACCTCCATTTATCCAGTGAGGTATCAGAGACAAAGTGCAGACATTAACAACCATTTGTTGTTCAAGGCAGAAGAAAGAAAAGTGACTTGAAGTGACCTATGATTGAAATTACAATCGTTAATATTTTGATTTACAAATGACAATGCTGTTGCACCTATAAATGACCTTGTTTTGTGCTTTTCATTTCTTGCAGTCTAAAAATCATGCCATGAGTATTCATGCTTTTGACTTGAACTCAGATGGTGTTTGTGAGTTAATCACTGGCTGGTCAAATGGGAAGGTTAGTCATCATTGTATATTTGTCACAAGTAATGGGAGAGATTTAATGGGGAATGTTGAATGGATAGAATGTGATTTTAAGTTATTTTAAGTGATTCAAGTTCAGATAATATTGTAAACCATAAGGGAAAACTTTGAGAGACTTCTGTGGCTTGTGTCCAAGATTGAATGCAAATGAAAGGTGTCTGATATTTACTACAGTAAGAAGTCTCACAACACCATGTTAAAGTCCAACAGGTTTATTTGGAATCATGAGCTTTCGAGGTGCTGCTCCTTCATCAGGTGGATGGAGAGGTAGGTTTCACAAACATGGCATATATAGACCAAGACACAATTGCAAGATAATGGTTGGAATGCGAGTCTTTTCAGGTGATCAAGTCTTTACAGGTACAGACAGCGCAAGTGGAGAGAGGGATAATCACAGGTTAAAGAGGTATGAATTGTCTCAAGCCAGGGCAGTTAGTAGGATTTTGCAAGCCCTGGCCAAATGGTGGGGGTTACATGTAGTGTGACATGAACCCAAGGTTCATGGAACCTTGGATCTCATGGGATAAAGGGGGAGGTGGCTAGATGGGTGGAGAACTGGCTTGGTCACAGAAGACAGAGGGTGGTAGTGGAAGGGTCTTTTTCCGGCTGGAGGCCTGTGACTAGTGGTGTTCCGCAGGGCTCTGTATTGGGACCTCTGCTGTTTGTGATTTATATAAATGATCTGGAAGAAGGTGTAACTGGGGTGATCAGTAAGTTTGCAGACGACACAAAATTGGCAGGACTTGCAGATAGTGAGGAGCATTGTCAGAAGCTACAGAAGGATATAGATAGGCTGGAAATTTGGGCAAAGAAATGGCAGATGGAGTTCAATCCTGATAAATGCGAAGTGATGCATTTTGGTAGAAATAATGTAGGGAGGAGCTATACATAGAACATAGAACATAGAAAGTCACAGCACAAACAGGCCCTTCGGCCCACAAGTTGCGCCGATCACATCCCCACCTCTAGGCCTATCTATAGCCCTCAATCCCATTAAATCCCATGTACTCATCCAGAAGTCTCTTAAAAGACCCCAACGAGTTTGCCTCCACCACCACCGACGTCAGCCGATTCCACTCACCCACCACCCTCTGAGTGAAAAACTTACCCCTGACATCCCCCCTGTACCTACCCCCCAGCACCTTAAACCTGTGTCCTCTCGTAGCAACCATTTCAGCCCTTGGAAATAGCCTCTGAGAGTCCACCCTATCCAGACCCCTCAACATCTTGTAAACCTCTATCAGGTCACCTCTCATCCTTCGTCTCTCCAGGGAGAAGAGACCAAGCTCCCTCAACCTATCCTCATAAGGCATGCCCCCCAATCCAGGCAACATCCTTGTAAATCTCCTCTGCACCCTTTCAATGGCTTCAACATCTTTCCTGTAATGAGGTGACCAGAACTGCGCGCAGTACTCCAAGTGGGGTCTAACCAGGGTCCTATAAAGCTGCAGCATTATCTCCCGACTCCTAAACTCAATCCCTCGATTAATGAAGGCTAGTACGCCATACGCCTTCTTGACCGCATCCTCCACCTGCGAGGCCGATTTAAGAGTCCTATGGACCCGGACCCCAAGGTCCTTCTGATCCTCTACACTGCTAAGAATGGTACCCTTCATTTTATACTGCTGCTCCATCCCATTGGATCTGCCAAAATGGATCACTACACACTTATCCGGGTTGAAGTCCATCTGCCACTTCTCCGCCCAGTCTTGCATTCTATCTATGTCTCGCTGCAACTTCTGACATCCCTCCAAACTATCCACAACACCACCTACCTTGGTGTCGTCAGCAAACTTACCAACCCATCCCTCCACTTCCTCATCCAGGTCATTTATGAAAATGACAAACAGCAAGGGTCCCAGAACAGATCCCTGGGGCACTCCACTGGTCACTGACCTCCATGCAGAGAAAGACCCCTCCACAGCCACTCTCTGCCTTCTGCAGGCAAGCCAGTTCTGGATCCACAAGGCAACAGCCCCTTGGATCCCATGCCCTCTCACTTTCTCAAGAAGTCTTGCATGGGGGACGATAAATGGCAGAACCATAAAGGGTGTAGATACACAGAGGGACCTGGGTGTGCAAGTCCACAGATCCTTGAAGGTGACGTCACAGGTGGAGAAGGTGGTGAAGAAGGCATATGGCATGCTTGCCTTTATAGGACGGGGCATAGAGTATAAAAGTTGGGGTCTGATGTTGCAGATGTATAGAACGTTGGTTCGGCCGCATTTGGAATACTGCATCCAGTTCTGGTCGCCACACTACCAGAAGGACGTGGAGGCTTTGGAGAGAGTACAGAGGAGGTTTACCAGGAGGTTGCCTCGTATGGAGGGGCTTAGTTATGAGGAGAGATTGGGTAAACTGGGGTTGTTCTCCCTGGAAAGACGGAGGATGAGGGGAGACTTAATAGAGGTGTACAAAATTATGAAAGGCATAGATAGAGTGAACGGTGGGAAGCTTTTCCCCAGGTCGGTGGTGACGTTCACGAGGGGTCATAGGTTCAAGGTGAAGGGGGGGGAGGTTTAACACAGGTATCAGAAGGACATATTTTACACAGAGGGTGGTGGGGGCCTGGAATGCGCTGCCAGGCAAGGTGGTGGAGGCGGACACACTGGGAACGTTTAAGACTTATCTAGACAGCCATATGAACGGAGTGGGAATGGAGGGATACAAAAGAATGGTCTAGTTTGGACCAGGAAGCGGCGCGGGCTTGGAGGGCCGAAGGGCCTGTTCCTGTGCTGTATTGTTCTTTGTTCTTTGTTGTTCTTTGATTCTGGTTGAGGTTATCCTCATGCGTGCGGATCTTGGCTATCAGTTTCTGCTCGGCAATTTTGCGTTGTCATGTGTTTTGAAGGCCGCCTTGGAGGACGCTTACCAAAGATCGGAGCCTGACTGCCCTTGATTGCTGAAGTGTTCCCCGACTGGAAGGGAACACTCCTCCCTGGTGATTGTCGTGCAGTGTCTGTTCATCCGTTGTCGTAGCGTCTCCATGGTCTTGCTGATGTACCATGCCTCGGGACATCCTTACTTGCAGCGTATGAAGTATGCTGCAGGAAAGGATGTCCCAACGCATGGTACATCAGCAAGACCATGCAGACGCTACGACAACGGATGAACAGACACTGCACGACAATCACCAGGGAGGAGTGTTCCCTTCCAGTCGGGGAACACTTTAGCAATCAAGGGCATTCAGACTCCGATCTTCGGTAAGCATCCTCCAAGGCGGCTTTCAAGACACACGACAACATAGAATTGCCGAGGGAAACTGATAGTCAAGTTCCACACACATGAAGACGGCCTCTACCGGGATCTTGCGTTCATGTCACACTACATGTAACCCCCACAATTTGGCCTAGGCTTGCAAAATCCTACTAACTGTCCTGGCTTGAGACAATTCATACCTCTCTAACCTGTGATTATCCCTCCCTCCATTCGCACTGCCTGTACCTGTAAAGACTTGATTACCCAAAAAGACTCGCATTTCAACCATTATCTAGCAATTGTGTCTTTGTCTATATGCCGTGTTTATGAAACCTACCTCTCCTCTCACCTCATGAAGGAGCAGCGCTTTGAAAGCTCGTGATTCCAAATAAACCTGTTGGATTTTAACCTGGTGTTGTGAGACTTCTTATTGTGCCCACCCAGCATCTCCACATCATGATATTTATTATGCAGAGTGTTGTGGGAAAAATCCACTAGTAGTCAGACTTCGAGATTCAGAAAATACGATTTATTAAACGGAGCCCCGTGGAGACAAGGCACATTGGTCTGTAGCAAACCTTCTCTCAATTGTATGCCGGGAGCGGTTCAATTTTATACCCTTTACACAATGGGTAAACCGGTGATTCGAACATTATCACATTGTTTAAGTGAGTACAAGTATTTAACATTTTATGAATGGGTACATTTCCCCATGTTTACAAGAGTACAAACAGGTATAGACATTTAGCATTTTATGAATGGGTACATCTCCTTATGTCTGTATCTATCAATGGCTAGTTTCGTCTCGTTCAGGTGCTAATCGGTTCCCTCGCATTCATATTTCCCGCCTTCCTTTAACATTAATCTAAGCTCTTTGTTTTGGGGTTTCCTTATTTTAAAAGATGTCTTGACCCTTGGCTTTGGCTTCCTGAGGTGTTTGTTTGCTATGAGTCACTGTCTGTGATTTGGAAATGGCTTGTCTGTTAGGTTTTTTCTGAACAGCAGGAGCCTGTGTCTGCTCTTTTGGCTTTCCCAGTTAACCCTTTATGTGCCAGGCAGCCATTTTAGAGTGTGCTTTCTTGTATTGCCATTTTAGAGTGTGCCCCCCTTGTATTTTCCCCCTTACACAGAGTTTTAATTTTGGCTTTTTTTCTCTCCATCAAAGGTTAATGCTACATGACATGGATCTGTAGGCTATGACCCAGGGTACCTGGGATTGTGGGATAGTGATTAAAGGCCTTGTGATAAAATAGGGCTGTGACTTGTCCTTGTGATTCAGAACCTCTTGATATAATTGGACAGTGACACAAGGGACCTGGTACAATACTGATAAAGGGCTGTATGTGATATAATTAGACTGTGACATGCAACCTGATGTGATGTAATTGAACTAGCACAAGACCGTTAATAGTTTGTGACCCAGGGTTCTATTGGCTGTAATTGTTATAATTCAGGCTTATGGTATTCTGTTCTTGGGCTGTCCATGGCAAAAATGGACACACGCATGAGGCAATTGTTGCAATATCACTTGGAGACCATTTTCATATTCTGTCAATGTGTCACCATGGAACCAGGATCTAAATCTTCATGTGACCAGCAGGCTATGTTGCTGGTAGTGTTGTTGGTCGTTGTTGTGTGTGTTGAATCCCTAGAGTAAACCTGTTTGTTGAATTCTGCCGTAACATGTATATATATATATATATATATATAATATATATATTATTAATATAATATATATATATATATATATATATATATATATATATATATATATAAAGTTTTGGTCCACAAATAAGTAGAACCTACTTATAGTTTATCAATCTTACATGTGACTTGTCAAAGAAATTGGCACGGTGCCACAGCGGTTAGCACTGCTGTCTCTCAGTGCCAGGGATCAGGGTTCGATTCCTGGCTTGGGTCACTGTCTGTGTGGAGTCTGCATGTTCTCCCCGTGTCTGCGTGGGTTTCCTCCGAGTGCTCCGGTTTCCCCTCTCAGTCCGAAAGACATGCTGGTTAGGTGCATTGGCCATGCTAAATTCTCCCTCAGTGTACCTGAACAGGCGCCATAATGTGTCGACTAGGGGATTCTCACAGTAACTTCATTGCAGTGTTAATGTAAACCGACTTCTGACAAATAAATGAAATAAAGTAATATTAGAATCATAGAATCCCTACAGTGCAGAAGGAGGCCACTCGGCTCATCGTGTCTGCACCAATGCTCTGACCAGAGCATCCCACCCAGGCCCCATCCCCATTATCCCACGCATTTACCCCACTAATCCACCAAACTACACATCTTGGGACACTAAGGGACAATTTAACATGGCCAATCCACCCACCCGGTACTTCTCTGGACTGTAGGAGGAAACTGGAGCATGCAGAGGAAACCCACGCAGACACGGGGAGAACGTGCAAACTCCACACAAACAGTCACCCAAGGCTGGAATTGAACTCGGATCCCAGGTGCTGTGAGGCAGCAGTGCTAACCACTGTGCTGCCATGCCACCCAATATTGGACAAATTGACTAAGCAATTAGATGCTTTTTCCAAACGTGCTCCCAGATTTTCGATGGTGAGTTCGTGGAAAGAAGCTAGAAACACAAAATGGTGATAGCAATGTGAGTTTAAAGAACACAAGAGGAGCCACAGTCAAGATTTGCTGCAATATAGCCTATCTCCAGCAGAAGCCAAAAGAGAAAACGCTGGAAAATCTTAGCAGGTCTGGCAGCATCTGTAAGGAGAGAAAAGAGCTGACATTTCGAATCCAGATGACCCTTTGTCAAAGCTTTGACAAAGGGTCATCTGGACTCGAAACGCAGCTCTTTTCTCTCCTTACAGATGCTGCCAGACCAGCTGAGATTTTCCAGCGTTTTTCTCTTTTGGTTTCAGATTCCAGTATCCGCAGTAATTTGCCTTCAGGGTTTCAATGTATGTACACCTTCTGCTGGAAGTAAAATCAGAGTACCTAGTTTCTGGGATAACCGGATTGTTGATGAGTGGGAACAATGAGTCAGTTTGGGGTTGCACTGTGCAGTCAGTTTTAAGTCAGCAGAAAAGCTACAGGGCCATGAGGTAGCCTCAGGTGCCATTCCTCTGCAAAGAATGAAAAGTGTGCATAATTAGAAGACAGCCCCACCATGATGCAATCAAAAAAGAGGGGCAGGAATGAAAAAAAGCAACTGCGTTACTGAATATCTCTGTGGAGAGGTAACAAATCCCCTGTAAGTTTTGATTGTCTGTAAAAGACAGGGGACATTAGAAAGGTGACTACTAAACTCTCCAACATTAATCAGAAGATAACAGATGTCCCATCTGAATTTAAGCTTTTTAAACAGAGGGTGAAATTATACTTTTTAGATTTGTCTATCACAGAACCAGATAAACAAGTGGTGAAAATTAGATACGAGGGCCTGCTGCATCGAGTCAATGCTTCAGACCTGTCTGAGGAGGATCATAACGACCTTGTTAAGCTGTGGAACATGCTGGAAGATGAGCTTTGTGTAAAGGTGAACTTCAGAATATACTGATTGGAGCTGATGGCTTACAGACAACAATTAGAAGAGTCAATTGATTAGTTCATCAGCAGATTTCATGATAAGGGTTGGGACTGAGATTTTTTCAGAAGCAGAATTATCTGAATGAATAATGGGGCTAGAGATAGCAGGGGTAATCGAAGCCTTCCAAAAACAGCTTTTGGTGTAAAAGAATGGTCAATATAAAGTCAGCAGAAAATATGAAGCCATTGTGGCTAGAGGCAATGTCTGCAAGCATTGGGTTGACACCAGTATTGCAACAAGCAAGCAGGCCGTGTAGGAAGTGCATTCATTGCAAACCGTCCTGTATTTCAAGGTCTTTGCAAGGCGTGTGGTGTAGGAGGACATTGGCCTGGCTAATGCAGAAGATCTGGTTCCAGAGGTGCTACCAAAAGTATGACCAAACAAAAAGCACGTTAGGAGTGTGTATTATGCAAGTCAGAAACCAATTGCACTTGATGTTATTAAAGTTGTGATTGTGTTCCTGAAAATTGCAAATTCAGTGAAATTACTTGGGTTCGCATGGTGAATCATAGGCTCCCGGGCCTCACCTCCTGCTTCTTTTCTTGATGTGGAGTTGCCAGCGTTGGACTGGGATAGGCACAGTAAGTAGTCTCACAACACCAGGTTAAAGTCCAACAGGTTTATTTGGTAGCACGAGCTTTCGGAGCGCTGCTCCTTCATCAGGTGAGTGCAGGATTTATTTCACAAACAGGGTATATATAGACACAAACTCAATTACAAGATAATGGTTGGAATGTGAGTCTTAACAGGTAATCAAGTCTTTACAGGTGCAGACAATGTAAGTGGAGAGAGGGTTAAGCACAGGTTAAAGAGGTATGAATTGTCTCAAGCCAGGACAGTTAGTGAGGTTTTGCAAGCCGAGGCAAGTCATGGGGGTTACAGAAAGTGTGACATGAACCCAAGATCCCGGTTGAGGCCGTCCTCGTGTGTGGAACTTGGCTATCAGTTTCTGCTCGGCGATTCTGCGTTGTCGTGTCTCTTGAAGGCCGCCTTGGAGAACGCTTACCCGAAAATCAGAGGCTGAATGCCCTTGACTGCTGAGGTGTTCCCCAACAGAAAGGGCACACTCCTGCCTGGTGATTGTTGAACGTGTCCATTCATCCGTTGTCGCCAATGTACCCATGCCTCGGAACATCCTTTCCTGCAGCGGTTGTTTGAAGGCAAGTAGTGGGGGTGTGAGGATGCTGGAGCGGAGAAACTACGACATCTTCTCCGGAGCCTTCAACATGTCATCGATGAAGACGAACATCTCACCAAGGCCATCCCCACAACCTCACTACTTGCCTTCAAACAACCGCACAACCTCAATCAGACCATTGTTCGCAGCAAACTACCCAGCCTTCAGGAGAACAGTGACCATGACACCACACAACCCTGCCACAGCAACCTCTGTAAGACGTGCTGGATCATCGACACGGATGCCATCATCTCACGTGAGAACACCATCCACCAGGTACACGATACATACTCTTGCGACTCGGCCAACATTGTCTCCCTGATACACTGCAGGAAAGGATCTTGGGTTCATGTCACACTATCTGTAACCCCCACGACTTGCCTAGGCTTGCAAAATCTCACTAACTGTCCTGGCTTGAGACAGTTCACACCTCTTTAACCTGTGCTTAACCCTGTCTCCACTCACATTGTCTGCACCTGTAAAGACTTGATTACCTGTTAAGACTCGCATTCCAACCATTATCTTAACCCGAACTGAGTATCCCGGAGAGTTTTTCCCACTGCCCCGGCTGAAATTCCGGAAGGGATTCCGGATTGAGTAGGTTCGGGGTGGTTTCCCCATTTACCCCCTCCGGCCGAACATCCGTCAGGTGGAATCCCCGGACCTGAGTACCTCCTGGAGGGTTGCATCCCCCGGCAGGGGAAAAGCCCAGGAGGCGGTGCCCGGGGGGGGCGGCGGATATGCTGCAATGTTTATTCTTGTTGTGTTGTATTAATGTTTGTCACTTTGTAGGTTATGATTTGTAGATAGAGGTGTATTTAGAGGGCAATGCCCTGGACAACTATGACCGTGAGTGAACCCTTCCTCAATAGAAGGTAGTAACTGATAAATGGATGGCATTAGCCATTGGTAATGCATTTTTCACATTTGTTCTTTGTGTATTTGTAATTGTTTTGTACTAACGTATTTGTAATAAATGAAAATAAACCATTATCTTGTAATTGAGTTTGTGTCTATATATGCCCTGTTTGTGAAACAAATCCTGCACTCACCTGATGAAGGAGCAGCATTCCAAAAGCTCGTGCTACCAAATAAACCTGTTGGATTTTAACCTGATGTTGTGAGACTGCTTCTTTTCTTGCCTCAGGACCTGGGGTATGCTGTTCTTTAACTGGCTGCTCACCCCGCAGCTGCCTCTGTTCCTAGCTTCACAGGTGCTCAGCTCCCACTGCGGTCCTGTGCTCTATTTGGTGGCTTAGTTGGTCAGTGCAGGGAGCTTTAGGACTTCAACAGATAAAAGCACCAACCAACTTCTGTCACTAGATAGAACTTGGTCAATCTGAAAGTACTTTACAGTACAGACACCTGTACAGTGAGAGTATTTTTTAATTGCATGCTATATTTTATCTCATTTATGTTTAGTGATGTATTTTAGTTTGCAAGTTGTTTCAGTTAGGACTGCACATTTATGGTACAGTATTTCAACGTGAACATTGTCTTTTCAGTGTGAGGAATGTCTGAAGGAACCTAACTCTGGTTTTACCATTGATTCCTATGGGGACCTGTATTTCACTTAAAGTTGATCTTTTCAGGAATGTATGCATTGTTGCTGTTCAGTACCTTAATTTAGATTGACCAGGCTCCATCTAGTAGCAGAAGTTGGTTGGTGCAGTTATTAGCTGAAGACCCAGGACTTGCTGCACTGACCAACTTCTGCCTAGATGGAGCCCAGGATTTCAGTGGGAGTTCAGCAACAGTGAAGCCAGGAGCAGGGACAGCAGTGTAGCGAGCAGCCAGGAGAAGCACAGCAGACCCCCGAATCCTAAGGCAACAACAGTGGCAGGAGGCAAGGCCAAGGAGCAAGGGTGGGATGCAAGATCCGGGGCAAGGATGGGAAGTGAGGCCTGGAAGCAAGGGCAGCAGTGAGGGCAAAAGGCACTGAGAGCGAGATCAGAAAGCATGGGGTAAAGGTTGTGTGAGCAGTCAAGCCATAGAAGCAGAAGTCTTTGGCAAACAATGTTAAAGTGAAACTGACAACATTAAATGGATGAACTGACACCACTTTTATTAGCTACATTAAAATGAAAGAACATTAAACGCGGCAACATTAAATGAGGGCTTATTGTATTTGAATATTGAGCATGAGACATTTGATAAAGGGTTCATTGTGGAAAATGACTCCAAATCATTAGAAATGATTTAATGCAAGGCACTGACAAGTATACCACTTAGACTGCAGCAACTTCTAAAAGAAATAGGGATATGACTCCAAAGTCTGTTACAAACCAGATATGATTATTTCAGATGCACTGAACAGATTAACCAACCCAAAACTAATTTCAGATGTTTTGCTAGACCTGCAAGTAAGCAGAATAGACATCAAAGTAGAAGCCACACTCAATGTTGATCTGGTGAGTTTTGTTCAACACACGTGCAACCAACTTCAGAAGAGCATAGCGAATGATCTACAATAGGCAGAGGCTTAGCAGCAGCTCTCTCATTGGCATCAGGACTTGGAAAAGTGGAAGGAACTTAAAGTAGGAGATTCTTTACTCATCAACTATGTTGTTGATATTACTGCTGATGATAACCATTCATGGACTGTCTTTGAAATATCCGGCAGATTGACGCCCGCAGTGACCGCACCGGTGAGGTCATCTTCAAGGACAACTTTACCAATTCTGTTGCTGGAATTGTGGAGGAAGACTACAGGATGGATGGACAGACGCAGCTCATCTGCTGCTCGATCGAAGGAGAAGGTAAATCTAACTTTTCCCTGACGAGTGAATTCTGATCAGGTGGTCCCCATTTATTCCAATGTATAGCATTGTGTGAGGGTTTATAACGCTAAGACTACTCATGGTATGGTGATAGTCCTGAAAGAGTGGTATAATGATTTCAAAACGTAAGGTTTGGGCAGCAGGGGGAAGGCATTGGGGAGCCTGCTTTCCTTTGTGGCCAATTAAAGGCCGCCTTCTACTGCTACTGTGGCAGGGGAGGCTGGTGCTATGTCTTACCTGACTGACTGGTGGCTTGGCAAAACGTGGGGGCGCCTCCTTTAAGAATCCCAATGCCCATTGTACGCACACTCTTCTCTTCCACCCACCCCCCCCCCCCCCGAACTACCCACAAGTTGTTCTCTCTCCCCCCCCCCCCCCAACCAACCTCAGTTCCCTGCCCCCTGTCATCTCCACCCCAGCACCCCCAACCAACCCTTTGGAGCCTGCTAGCCTGACCCGGATGAGATCCCAGACTTGCTTTCATCAGGGCTCCATCACAGCATGCTTCCTATGGGGCAGATTGTGATCTTAGCAATGACCACTACACCCACTGGCTCTGCTGGCCCTCTGATTGGCTGGCAGCTCTTAGATGGGAGCGGATTTCCCAACTCAAGCCAATTAATGGGCCAATGGCCATTAAATGGCTGCGGATGAGTTGTCCAATTAGAGACCGGCTTGCCCCTGACTTTTGCACTGGGGGTCGAGGTCACTGCTCCCAGTCTAAAATTCAACCTATACTTTTCATTGTCATTTATGAAGGATACCTACTTGGGTGAGGTCATAATCAGTGACTTCAGAAGAAAAAGAGCGAAAGTGATATTCCAAATTACTTCTCTGCCACTCTGTAGTTCGGGGTTATCTTCCTGCCAGTCGAGAGATGAAAGGGAATTTGATGGATACAAATGCAGAACAAGACTTAATCCGTGAGCTGAGCCAACGGAAACAGAACCTGTTGCTTGAACTACGTAACTATGAGGAAAATTCAAAGGTAGGTCAATTGTTAAATCATATAGTTATTTTCAACTACACCAGTTATCGTTAGCTGGAAGCATTCTGTTAATTGCTATAAACAATGAGAGTCAGCACACTTACTTCAAACTGCTACTTTTCTAGCTTGGTCATTCAAGTTGTTTGCTACAATATGTTTTTCTCAAAATTATTTTCTCCCTACAATGTACAATGCACTTAATCCATGATTTACCTGACTTAGATGTGCTACCTGAGACAGTGAGAAGTGAAATTTAAGCCCTATTGTACCTGGCCAGGGGGTGCTTGACAGGGTCGTGACAGGGAGCAAAACCTGTGTTGTGCTTGACTTGAGAGTTTCAGTAACTGGCGAGGTGGTTATACTGCACAACTGGCAGAGAATTTTGTGAATGGATGACTGGTGAGCAAGAAATGTGGTTACACAGCTAACCAAATATGTACATGTTGCATTGTGTCAGGTTGCCTTGAGTACCCTGGGTGGAGAAGGGGATGGACAGATAGGCATTATTCCAGCCAATACACAACTACAGACAGGCTTATCTGTCAACATTGGCACCGCCAACCAAAGTCCGCATGTGGAGCTGAACATTTCTACATCCAATGGTGAGTTTACCTTGAGACACTTAAGTACAGATAACAGGAAAAATATTAATGAAAAGGATGCCCTACTGCTTTTTATTCAAGGTCACAAGTGATTTTTTGATTGCTAACTTAATTTTAAAATTAATTTCTGACTATTTAATATTGCAGAAGTCCATCTTCTTTGCACACTTTTACTATCAAAACCTTTGAATCTGAATGATGCTGTGTACTCGAGCAAACTCATTTGCAACCCCCACCCTTAGCAAACACACCATTTGGAACAGTAGTTGTGTTATTATGATTATTTTAAAGAAGCGCAGAGGCTTTCTTCTTAGTATCTTGGCCAACATTTTTCCATCAACCAGCCTCACTTAAAAACAGATAATCTAGTTATTGGATTGATGGCGTGTGTGATTTCACCTTCATTGTACCATGGAGTGTCAGTTTATTAGTGAGTTTTCAAAAGCTACCTGTGCAAATTGATCAAATGTTAATGAACTCCTTGGACAGTATGCATTTGTGTGGAGAAACATCTCCTGTATCATTTTAGTAGTTACTCACTAACCTATTTTCTGCATTTGTATCGACTGAGCTATTGTTTCAAACTCTATCTGGCTAAATAGGGGGAGGTGACGGCCTAGTGTTATTATTGCTAGACTATTAATCCAGAAATTTAGCTAATGTTCTGGGGACCTGGATTCAAATCCTGCCATGATAGATGGTAGAATTTGAATTCAATTTAAAAAAAACCTGGAAATAAGAATCTACCAATGACCATGAAACTATTGTTGATTATCGGGAAAAACCTATCTAGTTCTCTAATGTCCTTTAAGGAAGGAAATCTGCCGTTCATACCTGGTCTGGCCTACATGTGACTCCAGAGCCACAGCAATGTGGTTGACTCTCAACTGACATCTTAAATGGTCCAGCAAGCCACTCAGTAAGGGCAACTACGGATGGGCAATAAATTCTGGCCAGCCAGTGACGCCCAAGTCCCACAAATGAATTTAAAAAATGGATGATAATCTTTACATCTGATTGCTGCTCTTTCATATTATAGAGTGTGTGTGTGTGTTTTTAAATGTAGATACCATCATTCGGGCTGTGCTTATCTTTGCCGAGGGTATATTTGATGGTGAGTCCCATGTGGTTCACCCCAGTGCACACAATCTCTCCGGACAGATCCTTGTCCCCATCATTCCACCCAAAGATATTCCAGTGGATCTGCATATCAAGGCTTTCGTGGGCTACAGAAACAGGTGAGAATGTGAGAGGATACTTTGCGCCCTCCATAAATAGCACAATGTGTAAATTACAAATATTGAACCAAACATCATAGTGGTACAAACAGATGCCAATACCTATAGATGTGAGTTAACCAGTGCAATGGGATAACACAGAGAATCTACCTAGTGTACTGAGCATATGGAGTCTTTGTTTCTGTGCTTTTTGTTTTTGGAGAGAAACACTTGGCGTCCAGTACACTGTAAAGTGACTGCATAGATATTCATTGTCTCCAGCCTGTTTGCAAGGAAACTGTGAAGCATGTCACACCAACATAACCGTCCCATGTTTAAGAGGAAGGCTAGGCTCATCCCACATGGGAGGGAGACTAGGCAATGTGTTGTAACTTGATAGTACATACACACATTTATTGAGGCAGTGTGTCGGTTTGGCTGACTTCCACCTGAATCACAAGGATGGAGTTTCAAGCTGTGGTTTAGGATTTGATCACCTAGTCCACACTGACATTCCTGTATGCAGTTTGAGAGTTGTGCATTATTGGAAGTTCCATTTTTTTGGGCAAGATATTAAACCAAGGTCCTGTCTATCTGTTCAAGTTCTTAAGAAAGAACCCATGACATTGCTTGAAAATACATCATAAACAAATCATCTCTTCTATGTTCCTTTTAAAAAGAGTTTGGTGCTTATTTGGAGGTAAAGTTGCTGAGATACATGGGGAAAAAGTAGTGAATTGGAATGGAGCTGCTGTGACCAAAATGGCAAGCTCAGTGGGTTGTATGGTCTGATGTTGATACGTGCAAATTAATTTGCATTTTTTGAAATCTTGTGTGTGAAAGGTGATTAGACAAGATGACTGATGCAGCATTGGAAGTTGCTGAGATGTTTGAAAAGGCACATACTTTCTCTATTTTGGTTTGAAGTCATATACCTATTCTTATGTCTCTATTCCTGAAACTGCAATGGAATGCATTACTGCCTCACCCAAAGCAGGATAGTTGGTCATGTTCAAATAGTAAACTGGCAAACTGTTCAACATTTCTGTAAAGATGTAAAACACCAAACATGATAGAAGTGATCACTGTACTGTGAGGAGCAGCTCTGAGAGAGCTCAGTCTGTGTGCCATTATCTATATGATCTCTAGAATTATACAGAAATTCAGTTGAATAAATGTGGCTGTAAAACTATTTTGTTGAACTGGATGAGCGAAAAAAAACATGAAGATGTCTGAATTAAAGTGGATGTATTGTGATACTTCTAAGCAGCATGCAGTTCCACGTGTTCGAGCTGACAAGGCAGTTGCCTCGATTCTCAATGTATGCCCAACGCACACCAGGGACTGCTTCTGAGCCTCAGAGCTACGTCACCTTCACAGTCAGCGATCGTGTACAGAGGGTAAGTCAGAATGCATCTTGATCCTATGGTTATTTTGTTATTACTGATCTAGAACCTTGGGTGAAAGGCCAGAGACCATAGCTCAGGGCATCACTAAAGCTGAATGACATTGCGGTAATTCAGGACATAGTAATTAAATGTTGCGCAGTGACTTTTGAATGCTGTAGAAATGGCTAAAACTGGTGAAGTATTGCAAAGATTTTAATTCCTTTCAAAGAATGGGTTGAGGATCTATCAGAAAGAAAGGAGGGGAGAGATTAATGAACAAAAAGCTAAAGTTGAAGAGCACAATCATAATACTGAGATGGGGCAAGGGTGAGAGTGAAAAATGTGCATGGCAAGTGCCCATATCACTGAAACAATCTGATAAGGCTTGGGGGGTGGAATTTAAACCTCCACAGCATGGACAAGGCAGTCTCCAGGTCAACTTATGATCTCCACTGTGACCTGAATCTACCTCTGTTCCTCCCCACCACCAATCCCACCTGTCCCACCTTTCTTCTTTTCCACTCCTTGGTTGAGGCCTCCCAGTGTAGGCCTTCCCACTCAACAGTCAGACAGACTTTCAATCTGACCAGCTGGCAAGCAGAAAACAAAGAAAATTAAAATGAGATCCATTTCTGGCTTTTCAGGGCGGGGTATGAGTGGTTATAATCCGGGTGATCTGAGATAACCAGCAAATATAATAATCTTAATCACTGAGGGTGTGAACTGTGCCGATCTATATGGAGCCCAGTTTTATGTTAATATACTGTTATAAGAATTAGATTAGCTTAAGGTTTAATAAGATGTCTATTAGAGCATGACTTCTTTAGATTTGGTCTATGTTTGCAAAGGTCCAAGCACTACCGTGTTTAATTACAAAGTATTATCATTAAATCATTTATAAATGGACATAAATGTTCTGTGTACTCTTTAGCAGAGGCACCAGGCATAACACCATCTATGAAATAAACTTCTTGCTTAGAACATCCTCCTCTATAATGCTTCGATAACTGTAGGTGCCTCGGTGAGTCAAGTACTGTACCACAACCACTGTACCTTCACCATCAGCCTACAACAATGACCACACTTCAAAAAGTACTTCATTGGCTATAAAGCACTTTAGGACATCCAGTGATCATAAAAAGTGCAACATAAACGCAAGTCTTTCTATCTCTAGTATGATGTAACCTTCCTTGCAACAACTTCTGAGGTGAACTTTTCACTGTAGCCATTGCGCATACCTTGAATCTTCTCCTCTAGCTTCCTGCCTCGGGTGACTATGTGGAGTTTGCATGTTCTCCCCGTGTCTGCGTGGGTTTCCTCCGGGTGCTCCAGTTTCCTCCCACACTCCAAAGATGTGCGGGTTAGGTTGATTGGCCATGTTAAATTGACCCTTAGCGTCGGGGGGATTAGCACCCTAAATACATAGGGTTATGGGGATAGGGTCTGGTTGGGATTGTTGGTGCTGGCTCGTTGGGCCGAATAGCCTCCTTCTGCACTGTAGGGATTCTATGATTCTAATTTACTCACCATAATCAAATCAAATGTGGCCCTCATCATAATAGTCTCTGAGACACACCCCCCATTATAGCAGACTGCTTGTAACTTGTATTTTCAGTAATGTTACATCTCTAAAACATTGTTTACTGTGATATTTTCTGAAGGTACTAGGCAAAATCAATCATAATCTAATAAGGCTTAAAATAATAACTGAGAGACTTAAGTAAGACGGCACAGTGGTTAGCACTGCTGCCTCACAGGGCCAGGGACCTGGGTTCGATTCCCAGCTTAGGTCACTGTCTATGCGGAGTCTGCACATTCTCCTCGTATCTGCGTGAGTTTCCTCTGGGTGCTCCGGTTTCCTCCCGCAGTCCGAAAGTGCTGGTTAAGTGCATTGGCCATGCTAAATTCTCCCTCAGTGTACCCGAAGATGCACTGGGGTGTGGCGACTAGGGGATTTTCACAGTAACTTCATTGCAGTGTTAATGTAAGCCTACTTGTGACACTAATAAATAAACTTTAAAACTATTGTAGTACATGGGGGGGACAAAGCTAATTTTGAGGGGATAAGAATGGATCAAGGGAAAGTAAATAGAGTTGTTAGAACACCAATGGGAGATATTTAAAATAGTGATTAGAAAGAGGGAGTGTTGGGGTTGTATTGGAAATGCCTGGAGGGAAGAGGGAGCACCCTGGGGTTTGGGGCGAGGGCAGGTGTTGGTGGTGTGGCATGACCAGGATAGAGGCTAACGCGCCAGGCATACCACTCATCCTTATGCTCTTCCTACTGATCTCAAAATTGCAGGTGGACCAGAAGTGGTCTTTAAATAGCCGATAATTGGTCACTTAAAGGCCTCAAATGGGGCCGCCTGAGGGCCTAGCATGCTCCTCCTCTCCCAGTTAAATTTCTGGCTCAGTGGTAAGTGGAAAAGCCACTCAGTGAATTTTATGGGCCCTAACATGTGCAAACTGTCTGGTGGGGTTTGTAAAATTCTACCTAATGAAACTATGGGTTCTTTAGTTTCATTCTTCAAAACAGAGCTGTGATGAAGCAGATGGCCAAATGATGGAGGATAAGTTGGTCTGTTTCAGTGATGGTTTTACAGATATTGTATGTTGAGAGCTGGTTGATGAGGTTTACCAAGTTAATACTTCCTCTATAGTGTATATGAAATGGGCTAATTGTGGTTGCAGGAGGTGGTAGTCTTGTCATTGGACTGGTGAGCCAAATACCCAGAGTAATACTCTGAGGTCCCAGGTTCAAGTCCCACCATGGCAGATGGTGAAATTTGAGTTCAATAAAAATCTGGAATTTAAAGTCTAATGATGACCATGAAGCCATTGTTGATTATTATAAAAACCCATCCAATTCACTAATCCCCTTTAGAGAAGGAAATCTGCCTTCCTAACCCGGTCTGGCCTATGTGTGACTCCAGACCCACAGCAATGTGGTTGACCCTTATTTGCCCCTTGGAATGATCTTGCAAGCCACTCAGTTCAAGGGCAATTAGGGATTGCCAACAAATGCTGGCTCAGCCAGCAATGCTCACATCTCATGAAAGAATAAAAAAAATATGTTTCCACTGTGATGTATAGAGAGCTGTCTGAATGTGGTTACTGAGGTTACCCCTCTGTGTCTCATTTGCCATCCTCTTTACAGGTTGTGATGTGGATGAATCAGAACTTCCTTGTACCTGAAGACATTGACTGTCCCAGTATGCCGTTGGAAGTCTGCTTCACATCTCTGAGAGATGGTGGACAGCTGAGCATTAAAATGGATACAAATGGAGAGGTAAGATTAATTCGCTAAACTGACTTTTCAAAAAATTGGTGATTTTGCAAACAGTGCAACAGACCTAAAGAAGTTCACAGCACAGAAGGAGGCCATTTGACCTATCATGTTTGTGTACTTCTTTTGCTAGAGTTTCCAAACTAATTTCACTGCCTTGCTATCTTCTCTATAGTTTTATATCTTCCTCTACTTCAAATGTTTATCTGTTAAAAGATGCAATGACCTCATCTTCACTTTCACCCCATGGGCAAAGCAATCTGTGTTCCAATACTCATCATGTAGAGAAATTTCTCTTAACTTCATTCTTTTTGTGGCAGTTGTACATTGATGGTCTCCTTCATTGACTTCCCAATCAGAAGAAATAATCTTTCCCTACTCACACTGTTGAAACCTTCATAATTTTAAGAACCTCCATTGAATTTTCTCTTAGCCCTCACACAACATTTGAAAATAATCCAAACATCTCAAATCTCACTTTATAATTGTAATTCCTCATCTCTAGTATTGTTTCAATTAATATGTGTTCTTTATGGCTGATATGTCCTTTCTATAATAGACTATGGAAAACTGCACACAAAACTCTACTCTGGCCAAACCATTGCTTCATAAAACAACATCATTACCTCATTGTGTTTGTGTTCTCAATGTTATTATATTTTCTGTTGACAGGAGAGGAAACCTCTTCTGAAATATTAACAGTTTATTCCATTGACAACTGAACTTAAACTGTACGCCCATAAAAATAAATCCCCAATGACCAGCATCAAGGATCTGATGGAATGACTAACCCCCCAGGCACTCCCAGCAGTTTATCCATGTGTTTTCATCTCATACAAACATACTTTTCTTTATTTTGGACAAGTAGTAACAACAGGAAGATTGTAGATTTCCAAGTTCCCTGTTAAGTGAGATTTGTGGCACCGTCACATGACATGTGCAGACAACAAGATGCATCAAAATTCAGTGTGAATACCAGGGAATCATCATAGCTAAGGTTTCTTTATTTTTGATTCCAATACTTATGTTTGCCACTTTCCACTGGAATAGCTTATGTTGGAACAGGTGAGTATTCAATACGTGACCATGATACAGTCATAGAAAAAAGAAAACAAATGCGATTGTCAGAAATCCTGCTAGCTTCCTCTCCCTTTCCACATTATTAAAAGCCCTGATATTGTAAAATGATACCAGCCCCTTTCTCCTGTTCCTTAGACTTCAATATTCTAACATTGTGATGACCCTCCAACCAATTTCTTGGTACTTTCTTTGCTGTTAAATGTGCCTTGTATGGTAAAACTGTGCAAGCCTCCCCTTGTTTGTTGTTTGCTGTTGATTGTCAGTGATGAGATGATGGTAGATTTAGATGAGAAAAGAAAAGAGGAGGCTCGAGTGCGCAGAGCTGCTGGCATGGGCTGATTGGGCCAAATGGCCTGTTTCTGTGCCAAGTATCCAATGTAATCCTATGAAACTTTTATGTAAATCATCACAAACTGGGCTAGTGGGGCAAATGTACCCAAGTTATCCAGCTTCCCTGATCAGGGTAATGCAACATGGCATTCTTCCAGTCTTTGGATAAGAAAGGTGTCCGCCATGGCACTGCATCAATTGTCCCTTTGAATTTACTCAAGGCCTGTCTCAAAAAATTTAGAAAAAAAACTCTACATAGTAAAAAGAATCCAATTTTCTCATCCTTTCTTGATCTGTGTTGTTTAAATATAAAGTACATTGCATAAAGAAATGGGAAGTTATGCACGAAAGGGGCAGCTGAGGTTACAAGTATAAATATTAATGTCAGTAATCCATTTACAAACCATATGTGTTCAGGGTAATGATTTATTCCAAACCGAGCTCTGATTAATCTTCAATTACTGTTGAAATATTTCTATTTCTGAGGATTTTTCAACACATTGAAACTGCACAATGTGCTTATAGGTCCACTACACTATCACTTTGTTCAGCTTCCAAACATTTGCTGTTACTGAGCAGATGCTTATTCACAGTGACTGATGGAGCGAGGGTGGAGGATAAAAGAATAATCATTCAGAAAACCAACATTGACACCATGGCAGCAGATACATTCCAATATTCAGTTCATAATGGGTGTCATCTATTTGCGACTCCTTTCTTCTTATGGCACTCTTGCAGCTTTTTAATAATTTTCACAACCTTTTTGCTCAACACTATATGTGGTCATCCAGACTTGAACTGTTAGCTCTATCCTCTCTCTATCTGCTGTCAGACCTTTGCTGAGATTGTCTGCTTTTGTTTGAGATTCCAGTATCTGCAGTAATTTGCTTTTATGCAATTATTAAACATTGATTAAAGCTATCCAGTCTATGCTGTCCAAAAGGTCAATCAAGTTGGGATGCATTTCAGAGGCAAAGACACAGCCATTGTGCACTTGCCTCAATTAATCAGACTTACTGCAGTAAGCATTAACCTTTTAAAAAATCTGTAACTTACAAACTATCCCTGTCTGTACTAGCTCTTCAAATATATGCTTCTAGGAACAAACATGTTCAGGTTTGTAAGTCTGATGTTTTTATTTTAGCTAAAATAAAAGCAAAATACTGTGGATGCTGAAGATCTGATACAAAAGCAGGAAGGGCTAGACAAACTCAGCAGGTCGGGCAGCATCTATGGAGGGAGAAACCGAGTTTATGTTTTAATCCACTCAGTTCTGAAGAAGAGTTATGTTGGACTTGAAACATAAACTCTATTTCTCCTTCTGCAGATGCCTACCGCACCTGCTCAGTTTTCCCAGCACTTTATTTTTTGTTAGAGCGGTGGCCAGCAATGACCTTCTCTTCTACCATCTGACTGCCAAGAAAGATTATTTGATAACAAAAAGAATTAAACTATTGTATAGCTCAATAGTGAGGCCACATTTGGAACTTTGCATGCAAATTTGGCACCCTATCTTTAATTGGAGATTGATGCATTGGGAAGATCAACAAGGCTGATTCTAGGAATCAAAATACTCAATTACAAGAATAGACTTACAGAATTGACCTACTTGTTGAAGAAAAATAGCTTAGCTGGGACCAAGAGCCTAGTCCAATTTTCATAGAATCCTTACAATGCAGGAGGAGGTTATTTGGCCCATCGAGCCTTCACCGACAACAATCCCACCCAGGGCCTATCCCTGTAACCCTGTATTTAACCTGCTAATCTCCTTGACATGAAGGGGCAACTTAGCATGGGCAGACAACCTAACCTGAACATATTTGGACCATGGGAGGAAACCGGAGCACCCAGAGGAAATCCACACAAACACGGGGAAAATATATTTTTTGATTTGATTTATTATTGTCACATGTATTAGCATACAATGAAAAGTATTGTTTCATGCGCACTATACAGACAGAGCATACCATTCATAGAGAAGGAAATGAGAGAGTGCAGAATGTAGTGTTACAGTCATAGCTAGGGTGTAGGGAAAGATCAACTTAATGCAAGATAGGTCCATTCAAAAGTCTGAAGGCAGCAGGGAAGAAGCTGTTCTTGAGTCAGTTGGTACGTGACCTCAGATTTTTGTATCTTTTTCCCGACACAAGAAGGTGGAAGAGAGAATGTCCGGGGTGCGTGGGGTCCTTAGTTATGCTGGCTGCTTTGCCGAGGCAGTGGGAAGTGAAGACCGAGTCAATGGATGGGAGGCTGGTTTGCGTGATGGATTGGGCTACGTTCATGACCTTTTGTAATTTCTTGCAGTCTTGGGCGGAGCAGGCGTCATATCAAGCTGTGATACAACCAGAAAGAGTGCTTTCTATGGTGCATCTGTAAAAGTTGGTGAGAGTCGTAGCTCTCATGCCAAATTTCCTTAGTTTTCTGAGAAAGTAGAGGCGTTGGTGGACTTTCTTAACTATAGTGTCAGTATGGGGGGATCAGGACAGATTGTTGGTGATCTGGACGCTTAAAAACTTGAAGCTCTTGACCCTTTCCACTTTGTCCCCGTTGATGTAGACAGGGGCATGTTCTCCTTTACACTTCCTGAAGTCGATGACAATCTCCTTCATTTTGTTGACATTGAGGGAGAGATTATTGTTGCCGCACCAGTTCACCAGATTCTCTATCTCATTCCTGTACTCTGTCTCGTCATTGTTTGAGATCCGACCCACTACTGTAAACTGCACACAGTCACCTAAGGCCGGAATTGAACCCGGGTCCCTGGCGCTGAGAGTGCTTATCACTTGCCACCATTTTAAAAACTCCTTCCTGATCTTCCTGCTATTTTTCTCCCCTTTTCCTCTCTCGAAGGCATCTGCAAATGCCTAATGTTTTCTGGGACCTTGCCCAAGTGATAATTAATTGTATGTGAACCAAATTTTGACAGGTTGTGCCACTTCATAGGGCACCACAGTGAATATGAGTTTGATCCTATCTGCAAAAATGAATACCTCAAAATAAAGGTTAGGAGTGCATATCCCAGCCAATTTTATCTTGCCAATCCGAAGGAACTAAGATCAATTATATCACCAATTGAATCTGCCATGGTCAGTTATCTCAGCTTTTATGCTGTACTATTCTATGATTCTATAATGCTAATAGGTTTCTTTTGGAAGTCTTCCTGTTTGAGTGTCTCAGTTATGTGTGGCTTTTAACCAATTGAGATATCAGATCCATAAATGTTCAGAGGCATGGAATGTGTGAATAGTCAATATTCTTAAATGGTGATCATGGAGTTGAGGGAACAATATCACAATTGGTTAAAAGTCTTAAACAACATTGAAGATCGGCATAATTCATTTTGCTGTACAAATGAGTATATATGGGCATATGAAGCACAAAGGATTAAATGAAGCATACCAGACCATTATCACAGGCAGGGTTATCTATCAGGATATTTCCTGTATCACTAGGATCACAGTAATGTACTGCAAATTATGTGGAAAGAATGTCTTTCAAAAAGCAATTGGACACATATTTAAAGGAGGAAAATTACAGGGATATGGGGAAAGAGCTAGAGAGTGAGCCAATTCAAGTTTTCTTTGACACAGCAGGTGCGGAGTCAATGAGCTGAATGTCCACTTTTATGCTGTATTATTCTATGATTCTATGTAGAATAAATTACATGCAATGTCCAAGTTGTTTAAAAACAATTGGATGGTCGTGGGCTAGTTTGAAGGCAAATAGAATAAATATAGTTGTAGAGCAGCATTGCTGTTTGAAATTTTGCAGTTTTCATCCTGTTGGCATCTCAAGGATGGTATCAGTGGATGTAATGAAGGCTGGACATTAAAGCGACAGGAGTTCCTCAGGGAGTGTCCAACTACAACTACTTCATCAGTGACCTTCCTTCCATCATAAAGTCAGGGTATGCTCACTAATAATTTCAGCACCATTTACAATTCCTAAGATGCTGAAGCAATCCATGTCCAAATGCAGCAATAATGTGGAGATGCCGGCGTTGGACTGGGGTAAACACAGTAAGAAGTCTAACAGCACCAGGTTAAAGTCCAACAGGTTTATTTGGTAGCCAAATGCAGCAAGACATGGACAATATCCAGGCTTGGGCTGACAAGTGGCAAGTCGTATCCGTGCCGCACAAGTGCCAGACAGTGACCTTTTCCACCAACAGAGAATCTAACTATTGTTCCTTGACATTCGATGACATTGCCATAGATGAATCCCCCACTATCAACATTTTGAGGGTTACCATTGGGACAGCACGGTGGCACAATAGTTGGCACTGCTGCCTCACAGTGCTAGAGACCTGGGTTCAATTCTGGCCTCAGGTGACTGTGTGGAGTTTGCACATTCTCCCCTGTAGTGGGATCCCCTTTTTAACTCCACTGGGCTTATTTTAGGTTTGGTTCTCCATTACCCAAACCCCACCAATGCCCGAGTGATTCTCTCTCTCGCCGATGGAACAACGGCCACCTTGCGTCTACTTCACTAGAGTAGCCCTCCCAAGAGAGAGAAAAGGAAACTGCTGCCTATCCACTACCTGGCAGCCTTTCCTGAGTGGGTGGTTTCGAAGCGCCCAGGGTACCCTCAGTTCTAGACTCCGGAATTATGGTAAGGGATATTTAATATTGTGACTTGGTCAGAGATCGTTGGTGAGAAATTGAAAAGATCAAAACGGACTCCAATGGAAGTCAAAGATATATATATATTTGTTAAAACATCAAGGTCAATCACCAAACATCAGGAAAACAACACACCATGCCTTATGCTCTATAAGACTATAGCTATGGAAGGAATACTAAAACGGGCACAACGGAATGCTTACTTTACACAATTTACCAGTGTCTTAAACTATGAAAGGTGCATGCAAAAGCCCCCCCCCTCCTTTCCCCAAAGCCTCATCCACTATGATGATCTCGGGAACTTCGCGAATTACCAGCGGATACTCACAACCCTAGTTTAAATTGCTCAGTGGGCTTCGGGCTGCGTGCCGGAGACGAACGAGAGGCAGGCAGCAACAGGAGAAGAGAGAGAAGAGTGCTGCTATGCTGGTCCGAAGAGAAAAGAGAGAGAACCAGAGCTTGCTTGTCCCTTTTTAAAACCTAAACCCAGTGATTCTCTCTCACAAAACAGTTTCTGATCATCGATAGTTTCGATTGACTGGGACAAAAAGGGCCGGAACTGTCGGGACCGCCCTTAATTGACATTTTAATGTCTTTTAAATGTTCTCTGAGTCATCCTGATTGGAATCCCATCAGCGAGCTGAGTCATTGATGTTGTCTGTGGATGGAATGATCTCTGTTCTCATTGTCTTGCTGCTGGGCTATTTACTTCTTGTCTGCTGGCCATGGTTTCTCCTTTGTTTCCTGTTGATTAGATTATCCCTGTCTCGACCTTCTCGTTATTCCCAGCCTCTTGCATATTCATGTGGCTGTAAAGGTTCCTGACAACCAGTCGGCCATTTTCCTTATCCCATGGAGGATTTGCCCTAAAACTTACACCCCGTGTCTAAGTGGGTTTCCTCCAGGTGCTCCGGGATCCTCCCACAGTCCAAAGATGTGTGGGTTGGTTTGATTGGCCATGCTAAATTGCCCCTTAGTGTCCCAAGATGTGTAGGTCAGGGGAATTTGCAGGGTAAATAGGTGGGGTTACGGGCATAGGGGCTGGGTGGCATTGTCGTCGGTGCAGGCTCAATGGGCCGAATGGCCTCGTTCTGCACTGTGGGGATTCTATGAATCTAAGAAACTGAAATGGACAAACTGTGGCTATAAAAGAAAGTCAGAGGCTAGGAATTGTGTGGCGAGTAACTCATCTCTTAACTCCCCAAAGCTTGTACACCATCTACAAGGCACAAGTCAGGAATGTGATGGAATACTCTCCACTTGCCTGGGTGAGTGCAGTTCCTACAACACTCAAGTAGCTTGACACCATCCAAGACAAAGGAGCCCACTTTATTGGCATCCCATCCACAAACATTCACTCCCTCCAAAACCAACAAACTGTAGCAACAACATGTACCATCTATAAGATGTATTACAGGAACCCCTAATGCGCCTTAGACATCATCCTCCAAACCCACAACCACCACTATCTAGAAGGACAAGGGCTGCAGATACATGGGAAGACCACCACCTGGATGTTCCCCTCCAAGTTACCATCATCTTGACTTGGAAATATATTGCCATTCCTCCACTGTCACTCGGTCAAAATCCTGGAACTCCCTCCCTATCAGCACCATGGGTGTAGCTACACCACTTGGACTGCAACGCTTCAAGAAGGCAGCTCACCACCACTTCCTGGAGGGAGCGTACTGTGGACTAACTTCTGTTTTCTCATTCTGAACTTATAGCTATTATAATTATTATTTAGGAAACAGTTGAAATTGCTGCTTGTCTTTTTTCTCCTTCTGGAACATGGACTCGTATCTAACCCAGTATGAGAAGGTGAAGACCTCCCCTTTCTGCAGAGGGTTGGAAAAGTACTACCATTGAATGTAGAATTGCGTAAATGACAAGTGCTTGTTCCTTCTAACCTTATTTCAGAAGATACTGGTTTTTGATGATGATTTCCATTGGCATTTGTTCCCTACAAACAGGTCACCATCGGAACAGAGGATATTGATCTTGCTGGTGAACTCATCCAGTCCATGGCATCTTTCTTGGCCATTGAAGACCTGCAGGTGGAAGCAGACTTCCCAGCTTATTTTGAGGAGCTGCGTCAAATACTTGTTCAGGTAGGTGTGTGACTCATCCAATAACTCTCATGTGGAGACATGTCAACCATCAGCATCTGAAGCTGATAGGGTTTGGGCCTATGGACCATTTTGTCACTTTTTCCTTCATTACATTGAAGGTTCTTGGAATTAATCAAACAGGTCAGCTGAATCAATAATCCGATAGACCCATAAATCAGATGTTACATTCTTCAGCTTTTCACGACTGAAATTTGAGAGATGAACAGGCAGTCTTTGTAAAAAAAACACTAGATTTCAAAGAAGAGTGCAAGATGACACACCTCAGACTAGAATACTCTTCACTTATTTCTATGAACTATATTTTAATCTCTTCCTTTTTTTTGCCTCTCCACATAACTGAGAGCGACACAGTGGCACAGTGTTAGCACTGCTGCCTTACAGCGCCAAAGACCCAGGTTCAATTCCCGGCTTGGGTCACTGTCTGTGTGGAGTTTGCACATTCTCCCCGTGTCTACGTGGGTTTCTTCCGGGTGCTCGGTTTCCTCACACAATCTGAAAAATGTGCTGGTTAGGTGCATTGGCCATGCTAAATTCTCCCTCAATGTACCTGAACAGACAACGGAGTGTGACAACTAGGGAATTTTCACATTAGCTTCATTGCAGTGTTAATGTAAGCCTACTTGTGACACTAATAAATAAACTTAAATGTACTCAAAGTTCCACATTCCATTCTAGTAAATCTCTTCTGCCTCCCTCTCCAAGGCCTTGACATCCTTTCTAAAGTGATGAAATCTTGAGAGTCCTGTTCATGGAGGTTGGATTGACCTCAATGGAAATATTCCAGTGACGGGTAAATATAGCAACTGTCTGGATTCCTGCTTCATAAACATAGTTAACTGGTGACTAGTTTCAGAGCAGGCTCGAGGGGGTGAATGGCCTACTCCTGCCCCTAACTCGCATGTATGTATGTATGATTGATTATGACCTGTAATGACTTTGTTTCCAATACATGAAAAGAAAGCTTTATGAAAGGGACTTGAAAGAAAAAAAAATTAGTTTGCGAGAGAAACATCATACATTGAACAAAGAACAAAGAGAACAAAGAACAATACAGCACAGGAACAGGCCCTTCGGCCCTCCAAGCCCGCGCCGCTCCCTGGTCCAAACTAGACCATTCTTTTGTATCCCTCCATTCCCACTCCGTTCATATGGCTGTCTAGATAAGTCTTAAACGTTCCCAGTGTGTCCACCTCCACCACCTTGCCTGGCAGCGCATTCCAGGCCCCCACCACCCTCTGTGTAAAATATGTCCTTCTGATATCTGTGTTAAACCTCCCCCCCTTCACCTTGAACCTATGACCCCTCATGAACGTCACCACCGACCTGGGGAAAAGCTTCCCACCGTTCACCCTATCTATGCCTTTCATAATTTTATACACCTCTATCAAGTCTCCCCTCATCCTCCGTCTTTCCAGGGAGAACAACCCCAGTTTACCCAATCTCTCCTCATAACTAAGCCCCTCCATACGAGGCAACATCCTGGTAAACCTCCTCTGTACTCTCTCCAAAGCCTCCATGTCCTTCTGGTAGTGTGGCGACCAGAACTGGACGCAGTATTCCAAATGCGGCCGAACCAACGTTCTATACATCTACAACATCAGACCCCAACTTTTATACTCTATGCCCCGTCCTATAAAGGCAAGCATGCCATATGCCTTCTTCACCACCTTCTCCACCTGTGACGTCACTTTCAAGGATCTGTGGACTTGCACACCCAGGTCCCTCTGTGTATCTACACCCTTTATGGTTCTGCCATTTATCGTATAGCTCCTCCCTACATTATTTCTACCAAAATGCATCACTTTGCATTTATCAGGATTGAACTCCATCTGCCATTTCTTTGCCCAAATTTCCAGCCTATCTATATCCTTCTGTAGCTTCTGACAATGCTCCTCACTATCTGCAAGTCCTGCCAATTTTGTGTCGTCCGCAAACTTACTGATCACCCCAGTTACACCTTCTTCCAGATCGTTTATATAAATCACAAACAGCAGAGGTCCTAATACAGAGCCCTGCGGAACACCACTAGTCACAGCCGTCCAGCCGGAAAAAGACCCTTCCACTACCACCCTCTGTCTTCTGTGACCAAGCCAGTTCTCCACCCATCGAGCCACCTCCCCCTTTATCCCATGAGATCCAACCTTTTTCACCAGCCTACCATGAGGGACTTTGTCAAACGCTTTACTAAAGTCCATATAGTCGACATCCACGGCCCTTCCCTCATCAACCATTTTGGTCACTTCTTCAAAAAACTCCACCAGGTTCCCTCTCACAAAACCATGCTGACTATCGTTAATGAGTTTATTCCTTTCTAAATGCGCATACATCCTATCTCTAAGAATCTTCTCCAACAACTTCCCCACCACAGACGTCAAGCTCACCGGCCTATAATTACCCGGGTTATCCTTCCTACCCTTCTTAAATAACGGGACCACATTAGCTATCCTCCAATCCTCTGGGACCTCACCTGCGTCCAGTGACGAGACAAAGATTTGCGTCAGAGGCCCAGCGATTTCATCTCTCGTCTCCCTGAGCAGCCTTGGATAGATTCCATCAGGCCCTGGGGATTTGTCAGTCTTTATGTTCTCTAAAATACCTAACACTACCTCCTTTGTAATGGAGATTTTCTCCAACGGTTCAACACTCCCCTCCGAGACACTCCCAGTCAACACATCCCTCTCCTTTATGAATACCGACGCAAAGTATTCATTTAGGATCTCCCCTACTTCTTTGGGCTCCAAGCATAATTCCCCACTTTTGTCCCTGAGAGGTCCGATTTTTTCCCTGACAACCCTTTTGTTCCTAACGTATGAATAAAATGCCTTGGGATTCTCCTTAATCCTGTCTGCCAAGAACATTTCGTGACCCCTTTTTGCTCTTCTAATTCCCCGTTTGAGTTCTTTCCTACTTTCTTTGTACTCCTCCAGAGCTCCCTCCGTTTTTAGCTGCCTGGACCTGACATACGCCTCTCTTTTCTTTTTGACCAGTCCCTCAATTTCCCTGGTTATCCACGGTTCTCGAATCCTACCCTTCCTATCCTTCTTTTTTACAGGCACATGCCTGTCCTGCAGCCCTAACAACTGTTCCTTAAAAGACTCCCACATGCCAGATGTGGATTTACCCTCAAACAGCCTCTCCCAATCAAGAGCTGCCAATTTCTGCCTAATCCCACTAAAGTTAGCCTTCCCCCAATCCAACACTTTACCCTTGGGACACCACTCATCCTTTTCCATCACTATCCTAAAGCTAACAGAATTGTGGTCACTATTTGCCACATGTTCCCCTACCGAAACTTTGAAGACCTGACCGGGCTCATTGGAGTCACACCTTCATCCAGTATTACCATCAACAGTAATTTCTAATCTTTTTCTATGAAATGCACTTCTGGAAATGGAATAAAATAACCCTATAAATGTGGGACATTTCAGTCAACATAAATTTGCAGCGTATTTCCAGCAGGCTCTTCTATAAGGGAAAGATGGTTTGAAGTACCGATATGACCTTGCACCAGAACTTGGTTCCAGGTTTGTTTTCATGACAATGGCTAATCATTATTCTCCACCCTCAAAGCTGCATTGAAAAGTTCCTTTTTTTTTGTGAAAAAAAATTCAATCTTCATGCCCTTAATCCAGCTAATCCTCAGATAGTCTCTGCAGTCTGGGACAAAACCTGAGATGATTGTGAGATAGATTTATTATGTATGTGTAGGTATGTGTTGATGAATGTTTGGGCTCATAACATTTAAATGATGGAATCATAAAATTATACAAATTGAGGCCACTCGTCTGTCTGAAAGAGTTGTCCACTCCCCCTGATCTTTCCTCAAACTTTTACTTTGTTCTCTTCCAATTAAAAGCCATTATGAATTCTGCTTCTATGGTTTCTGGTTGGGCATTACATTTCTTAGCAACCCACTGAGTAAAACAAATAATCTTGTTAATGTTAGGAGTTTGGGATTATGTTCCCAATGAGTGGACCTGAATCCAGTACTGTTTTACTGACGTTTATACAATTGCTTTTATTTTTATATGTCTGGTCCCAGCAGAGGAAACCATTTTCACGGGAAAGACAAACTACAGTGTTTTAAAATTCTCGTAAATCGACCAAAATAAAACTTTTAAAAATCCAAACCTTCAGCGGGCATTTATTCAGACCCAGCTCAAACACACATCATACCATCAAAAATCAAATGTCCTATCAGTAATTTCTAATTCCCAACACTGCCACAAACTGAAGAGGATGAAGGAAGAATGAAGATGGGCTGAGGTGAATGTGGTGTAGACAAAGATGAGGGGAATTGAAGGGGAGAGCAAAAGCTATAGAGGGAAAGTCCATGGGTGATGGGGTCAGCATTCTTCAAGTGCAGAGGGAAGGGGTGTTACAAAATTGCATTGGGGATATTGTGAAAATGGGTAATTGTTCAGTGGCAGATTGAATTTGGGAAGAGATGTCTCTCTCTGTGCGTTCGGGTTGTGTGTTTCTGGGCTTGAGCACTGTCGCATTACTAGCAAGAGAGTTGTGCATCATTGGAGACAGGTGAAAGATTGGGTGGGGGAAAGCTGGTATGAATATTGTTCCAAGTTCTGTCAGAAAAAGGGGAGTTATGAGCATTATCTGAAGGCCTCATAGATGCATCTGGCTGCAGGTGACTTCCAACTCGACCTTAATCTGGCATTTTTAAAAGTTCAAGAGGGATCTTGCAGAATTTTTAAAGCTATGCACGGTGGCACAGAGATTAGCACTGATGCCTCACAGCGGGTTCGATTCCGGTCTTGGGTGACTGCCTGTGTGGAGTTTGCACATTCTCCCCGTTTCTGCATGGGTTTCCTCTGGGCGCTCCAGTTTCCTCCCACACTCCCAAAATGTGCCGGTTAGGTGGAATGGTCATGGTAAATTGCCCCTTAGTGTCCAAAGATGTGTAGGTTAGAAGATTAGTGGGATAAATGCGTGGGGTTACGGGGATAGGGCAGGGGGTGGGCCTGGGTAAGATGCACTGTCATAGAGTCAGTGCAGACTCAGTGGGCTGATATGGCCTGCTTCTGCACTGTAGGTATTCTACAATTCTATTCTCCACTTTTTCCAAACAGATTTTTAGTTGTTTACTCCTCTGATTCCAAAGTTTCTTTTGTAGGGTTTGAGTGGCTCTCTCATGTTATGTATGTAACACCATGCTCACAACCTAGAGCAACAATTCCTTCGGTATGTTGTGACTAAGCATTATTTATAATATACAATAGATTTATAGCTTAAAACGTTTTAATCTAAAGTTCATACCTTTTTCAGCCTTCAGTATCTGGTGAATGTTCTTTTTTAGTCTCCAGTCTAGGGGACTTGCTATTACTTTAGCTGTGGAGATAAATGACTAATTGACTGACTAAATAAGAAAGATTAGGCAGACATGGCAGTTATGCTGTGACTGCAACATGTGGGAATCTGTGGAATGCATTACCTGGACAATCATGTAAGTGTCTGTGGCTTGAGCAACTTCAGCTCAGAGTTGCTGAGTTGCAGGCATTATGGAGCAACAGGGAGGGTGAGTGTTACCTGGATAGTTTGTCCAGGAGACAGTAATACACCTTAGAAAAAGTAAAATTTTAAGAGTTGGTAAATGATAAGGGACAGTAGGTTGTGACTGTGAGTCAGGCAGGTATGGGGTTCCACCAGGTAGTAATGGAGGAGCTTCAGTCCTTGACTTTGACCAACAGGTGTGAGGTGCTAGCTACCCATGTGAATAAGGGGAAAGATTGCAGCAGCCCGGATGAGCAAACCGACTATGGCACCATTGTGCAAGATGCCATTCAACTGCGGGAGCGAAAAGGAATGTAGGAGTGATAGAGGACAGTATAGTCAGGGCGACAAATGCTGTTCTCTGTCGCCATGAGCGGGAGCTCTGAAGGTTATGTAGCTTGCTTAAAGCCAGGGATAAGGAATAATCTCCTCGTGGCTGGAGGCAAACTTAGATTGGCAGCAAAAGGATCCAGTTGTTGTGGTTCGTGTAGGACCAAAGACATATGTGGAATTAGGAATGATGTTCTACTGGGAGAGTTTGAGGAGTTGGGTCAAAATTAAAATGCAAAACATCAAAGGTAAACCTGTAGATCACGTTATCCATTTGTCTATTAGCAAAGGGTCAAACAGATTAGAGAATTGAAAGCATGGCTCAAGGAGTGTTATGGGAAGGGGTTTTGATTAATGAGGCACTGGACTCAGGAAAGTGAGAGCTGTACGGTTGGGATGGATTCTACTTCAATCAGGCTGGTACCATTGTCCCAGTGAATTATATAACTAGGACTGTGGATAGGATTTTAAACTAACGGAAGGAAGGATGGGGGAAGGATTTGGTTGAAGGGAGATTGAAAAATCCAGAGAGATAGGTCAAGGTAACAGAGCAATGTAGCAAAATGGGTAAAGACAAACAGGGTGGGAGAGCAAGGGACAGAGAGGTTAACAGTAATTGTGCACCAGCAAGTAAAGTTCATCAAAGGAATAGTAGTAAAAAGATAAATTAAAAGTCTTGTCTAAATGCACAAAAACATCTGCAGTAAGTTTGGTGAGCTAGTGGCACAATAGCGATAAATGGTTTAGATCTAATTGCCTATTATAGAGACATAGTTACATGGTGACCAAGTTTGGGAAATAAATATTCCAGGGTGCACCGTACTGCAAAAAGTCAGACATAATGACAACAAAGGAAGGGTTACTATGATAGTAAATGGCGACATAATTACATTAGTGAGGAAGGAACTTGGTTCAGAAGATCATGGAGTATAATTAATACTATTAGGAATAGCAAGAGTCAGAAAACAAGGGAGTAGTTTATAGGACCCTTAACAGTAGTTATATTGTTGGACAGAGCAAGAAATTATTGGAGCATATAACAAAGACAATGTTATATTAATTACTGGACAACTTTCAACTTCATGTGAACTGGACCAACTGCAAGGCTGACTTAGAGAATGAATTTGTAAAATGTTTTCTTGACAGTTTCCTGGAATAAGTCATTGTGGAATTAACTAGGGATAAAGGTATTTTAGGTTGAGTATTGTGTTATGGGGCAGGGTTAATTTGCATTTTCACAGTTAAAGATCCACTGGCAACTCGTGTTCATAATACAATTGAATTCTATATTAAGTTTGAAAGCAACATACTTAGCTCACAAACATGAATCTTAAACAAAGCTAATTACACAGGCTAAGTTTGATTGGATAAATAAACTATAGGGTGTGGGGGTTAATAAACAGCGGGAAGATTAAATTCAAAGTCTGAATCTGAGTGTTGGCACCACTGAGTTTGACAATTACAATGGGGCTGGAGCAAATAGAGCTTTGTATTTACAGAGATAAATGCTGTGTTCTGAATAAATGTTTAACTTTGTAATGATATTTGCATTATAGAAGCTATTTTCCTAATTGAATTGTGCTGTTTTAATATTTTACCCTTTTTGGATGACTTATTCATCTGTTCATTACTTTCTCTCCCTACTCTATCTCTACAATGCAATGCACCATTCCCCAGACTGACTTTTTCTCAGGGCTCTGATGGGGTATTAACTACACCATGTTCAAACATTGCTTTCATCTCTGAAGACTTTGATTTCTACCCATTGTGACACATCTTCTACTTCTGCTCGGCTTTGGTATTTTATTAAAAAACAAGATTTTCATCTCTTGGTTTTCAATCAGTTCAGACATAGGTTATGAAGATTCCTTCCTCTGATAGCAGATAATATATATCACACAACACAGAGATTCACATATTCAACACGTGGTGTTGCTCTGCATCACAAATAACCCATTTGAGAGATTAAAAAGCCACATTAAGAGGGATAAGAGTAATTCAGTTATTGGTACAGTTTTAATTTATTCTTGCGTACTTTTTGTCCCTGAAGAACAATTGCTTGAACAAACCATTGGAATTGCTGATTTGTAATACTCTGCCCTGATAGGTGGATGACTACCATTCCGTACATCAAAAACTGACTGCTGAAATGGCCGATCATTCCAACCTGGTCCGTAGCTTGATGATCCGGGCAGAGGATGCACGATTAATGGGAGACATGTGAGTAACTGATGTGACAATGGCGAATGATGATCAAATGTGTTACAGAGGGGTGAAGATAAACTATTTGCTGAACAAGTTGTCTACAAGTTACATTCTCATATGCTGATACAATTTTAGATACTGATATGGCTCCTCATATCAGCATATACTTGATATCTTAGTGACATCAAATTTAACATTAATTGAGCTAGCATCTACTACTTCTTGTGGAGAGAGTTCTATACTTTGCTTTGCATGAAGAAGTATTTTCTACCTTTTTCCTGGAACAGCCTTTCTCTGATTTTAAGATTACAGCCCCTTATCCTAGTGCAAAATGTGTCTCTAGCTACCCTACCAGTTCCTTTCAAAATCCTAAAAACCTCTATCAGGTCATTCCTGAGCTGCCTTTATTCCAGAAAATAAATATTTTTATGTAATCTCTCTGCATAATTTAATCCTGGGAGCCCTGGTAATGTTCTGGTAAATCTATACAGCACTACAAATACTCAGGGCTATTATTTTTTGGTCCAAAATGAATGATTTCACCTTACCTGTATTGAAATCCATCAGCCACAGTTTTACTTACTCATTTAACCTATCACTGTCTCTTTGTAACTTCATGCTTCTATCTAGGCTACTTAACCTTTGTGTCACAGAAAACTTGGATATATGGCTGAATATTGTGTTATCTAAATTATTAATAAATATTGAATAATTCACAAGCATGCGGAGACACTACCTGTCACTTTCTTCCAGTTTGAGTACAACTCTGTTGTCCCTACTTTCTGTCTTCTACTGCCTAGCCAGGTGAATAATTTACTATCAATTTCATTTGTTTAATTTGTCTGGGAGTTTCTTATGCAGATCCTTCCAGAATGCCATATATTAGTTTTATGAAACTAATAGACATTCCCTGTCTACTACTTTAATTACTTCCTTAAAAATGTTTTGTTAGGTTTGTGAGACATGACTTATCTGTTACAAATCCATGTTGGCTCTCTAATCTGCTCAAATTTCTCTAAATGCCCTCCTACAGCATCATTAATTATAGATTTTAATAACCTATTCACAACAGATATTAGATTGGCAAGTCTATAATTTCCTGGCTTCTCCCATATTTCTTAAAATCGAAGATGCATTTGTTATTCTTCAACCTAAAGGGAGAATTCCTGAATTTGCGAATACTTAGGAAGACTAAACTAAAGCATCTGCAATTTCCTGACCTACCTCTCCTTATGGTGGAAGCCATCAAGTTCATTTACCTCTCCTTATGGTGGAAGCCATCAAGGGGCGGCATGGTAGCGCAGTGGTTAGCACTGCTGCTTCACAGCTCCAGGGTCCCGGGTTTGATTCCCGGCTCGGGTTACTGTCTGTGTGGAGTTTGCACATTCTCCTCGTGTCTGCGTGGGTTTCCTCCGGGTGCTCCAGTTTCCTCCCACAGTCCAAAGATGTGCTGGTTAGGTTGATTGGCCAGGTTAAAAATTGCCCCTTAGAATCCTAAGATGCGTAGGTTAGAGGGATTAGCGGGTAAATATGTGAGGGTAGGGCCTGGGCGGGATTGTGGTCGGTGCAGACTCGATGGGCCGAATGGCCTCCTTCTGCACTATAGGGTTTCTATGATTCTCAGGATTTGTCTGTCCTTAGTGCCATTGGTTTTCTTGATACTGTTATCTTGTTTATTTTTCCCAGGGTAGCAATGTCAATTGACAGAGGACATAGATTTAAGATAAAGGGGGGAAAGTTTAAAGGAGATGTGAGACACAAGTTTTTTACACAGAAGGTAGTAAGTGCCTGAAATGCACTGCCAGAAGAGATGAAAGCAGATACAATAGCAACATTTAAGAGGCATCTTGACAGATTCATGAATAGGCAGGGAATAGAAGGATACAGACCATGTAGAAGCAAAAGATCTTAAGTTTAGAATGGTGTCGTGTTAGTGCAGGCTTGGTGGGCTGTTCTTGTGCTGTACTTTTCTTTGTTATTTGTTAGCTTTAGTGATTTACCTTGATTCACTGGAATGTGAGGTAGATTATCCTCTTAATCTACTAAAAAGACTGAGACAAAGTGATTTTTAGACAAGTTTGTCATTTCCTCATTTTCATTTGTAATGTTACACCTGCTTTAAAAGGGCCCTCAGCCCCAAAGACTACCATTTTGCTTCTAATTCAATTTCGCTTGACATCCCTCACCAATTTCTTTTCATGTTCTATTTTGGTTTTTTTTGTCTGCCTTTGCTATATACATATCTCTCTCACATGCCTGGACTTACACTGGCCTTTGTGTATTTGTATGCTCTCTCATTTACTTTTATTTCAACTCACCTCTTTTGTCCACCATTGCTGTTTTAGGCAGAAAGTTAAACTGTTATCCAATAGGGTCATATACAGATCCTAAAGCTAAATCAATACCTCCCGCTGTTACCCTATCATTTTACCCAATAACTAGTTTGCTATTACCAGTCTCTATTTGATCCTGTTAAAGTTAGCCCTACCAAGCCCCAGGAGCTTGGTAATCATGTTGCATTCTCCTTTTCAAATGTATCGTTAAATTTGATTATATTTTGATTGCTGTTAGTTGATAATGTAATGATAGTACATTAACTGAAGTCTGATAAAAGCTAAGTACTGCGGATGCTGGAAATCCAAAATCAAAACAGAAAATGCTCTACAGAAGAGTCATAGGGATTGGAAATATTAACTCTGTTTCTCTCTCTCCTGATGCTGCCAAACCTGCTGAGTTTACCCAGCGTTTTCTGTTTTTATTTTATCTAAATCTGAGTCATTACTAAATCTAGTATGACCTGCCCTTTTATTGGATATATGCCTAAGTAAAGGGGCAAGGCTCATAGAGCAGGGAAATATCAAGGGTGAAAAATATTAAAGAAAACAGAACAGATGTTAGCCATGAAGCAATGTTTAAGTGACTTAGTTTCAAATGACAATGGATTGTGGAAGACTTGAGGGTTCCACAGTTTTGAGATCCTCAGAAGGACTGAATTGAAGTTGGAGATGCTGCAATGAGTCTCAACAGCTGAGCGTGCCGGGGAGGACAGTATCTATTGCACCATTTTTGATCCTGTAGTGCATTATGTATCTATTGAAATATTAAGTCCAGTCTTAAATGTGTGCTTGATGTTTGATTAATTGTAGTTAGGTACTAGTAGTTTGTGGGGAGGGGTTCAGTATATCTTATTGGTTTGCAGTAACTCACTGTAAATCATTGGTTGTGTTGAATATCTTGTAAATATGTTACTGAAACTCAGGGTGTGGATTACCAAGAACATTATTATGGGAACTGACATCCTTGAGACAAGGAGGCATTTTAGTAGCAGAGCAAAGCAAGCAATAGCAAATCACCAGCTTGTTTTAAAGTAAAAAAGTTTATTTATTAGTCACAAGTAAGGCTTACATTAACACCAATGAAGTTACAGTGAAATTCCCCTAGTTGCCACACTCCGGCGCCAGTTCGGGTCAATGCACCTAGCCAGCACGTCTTTCAGACTGTGGGAAGAAACTGGAGCACCCGGAGGAAACCCACGCAGACACAGGAAGAACGTGAAAACTCCACACAGACAGTGACCCAAGCCGGGAATCGAACCCAGGTCCCTGGCGGCGCTGTAAGGCAGCAGTGCTAACCACTGTGCCGCCGAGGAAATTGATTTACAAGGAAATCAAGAAAGGTATAATACAGGCTTTGCACTAATGATCAAGACAAATTTCACCTTCTACATTCCTTCCTTTAATTATTCTTTGGTTACATTACCTTACACAAGGACAATGTTGTCAGTAGGATTATGTGAAGCATAATAGTGAGAATTATCATTACAGCACTACACTTCCTGCATTCTTTCATCCTAATAAATGTAAAGTCATCATTTCTATGATTTCTATGATCATTGTCCCAGATGACCATAGGCTACTCTCCCCTTTGAGGCAGAGAGCTGACTGGCAGTGGTTTGACCTGAAGGTCACCACACGTCAGGCAAAGGGCGAGGTTGAGAAGGCGAGGCTTTCATGAATAACCTCAGCTGGTATGGTCCTAATAAAGCATGATGTTAGGCATTTTCATGTGATGGCCATATGAACTGTGGGAAAAGATTCAACAATACCATGAGGATTTTCTACCTTAAAACTTGGGAATGTGTCGATAGAGTGAAAAGGTTGAGTTGGACAACCCTGGAATGTAGTGCAAGGTGCAAGTTGCAGAAATGATTGAACTTCTGAATTGAGAAAACAAACATTTCATATCATTAAGTCTATTGATCTAAGTATGTTTTTTTTGGCACTCTAGCAGATTACTACTGCTACTTTAAATAAATCAGTATTCTGTAACTTGATTTTGTATCTCTGTGCACTGTTTGAGAGCACATTTCCATTCCATCTGACGAAGGAGCAGTGCTCCGAAAGCTAATGGTATTTGCTACCAAATAAACCTGTTGGACTTTAACCTGGTGTTGTTAAAACTCTTACTTTAAATAAAGCCAGTAAAAGTACCACTGCATTTCTCTCCAACTGTATTTGATGTTCTGTCCATTGATGTGTGGAACTGAGTTTAGTTTCAACTGAGAGTTTGTCAGGTACCATAAAGTATCTGAAGGGAGCACATACTACATGCTTTTAAATATCTTTTTGCATAAGTAGAGATCTAGTATGGTGAGCCACCAAAAGGTAAACCTTTTGGAGAATTAGAGTTACTCTGCTGAATAATGAAGCTTTTCTTTATCATCTCTGAGCTGTATTTTTATTTTGTTTAGGAGGAGTATGAAGAAGGGCTACATGGAACTTTATGACTTAAATCGAGATTTGATAAATGGTTACAAGATTCGCAGTAACAACCATACTGAGCTTTTGAGCTGTCTGCGAGCAGTGAATCAGGCAATACAGAGGGCAGGGCGCCTACGAGGTGAGTTAAAGGGTAGTATAATGACCTTTGTAGTAGATACGAATGGTTGGAAAGGCAACTAGTAGAATGAAAAGAAGATGCAAATGCTTGGTGGTGTGATTTTTTCATTCCTTTTAGCCTAGCTCTTGGTAGACTGGTGCACACAAGATTAGGAAAGGAAAATCTGTCTTGCTAGTTCCTCCTGAAGTGTTCCAAATGAACTGGGTTAATATGTGATTCAGCAAGCTGAATGGGCTGAATTCCCATTTCTATTGTCAAATTCAGTTCAATGAATAATATAAAAAAACCACGTGTTATGTGCACAAATGTCTGTTAGTAAAGGTGAAAAATGCAAAGAATCGGATGTGAATGTTAACGCTCCAGGCCCTCATAGCATCTGGCCAAACATGGACAAGGAAACCTCCTACTGATTACAAACTACCCCCCACTTTTTTCTGATGAACCTGTGCTTCCCCATATTGAACACTACTTAGAGTCATAGAGCATGGAAACAGGCCATTTGGCCCAACTTGTCCATGCCACCCTTTTTTAAAAAAACTCCTAAGCTAGTCCCAATTGCCCGCATTTGGCCCATATCCCTCTATACCCATCATACCCATGTAACTGTCTACTTGGAGGAAGCACTGAGGGCACAGAGTGTACTCAGGGTGGGGGACTTCAATGTTCACATTGAAGATGCCCTCCATCATATTGTGTGGCACTACCACTGTGCTAAATGGGATGGGTTTCGAGCAAATTTAGCAACTACCCAATAGTAGCAGAATTGTATTCAACTACAATCTGTCACCTCACGGCCCGGCATATCCCCAAATCTATCATTACCATCAGTCTGGGGGAATCAACCCTGATTCGATGAAGAACGCAGGAGAGCATGTCAGGATCCGGGAATGGTAATAGAGAATTAAACAATTAACTGGAGGAACTGTTCATTATAGAGTACAAGCTTGTACTACTGAATCACAAATGCCTGAATGCTATTATGTCTGAACGGGTTAAACTGACTTTGGATATTATTGAACTGATGGTGTCCTTGATGCATTGAAACCATTTAATTGTCCAATATCTTTTGTATCATTACCTTCCAGTTGGGAAGCCCAAGACCCAAGTGATCTCCGCATGCCGAGATGCTATCAAAAATAGCAATGTCAATGCACTTTTCAAGATTATTCGTGCTGGCACCACCTTGTCTTGAAAACGTCATTGGTCATGGCAACAGTGTAACTAGAGTTGGTTCATAAACAACAATGAGACAGAGAGGCAGCGCAAATGCGCCAAGTTGATTTTGTCAACTCCAAACCATCACAGGCAAGTCCAGCTGGATGACCAGGACTGTCTCGATGTCTTATGTTTTAGATATCACTGGATCCATGAGTAAAGTACCAGAATATCTCAAGCTACAGAAAAGGAACTTAGAATTTAAAATGTAGCACAAAATAGCAAGAAATTGAATAGATGTGGTTTGCTTAAACATCTATGCACCATCTCAATCCCTTGTCCGCAATTCCCCCCCAATCCAAATACATCCATCCCACAATAAACTGTCTTGCAGCCACTATCTCCCATTCACCCTTATTTAATTAAAATTATGTATCTTCAGACACCAGAGATAAACTAACATTTTATCTTTATTAGTTGTGATACAACGTATGATCAAGTCTGTATACATACAAGTAGGATATCCATTGGTAACTTCAAACTACTTTCAATCCTAGTGTGTTCTCAGCATGGAAATCAAATAACTACTTGAAATAGTGCATATTTATATAGCTAGATGGATAATGTCAGATGATGTTCATTGAACCCCTCAATTCTGATAATATTGTGATATAATCCACATGTTTAGGGGTGGCACAGTGGTTAACACTGCTGCCTCACAATGCCAGGGACCCGGGTTCAATTTCCAGCTTGGGTCACCGTCCATGTGGAGTTTGCACATTCTCCTCGTGTCTGTGTGGGTTTCCTCCCACAGTCCAAAGATGTGTGGGTTAGGTGGATTGGCCATGCTAAATTGCTGCTTAGTGTCAAGGGGACTAGCTAGGGTAAATGCATGGGGTTATGGGGATAGGGCTTGGGTGGGATTGTGGTCGGTGCAGATTTGATGGGCCGAATGGCCTCCTTCTGAATTGTAGGATTCTATGTAAGACCAGTATATGGCAATGTTGTGTCACGTACTTCATTCTCTCAAGAAATGCAGTTCTCATCAATTAAGGGTAAGAAAGTTTTGCATGGTTAGGAACACTACACTGTTCCAGAATAATAACAAGCTGAAGTCATGTCTCCAGTCTGGGCATAGTTCTTTTGCCAAGACTTTGCTTCTTAAATTGTCTCAAAATGACAACACATCTGCTTTTGTCTGCAGAATCCTAACAATCCAACCCAACTATGTGCTAGTCACTAACACACCGTAGACTACCACTAACATTGACTTCCACATGTCCAATGTGCATCTGTGGTTTCTACATATCCTTCTTTGCTGTCACCTTGTATGCTCTGATACCTTTGTATCTATACCAAACTTAACTTATATTGCACACCATCCTATAACTACACACACATCTGCAATCCTGTTAATCAAACTGCTACGTTGCACTTGGCTGCTTACCTATTCACTTACTATCCCTAATCCACTCCAAACTGTCCTTACTATCTTGCACCCAATTATTATATCCCCTACCCAAACTTTCTTACTAACCCCTAGTAACTTTTATCCATCTTTATTCTGCAACTAAATTCAATTTTTCCAACCACTTCCACCAGCTCTCACCGTACTCTACCCACTCCCAACCACTCTAACAGTCTTCATGTTCCATCACAAACACTACTATCCCTAACCATTCCAGTCCACTCTGTTCTTTGTCAGCTTCTAGCCACTCTAACTATTATTATGCACTTTTAAACAATTTCAGAATCCTGTACCTGCTACACCATATTCCTCCTACCACCCTTTCTATCCTCTACACACTGCAAATCTCACTGCGCATTGCTAATACCAGCAAACCACTATCCCTTACCATTGACTCCCACTAGCCACTATTCAACATCAACCTATCACATCGCCCAACCTCTGCTTCCCTCTACACAACCTCAACCATTCTTGCTATTTGCTGTTCTGTATCCCTGTTCAGTTCTGTCAATATTCCTAATGAATTCTTCCCAAGCTATTGTCAGCAGTGGTTCAGTTGGTGGCATGCTCGTCTCTAAGGCAAAAAGTTGTAGATTCAAGTCTTCACTCTATAGAACCTGAGAACACAATCTAGGCAAACATTCCAGTTCACTGGCGAGGGAGTATTACACCAAGTGAGACATGGTGTATTCAGATAAGATCTCGTTGGTTTTCAGGGGGATGTAAGAGATCCCATGTCACTACTTCAAAGAGGGACAGAAAAGTTCTTTCTGGTGTCCTGGCTGACTTTTACCTCTCAACCAACACCACAAAAATAGGCCATCTGGACATATCACTTTACTATTTACAGAACTTCCTAAGCACAATTGGCTTTTGTGTTTTCTACATTACTTTCCTGAAGTGTAGTCACTTTGTAATTAATTGGATGTAAAGTGCTTTGGGACCTCCTGAGGTTATGAAAGATGCTATATAAATGCAAATATTTATTCTTGAAGTAAGCAATTTGCACCTTATTTTACTGGTGTTTGCTGTCTGTACATCCTTTTAGTAAATTGTAATAAAAAGAAATGGCTATTTGCTGATGTCTGTGTGATTTTGAATTGAAATTCATGGTATGTTAGTTTGATCTTCTGTCTCTTATCACTTGGCAAATTGAGAAATCTGTCAAATATTGGTGGGGGGTGGTGGTTAAGGAAGGAATGATTTGGGATTGTTGGAAAATTACCCAATGCACAGCTTTAGAAGGAACTGGAAGAAGTATTGAACATACAACGGGTTGCATGCACTCTGCCATATCACATTGTCAAGACTGTTCCTCCAGTTGAAAGTCTCCTCTACTTGTTTTGAGGGGTGCTATATGTAGTTATTTGGTCAACCAACTTTGCATTTGTTTTTTTCCTCCATGAGAACTGACCAAGTATAAATTACAATAAGAGGGATGCTCAAAGGCACCATCGGTGCAAGAAAGTGGGAAATATTTGCCCCCAACATTAATACCCCACACCGCAATTAATATAATACACAAAAAAAAATTCAAAGAATACATATGATTCATTTGTTCTTTCAAGTGAGTTGTCCAGACCAGGTAGGGTGGCACGGTGGCTCAGTGGTTAGCACTACTGCCTCACAGCGCCAGGGACCCGAGTTCGATTCCTGGCTTGGGTCACTGTCTGTGTGGAGTTTACATGTTCTCCCCGCGTCTGCGTGGGTTTCCTCCCACAGTTCGAAAGACGTGTTGGTTAGGTGCATTGGCTATGCTAAATTCTCCCTCAGTGTACCTGAATAGGTGCCATTATGTGACGACTCGGGGATTTTCACAGTAGCGTCATTGCAGTGTTAATGTAAGCGTACGTGTGACTAATAAACAAACTTTAATTACAGGTTCAATTCTCAATCTATTAACTAATCTCAGTTGGAAAAGTACACAGTCTTAACACCCAGAACAGTGGAAGATTTGGCTAGAATTTGCACTGTCAGATAAAACAATATTACTCACTCAAAAGGCTACCTGCGTGAAATACCAGAGGGTCACCACCCCCTCTAGAATGACTCCCAGGGAGGCAACATCACCGGAGATAAAACTGTAGCAGAAAACACGAGTCAGTAACAAGTGTTCCCTTTTCACGAAAGAGAAGACCAAGACAGAACTGATTTTCATTCCCCATATTGATTTTATTATTTTCATAAACATAATTAGGTACATTGACAGTGAATTAACTATCAATAATGGCATCCACAGCCGTGGTTAGGTATTAGATCAACAGCAACCACAACAAAGGATCATTTTGTACAAAAAGGTATCTCAACATCACTACAGTTATCACAAAGATCAGAACACAAAACTCACAACAACCTTTGACCTCTTCATTTTATAGCTTTCCAAACTGAAGTTGAGGGGGAGAGGGAATAAAAGTATCTACAAAACATTTAAATAATGGAGCCAGATTCACTATATCTGCTGTGATCTGAGCAGCTTATTGCAACCTGTGTCACAGAAAGCAGAAAGAACACCTAGAGCAGTTATTAACACCAATGCTAGGAAATGCGCCCACATTTAAACGGCTCAAATTGTGATGCTTTCCCATTGCACAAATTAAAATAATTGAATACAAGAATACTATTACATTGGCATGGTCCCTATTATGTACCATGGCACTGACTGACTAGAGAAATACAGGACTAACGTGGGGCTGCTAACAGAGGTTCAGGCACCTACAGTTATCAAAATAAGATACACAATGATTGTAACCCATGCAGGAAAAAAAGCTGTAGACAGCCTTTTAATTGTTAGGCTAGAAAATCACAGACTGCTACACTGCAATGAAGCAATCTCTACTCTTTATATTTTAACTACTTCCATACCAAGGATAATATGGAATAGAAAACCTTTCAGGTTCATCCACATTCTCTTTTCGATGTTCCATCACCTTTTAGCATGACACCTCCATGGTGTGAGCGATGTTCTGAGTCACCTGGCCCACACTATCGCTGCTATTGGTTTGAGTACAGATTCTTGGACGGTGTCCATCTACCGAGCTGGCACTGGTCAACGAGGCTGTGCGTGAACGAGCCAGCCGAGTCATACTGGCAGATGCCACTGAAAGAGATAAAGCACAATTCACCTTATAATTTGGTAAATCCAACATTTCACTCAAAGACTTGTTAACAAAATGAGCAGCACTCTAAGGGACCTTGCACCGAGATTCAGGCAATGAGGGCAGCCAAAGGGGGTTTGTTCAATGGGTCTTCAGAAACCAGACAATATGTGTCCCTTTTAGGCGCCCATACCACATTTTACATAGTTTGTCTAGGACAAAGCACAGTTGTGACATGCCATTTGCAGCAGTAATCATGCATTTAATTTCTGATGGAGCTCCATAGGTCGGTCATGCGAGTGATATTACTGTTTCACAACCTTCACGTGCAGGTTTAGGCTCAGATTCAGGCCCAGGTCCAGGGCAGTATCTACATTCCTAAGCAAAGAACGGCCAGAATCTAGGATTGCAATGTGCATTTATTAGCAAGCATGCAGTGATACATACCTTTGCCCAAAGCATTCATGTTTCAATCAGAGTAGCTATTGCATCTCTGACATCCTTTCCTATCTCCCACTACTGCAGAGAAGCATTTTGCCTCACTCACTACTCTCTCCCAATTTTTACATTGTCATTTTACCAACTTAGAGTATAGCAGGTTACCTACTCTCGGGTTTCTGCCTCTCCTATCACCAAGTCACAATGAAGGACAATCATGATGACATCCTGGATCAAAGTCCCTCTCTCTGCGGGTGTGCTGTACCTCTCTGCATTTCACACTGATGTTCTATCTGCCTGAAATTTGGGACTGTAAAAGGTAGAACTTGTGATTCTTGACGTATCATTTACCACTGTCATCAGGGCAATTTACCAACATTGTGTCCCCCCCGAATTAGATGAAAAGTTGACCCAAGTCATGTTTGGGCAATCAGAAATTGCAACCTGATGGACTATTTTCCATAGCCATTCAGTACACAGAGCTCAGTCTCAGATATTTGATTCACCTTGCCTAAGACCCAGCTGTGCCTTGAACTCCTCATATGTTGATTCTACAACTCTACCTATCATTCTGAGTAAAGACATTTTTCTGGTGATCTATTAAGTTTATATCCTTGGTTCTAGTGCCCCAACTTACCTTGAAGATAATATATTTTGCTTTAATTTGACCAGTTAATACATATAGTCACAGAATCTCTACAGTGCAGAAGGAGGCCATTCGGTCCATCAAGTCTGCACCACTCTCTGTCAGAGTATTTTAGCCAGGCTCTCTCCCCTGCCCTATCTCCGTAATTCCACACATTTACCATGGATAATCCATCTAACCTGCACATCTTGGGACCATAAGAGAAAATTTACAATAGCCAATACACCTAACCTGCACATCTTTGGACTGTGGAAAGAAGCCAGAGCACCCTGAGGAAACCCACACAGACAGGGGAGAACGTGTAAACTCCACACAGACTGTCACCCAAGGCCAGAGTTGAACCCGGGTCTCTGGCGCTGTGAGGTAGCAGTGCTAACTACTCTGCTACCGTGCCACTCTATGTGCACAGGCACCCTTCACATTATGTCTCTACATGGTGACACTCGAGTCATCTTAATCTCCTCTCATAGTTTGTCACCATTAAACTACACTTTCCAATGACATAAAAAGAAAAATACTGCAAACCTAATTTCCAATATATTTAATAATTTGAGTGTTTGGAAAAAGAGACATGTCAAAGCTTTTCATCTTGCGCACATCAGGACCTTAAGTATTCTCTTCCCATACAAGATAAATTAAACTGGTTTTCTTGCAAAGTGTTCTGATGAGCATAAGATGAAAAGTTTTGAAAGGTCTTTTTTTTCAGCAATACTCACGTTTCATACTACCAAACAAATATTTATTTAATAATTATTTCAAAATATATTTTTGGTGACATGTTAACTATTGGAGACTGCTTGATAAGCTTCTACCATTCTATTCAGATCCTCATAGCATGTTGCTAAAATGAACACTTGCTATAACAGCTGTGGAGCACCCAAACCAAATTGCTCAAACTACAGTTGCCTGCAGTGAGACACAACCCGCCATATGGTGGGATCACTTTATCTAAGTGGCTAAGCTCTCTCATTAACTTATGCTTCCATAGATATTTGAACATCTCCAACTACAGATTCAATCCAACAGGTTATTTGCCTGCTGCTTATTGTCAAATAGATAACTAGCATTTAGTATTATTTTAATTCTAAACTTCTAAGGCAAATGGAGAAAAGGGCAATCAAGTGCTTAAACACTGCAATCAGACAGTAGGAAGGACATTCCTAATTAAACCAGTTTCAGTAGCACCTTCTGTCATTATAATGGTGATTGAGATCAAAGCCTGTTTTTATCTACAAATGTTGAAAATTATCACCCAAAAAAGTAGAAGGGAATAATACAGTGCATTTGTCAGCATCTGACCAAGAATAAACACGTTGCTGTTTCAAAATTAGATTTCCCCCAAGGTCTCATCTGAAACATTAACCTGTCCTTTCTATTTTCAGTTGCAGTTGGACCTGATGTGTTCTTATTTAAGTAACTAGCATTATCTTTATAAATGACTACCTTCTATAATGAAAACAGGGAATTGAATGCTTGCTGATCATCACTGCTAAAACATTGGCTTTATGGTCACCTTTTTGCCAATTTAAGCAAATGAGACAGTAGATGGAAGTGAGGCAGGCACAGTAGTCATGACTTGACTGAGGTTTTAAAATCCTAATGTTTGACATTTGAAAATTCTGGTTCACGAAAGGAAAACGGAAAAAAAAAATCAGTTCTGCAAATAAAATGTTGGTGGCTGATGGTCATCTTAGGAATGTTCAAACACACCACTCAAAAACTGTGCATTGCATTCAACAAAACACAAGGGAGGAAAAATTAATCATAATGATGAGAATTTGCTCCCTGGTGCCTCAGACAAACCTAAATATGATTGGATGAGATGTTTTCTATCTGACAATCAATACTATATTACATTCATTGTATAACCAATTGGTTTATTTTCTTTATTACCACAAGATCTACATGGAATATATAGCTTGATCTAACACCTTGAGCTATTTAAAGAAATAAAATGCACATAGAAATATATATATTTTTATACAACCAAACCTCATTGGAACTTAGAAAGCTCAAATATTCACAACTCACAGTGCTCAGGTGTGAGTGAGTTTGAGTTAGAGGTCAATAAACAGCAACATATAAATGTTGGGAAAGATGCACACTGGCTTTTGCAAGCTGCAGCATGGTGATGAGAAAGGGAAAAGTTAGGAACAAAGTGAAGGGTTCAGATGGACAAGCATAGCTCATGCAGAGGCAAGAGCAAGGAACTATGAAGTGAAAGATAGGCTCTAGCGCAAGCAATGTAGCAGCTCATGAAGAAACAGGAAACAGGTACCTGCTCCACTACTCAGCCGTCTATCCACTAAATACGCAACTGAGCGTGAAATAAGGAGGTAGGAAACACAAATCATTACAGTCTACACCAGGAATAAACATGGACTCGCATCCAATCCATACAGGAACACACAAAAGCACATTAATTTTCATATAACTGGCATATCTATGTGGAATGCCTGGTCTGACTGAGGCTTTGATAGACATCTAGTGCTTTGAGTTGATCCAGAGATGCAGTGAGCTGCACTGATCAGTCCCAGCCAGGGCCTCTTTAACATACTCTACATTTCACTCCCCCACTGCTCCAAGTATGACAGCTGTCCAGTTCATATGACCTGTACAAACTCAGGAGAGGGAGTTCAGGTCATAAATCCAGTGTTATCTAAGCAGCAGGAAGCCCCAAGCCTGATGAGTTTGTTACTCTTTCACTGTCACTGGGTCAAAATCCTGGAACTCCCCAACAGCGTTGTGGGTGTACCTACACCACATGGATTGCAGCAGACCAAGAGGGCAGTTCACGACTTCCTTCCCAAGGACAATTAGGGATGGACGATAAATGCCAGCCTAGCATGCAACACCCACATGCTATGAAATAATTTGTTTAAAAACCTTATTGTTTCCAAAAGGAATTTGATATGATGTAGCATCAAATATTACTACACAAAGTAAGAGCTCATGGTGTAGGGGGTAGCATATTAACTTGGATAGATGATTGGTTAGCTAACAAGTTGGCAAGCTGCAACCAGTGAAGTGCTATAGGGATCAGTGCTGGAGCTTACAATCTGTAGAAATGACTTTGATGAAGGGACCAAACGTATATTTGCTAAATTTGCTGATGACACAAAGATTGGTAGGAGTGTAAGATGTGAGGAGGACATGAGGGGTAGGACTTTACAGCCTCGCTTGACCCGAAACCATAAGATTCCGCACCAAGTCAACAGATCTTTCCATGGTCCGCCCCTCACCCGCTCCGATTCCCTAGGTGGGCGAGAAGGTAAAATTCCGGCCAAGGTGCCTGCAAAGGGATATAGGTTCAGTGAGTTAGCGAAAAAAGGCAGGTGGAGTATATGTGCGAAAATGTGAACTTGTCCGCTTTGGTAAGAAGATTAGAAAGTGGTATTGTATTTAAATGGGGAGATATTGCATGACTCTGGGATATAAAAATAAGTTTTGCTACAGTTGTGTGCACTACTGTGTACAGTATTGGTCTCCTGATTTAAGCAAAAATGTAAATGCATTGGAAGTAGTTCAGAGGAGGTTTACTAGAATAATACCTGGAATGGGCAGGTTCTCTGATGAGGCAAGGCCTGACAGGTTAGCCTTTCATCCTCTCAAGTTTAGAAGAGTAAGAGGCAACATGATTGAAACATAAGATCCTGAAAGGTCTTGACAGGGTGGATGTGGAAAGGATGTTTCCTTGTGTAGGAGAATCTAGAACTAGTGGTCACTATTTAAAATTAAGGGGTTGCCCAATTAAGACAGAGGAAAAACAATTCTCTCAAAGAGTTGTGAGACTTTGGAATTCTCTTCCTTAAAAGGTGGTTGAGATAGAATCTTTGAATTTTTTAAGGCAAAAGTAACTAAATTCTTGATATGTAAGGGATGAAAGGTTATTGGGGGGTAGGCAGGAATGTGAAGTTGAGGTTAAAATCAGATCAGTCATGATCCTACTGAGTGGCAAAGCTCACTCGAGGGGCCGAGTGGCCTACTCCTGCACCTAATTTGTATGCTGTACCAAGTGTTTGTGAGATCACATCTGGAGTACTATGTACAACTTTGGTCTTCTTAGGAAAGGAGATAATTGCATTAGAAACAGTTCAGAGAAGGGTCACGACTGATTTCTAGGGTGAAGAGGTTATCTTATCAAGAAAAGTTGGAAGCTTGGATCTCTCCACAGGAGTTTAGAAGCAGGTAGATGCTAAGAGGATGTTTCCACTAATGGGAGAGACTAGAACTAGGGAACACAGTTTAACAATAAGGGATCTCCCATTTAAGATGGAGATGAGGACATTTTTTTCCCTCAGAGTTCTTCGTCTCATCCACAGAGAGCAGTGGAAGCTGGGTCATCGGATATTTTTAAGACTGCGTTAGATAGATTCTTAATTGACAAATGAGTCAAAGGATATGGGGATAGACAGGAAAGTAGAGTTAAGGCCACAATCAGACCAGCTATAATTTTATCAAATAGTGGAGCAGGCGCATGGGGCCAAATGTTCTACTCCAGCTCCTAATTTCTATATGTTTTTATTCAAGTGTCTTTAAAGAGGAATGTTTGCCTTACTAGCATTCCCATGTATTTAAGATATTGAATCCATGAAAGCAGAATAGATTTCTTGTATCAGTTTGAAATTACAATATCATTGTAACATTCACTCTTAACAAACTGTTCCCAGGATGATACTCCAGCTTTTACAGGAACTTGTCTGTTCACTGAATTATTTTGCTGAACTAAACGCAATAATTTTGACACTTTTATATTGCCCCATTTTATTTTACCCTTCCTCTCTAACTGGTCCAAATGAAGGTACCTGTATCGTTAAATTCCACTTGCCCTTTCACTTGTATCCTACCCCACATTCTGCAGCTCTCCATCCCTGACTTGCTGCACATCTACACCCCTTGTTTCAGCTGCCTCAACCCTACTATCTTTTAATCTGCTGGATTTCTTTCTTCAACTTTTAAAGTTTTACATTTTTTGATCAAACTTTCAGTTACTCCCTCCTAAACACTCACTTTCTGTTCTATTTTTATTGCTTCCTACTCTTAAAATATCTTGGGAATACACCCTGTATATTGGCACTGTATAAATTTGTTGGATTTACAGGACTCACCTGGATTTAGCCTTTGTTTAAAGAAATTTAGCATGGAGCTTAATAAATTCACACACATGTACAACCTGGTCAAAATGTATCCAGACATTCAGGAACAAATTATTTTCAGGAGCATTTTGTGACATCTTTAGAACATATGCTATACTTTTATCAGAATGAACTTAACACATTTCTCACAGTGCTCACAAGTACAAATATATAATGCTCATAATCAGAACATGTAGTAAATCGCTGGGCTAGATTTCCAACTTTAATGCCTGGGTGTTAAATATTCCCTGAGCAGAGCAGAGAACAGAACATATGGTGAGGAGGAACAGATGAGGAAAGATTTCTTCACTCAAACGGTAGTGAATCTGTGAAATGCGTTACCACAGAAGGCTATGGAGGCCAAGCTACTGAGTGTATTCAAGAAAAAGATAGATCATTTTTTTTAGATTTTAATGGCATCAAGGGGTATGGGGAGAAAGTGGGAATATAGCATTGATATCGAGGATCAGCCATGATCATATTGAATGGTGGGGCAGGCTCGAAGGGCTAAATGGCCCACTCCTGTTTCTATGTTTCTATATTGGTAACACAACCCAGCAGATACTCCTGCCATTGAAATTAACAGAAGGATGATCCAATAGGTTCTGCAAAGTATGTGGGATTCTATTTCCCCCATTTTCCTTTCTGCCCTCTGCACAAGTATAGTGATAAAATTAACCCCCTGAACCAGGCAAGGTTTTACTAAATGAATTAAGGGGAAAAATTGAGAATTGCATTGATGGAGTTAAAGTACAGCCAATTTTCTGGAAACACCTCTAAAAAAGTTGAAAGGGGGAGGGAGCAGGTGTTGGACATTATATCGAAAAATTAGTTTAAAAATCTAGTATATGTTTTATCGTCTCCACTATTTATCTTCAGTTCGTTCAGTGAGAGGCAAGCTGTTGGCTGCAAGGAGGCACCCCAAGGGCACAATCAGCCAGGGGCTAATTCCCAGGCAGGATTTCACAGGTGTTAGATCTCAAGGTCTGTAACAACAATGTGGGATTGCTCTATCATTTGCTCGGACAAAAAAAATGGTCTAAAGATAACATAGGGAAACAATACTATCTATACCTCAAACATAAGAGTTTGTTTGTCTATTGAACCTCCCTAGCGTGGGAGAATTCATTAAGCACCACTAACCCTGGACAAGGGAGTGTAATTGATATCTACAAGCCAGACACGAGTTATGTTAAGAATAAATTGCAACCAATAGTAAATCAAACTATATAGCATGCACGAGGCTTTACACTGATTGGATATTATAATCAAGTAGACATGCACATGTTGTAATTGGTCAGTTGTACTCATACCTAAGGCATGATGTAAACCTAATTGATAGTTGTGAATGGAAATAGATAACCTCTGTGTAAATATACATCTTTGATTGGTATATGCTAATTTATTCTAACTGGATCTTAACTATAATTGTCTGTACAATCCTTGAATCGGGGGTCTCCCTGGTGAGCCACTCGTTGGAGCACTGGCGCTAGCGTATACATAATAGAGGCCTTGTTTGAAACTCTAAGGGGAAATTTTCTCTTTCCGCTCGCCATGGGAATTGTAGCGGATGCGAGGGTCCGTTGACCTCGTGCAGGATTTTCCAGTTTTGGGGCAAGTGCGGCCTGGAAAATCCCATCCGAAGAGACTTTGGGCCCTATTTTACCATTTTGATTTTCAGTGCTGAGTGGACTTGAAACTGGGAGTGTTTCAGATCTGACTTTAAGACCCGTTCTCATATACACTCTGCCTGAAAAAATAGCAGCAATTCCAAATCGTGCCGCAGAAGCCTGTGGACAGGACTTAACGCGCCCGAAATCTTTCAGGTCTGATTGGTGCTTCCAAGTGCACATGCACAGAAAAAAAACAATAGAATGCGGCTCCCCTGCCACATCCCTCCTGGCCTGGCTAATGTCTCCCCCTAGCCCCGACAGACATTGCCCCATATCCCCAACAATACTGACCCCCTTATCCCCCCACCACCCAGACCAATCACGGGCCCCTACCGATCTCAGGCAGAGTGGCAGCAGACCCCTCCCTCCCCCCATCGATCTCAGGCTGAGTGGCAGCAGAACCCTCCCCCGCGACCAATTTCAAGCAGAGAGCCGTTGGACGCTAGACACCTACCTCCTCACTAACTGGAGCGCCCGAATTGGACTTTTATGGAGCATGTCTGTTTCATGCAGATTCTGGATAGGTGAACACGATGGTAAAGGGGGAAGTGCCGGTAAAATTGGGTGTGCACCCATTAAGTCAATTTAAATGAATGCCAATGCATTTAAATGGCCGTTGCGCCCATTTCAGGCGCGGTCCCGATATCGGCCATTTTCAGGCCTTGGTAAAGGGGGAACTGGCATGGAGGTGGGAGCGGATCACACTACTTGCCTCACACCTGACTTTACCAAGTTTTCGTGCCCGAAAACGGGTGCAACGCGATAATAAAATCGGACCCTTTGTCTTGTTTTCTTTAGAGTGAGAGCATGAAGTACATTATAGTCAAATAGCTGTATTTTTCTCCCTTACAAAAGTGATTGTAGTTCAGTTCATTCCATCCTTTTGTGATCAACCATCGATTATCATGATATGGAAGAAACACTATTCACCATCTCAACGTGCACATGTCCTACACGAACTGTAAAAAATTGACATGAGCAACATGAACTCACTGCAAGGGCCAGATTTACAAGCAAAATGCCACAGATCTATTCTAGATGTTATAAAGGGACATTTTACATTGACTCGAGGCTTTCAATCTCTGCTTTGTGGCAAAATCATTGGCGTAGATCTGATCCCAATAGCAGTGAATGCTGAAACATTTGCTCCAATTGAGTGCTGCAATGGCATTGTAAGTTCCCGGAAGCTGCTTTACATCAGAACCAGGAACTTCTGATACCTCAGAAATGGTACCGTGAGAACCTTCACTGATTCTCCCAGGATCTATCAAGACAAAAACTTGGGCAGTTTGCCTTATACTTAACAGGTGTAATGACTGTTCAGGACCGTTGAGATTGCACTGTGTAAATCAGGTGGCGTGTCAAATCATTTCACAACAGCAACCCTGACACAGCTCGGCCACTCCCAACACAGCTCACCCCCCAGAAACCCCCTGCAGTTCACTCCCAACACAGCTCACCCTCAACACTGCTCATATCCCACAGCTCACCCCCACACTGCTCAACCATCTCCTCACACTGCAACACTGTTCACCCCTCCTGCACCTCTGACACTGCTTACTCCCCAACTCTACTCACCCCGCGACACACCTGATACTGCTCACGCCCTCCACATAACTTATCCCACCCTCAGAGCTCCCCTACCACATCACCAACTCTATTACCACATTGGCCGGACAGAAGTCTGGGATTTTGGAAGTGGGGGGATACGGAGATTTACGGTAACCTTGCCAAGATGTGCGAAAGGCCAGGGGGTGGGGTGAGCATTTTTCAAAATGTGTGAAAGGTAGGTCATTGATTTTTAAACCCCCAGTAACTCTCCCCCCCACCACCACTCCCCTCAGCAACTGAAGCCTCTCCCTCACCCCTTCCTGTCCTGGTAACTGAAGCTTCCCCCACCCTCAGCCACTAAAACTCGCCTCCTGCTTAATATCCGCCACCCCCCAAATCTTCAGTTCATGAGGAAAAGATGGGTGGTATGGCTTCTCTCCAATTATCCTTTGTCACAAGGCCTCTGCACTCAGCTGATTGCTGGATCTGAACTGGAACTGAGACAGGAAGGTGCTAAGACTCCAGTGTTAAAAGGAAAGGGGACTTGTTTTAAACATGGTCAGAGCAGGTGTTTTGTGTTCGAGGATCCAGTCACAACAACTGGACAGTGAAATACACTTTGAGGATAGGGGGCAGTGCTGGATTTTGAGAGTGGAAACCACCTCATCCTCCAGTTTAGGAAATCCCTGCAGCAGAAATAATTTTAATGATAAAGAGAAAAAAAGCTGCAATTGCTGCAAAACAAAGTAAAACAAAATAATCCAGAAACTGACAAGAGTTCGGTAACGAGGAGGACAGGGACCTAAGATAGTTTCAAAAGAACCAGAGGGGATCTGGAGGTTATTTCATGCAATGAGTTGCTATCTGGAATGCATTGCTTGAAAAAGAGTTTTGGAAGCAGATTCAATGACTAACAAAAACTCAAAACTTACAAAAGGAAATTGGGTTTATTTGGAAACAAAAACTTTAGTGGGCTATGGGGCAAGAACTTAAAGAGCCAGCACAATCATGATGGGCTGAATGGCCCTTTTCTCTGATTCTATTGTAATTGCTTAAAAGGTTAGTCAGGATCTGTGGAGCATATGAGTTTCCCCAAAATAACTAAATTTACCAAATGAACCCCAAATGAAGAAATTACCAACAAGATTCCATATATATTCATATATTTTCTGCAACATGAATCAGAACAAATGTACATTAAACATGAATTAGGGGTGACCTTATTGAGGTGTATAAAATCATGAGGGGCATAGATAGGATGAACACACATAAGCTGGGATTCTCCCAAAAATTCTAAATGCTGAATTTGCGTAAAAACTGGAGTAACTCCTGCTGGTTTTTTCAGTGGGATTTTCAAAATGAATCTCCCACACTGAGCATTGCAGAGTGCCTCAGGAAGATTCATGCTGAAAAGCAAGAGGTGGGGCCTATTCCCATCCAAGAAGCTGGCAGCATAGCGTTGAGCGGGGCCACTGCGCATGCGCCGAACTGTCATAGCGGAGATTGGCACATGCGCAGTAGCCCTGCACTGCAGGCCTTCCCGATCGCTGGCCAGCATGATCGCTGGCTAGACCCGTGACCTCATATCGCTGGCCGTGCGACCTCCCCCCCCCCCCCCCCCCCCCCCCCACCCCCACCCGATCGCTGACCTCCCGATATGTCGTCCCCCCACCCTCTCCAGTCCCGATCTCCCCAACCCTCCCCCCCGGCAACCCCCCACCCTGATGGCCAGCCCCAATCAGCCTCTTCCCTCCCCCCTCCCATCAGTCCTGATTGCAGACTGGCAGCAGGACAGCCCCACCCCCACCAATCTCCCTGTCCCCCCTCCTGGCACGGCACACCTAGCACTGCCTGATGCCTGTGGGCAGTACCAAGGTGCCGCTTGGGCATTGCCACTTTGCCCCTTGGGCAGTGCCAGGGGGCCAGGCTGGCAATGCCCAAGGGGCACATCCCACTTACCCCCGACCATCTGGGGGGGTCTTCAATAGCCTCCCTTCGCTCCAGCAGGGTTGGGGCCACCAGCTTCCTGTTAGTGGGGAGCTGTTGTAAACCACGCTGAAGTGAACCACTCCTGGCCAGGGGGAGGCACTAGCAGGCCCGGAGACTTCAGTCCCAGGCCAGCTAATGGGAAGCAAATGGTAATTTTAATATTTAAATAGGCTCCACACCGATAAGCTGATGATGCCAGAAATCCTGGCCCCAGAGTCGCACAGAGGCCGTGGCGCCCTGCAGGGACCCTGCTAAACAGCCTCCGCTGATGTTTCCTGGCCTGCCGTGCTGCTAGAGCACCGCAGCCTGCTGGGGGAATCATCCCCATGGTCTATTTCCCAGGGTAGGGGAATTGAAAATTTGAGGGCATAGGTTTAAGGTGAGAGGGGGAAGATTTAAAAGGGACCTGAGGGACAACTTTTTCATGTAGAGGATAGTGCATATATGGAATGAGCTGCCAGAGAGTGTTTGAGGCAAGTTCAATAGCAATATTTAAAAAGCATCTGGATACGTAAATGGATGGGAAAGGATTAGAAGGATGTGGGCCAAACACGGGCAATTGGGACTAGCTGTGAGGGCACCATGGTCGACATGGATCAGTTGGGCCAAAGGGCCTGTTTCTGTGCTGTAATGCTCTATGGCTCAATAGGGAAATGATATCTCAAATAGAACGGTAAATTTTATTTTAAATAGGCAATACACCAAAGATATGCCTTAGGCAACAACAAGCATTCACATCCCTACATGAATGTGGCACTTTGTAGCAATGCAGTCCCACAGTATGCTCTTCTGTATTCACGCAGGGTAGGTCAGGAGCCCCATCAAACAACAGCTTTCATCTTTAAGTTTCATGGGTATGATTATCATCAGTAAGTCACTCCTGTACAAACTCTCTCTCCTTCAGATCACAACAGTCCTAGTGATGTAGCTTTCCAGGGTTCCTTTACAATCAACCAAACTATAATATTCCAGTTCACAGTTAACTACTTGTGGGACTTTCTCCGAACTATTCACACAGCTTTCGAGGTTTTAGACCTTTTTAGCCAGTTGATACAGTACCTACAAGAGCTCCCATCTCCTATTCTGCCACACAGAAAAGAAGTCCCTCTCCCCGAGAGTGATTTTCTTCTCCTCCTTACAAGAATTATCTGTGTTCCTCTTTCTGTCCCTGTCCAGTTTTTTGTATCTGGATCTGTGCACCTTCACCTTCCAGCTCCTCTGCTTGTAGCTCTCCTTTGCGTTTTTCTGCTAATCTCTGGCAGTCACATGGCTCTGATGTTAAAGGTATTTTGTTTGATACTGCTTCCAGGTCAAAGATTGCCAAGTCGCATCTCTTATTATCCAAAAAGAGTACAAACAATCCCTTTACGATTGAGGCAAACTCCTTAAAGCAATTTTCAAACTTTTTAAAAAATGTTTAGATTCCACACTTTAAAGAAATTAAACATTTTCCTTACTGCACTGCTTCCAGATCAAAGGTCGTCACAAGACTAGTTAGTATTTCAGGTATAGAGCTGCTGTCAGCTCTGATACCTGAGATATTGACTTGTCTGTTTTTAATTTCCTGATTATAATCTAGTATAAGCATTTTTATATTCAGCAAATTGAAATATTACATATCAGTTTGAGTACATAATTTGCAGATATCTCCTTAATCAATGTCTGATGTTGCAATTAGTAATCGCTTCACGGCAGACTGTGCAGGCAGAACCCTAAGGCTGAATGTCTGGAAGCAGAAATAGAGCCATTCAAAGCTATCCTATTAATTTGTTTAAAAAATGTTTTTTCCATTCAAACTTGGATTTCAAAACCTAAAACAAGTTCAAGGTAAAAGTGTTAATTACTGACAAGTGGCTATCAAATGAAGATAAAGGGACAGCAAAAGGTTCAGCAAAAGCAAATAATTACATCAAGCAGGAGGGTCCCATTCAGTAATAATAAGAATAAGAGTCCCAAGACGCGAAGTGAAGATAAATCTGAGGAGTACTGCATGCAGTGCTGGTCACTAAATTACAGAAATGATTTGATCATACCAGAGAGGGTACAGAAGTGTTTTATGAGGATGTTGTCAGGATCAAGAAAAGGTATATACATGTTCTCTACCCCTTATGGAAAACAGAGGGGAGTCAGTGGACTTGATTTCAGAAGGTTTTCAATAAAATCCCCCAAAGGAGGATGGTTAGCAAAATTAAAGCACATAGGATTGGAAATAAAATACTGGCATTGATTAATGATTGGTTGACAGGCAGAAAACAGAGAAGGAATAAATGGATCATTCTCACGTTGGCGGGTTGTGACTAATGGGGTACCCCAAGAATCAGTACTTGTCAGAGCCTTTCACAATATATATGTCAGTGATTTGGATGCGGGGGCCAAATATAATATTTCCAAGTTCATGGATGACATAAAGCTAGGTGGGAATTTGCATTGTCAGGAAGATGGAAAAGGCGCCAAGGAATTTGGACAAACTTAGTTATTGGGTAAAAACAAAGACAGATGGAATATAATGTGGAAAAATGTGAGATTATCCACTTTATTAGGAGGAACAGATGTGCAGAGTATTTCTTAAATGATGAGAGATCAGAAAGTGTAGATATACAAAGAGACTTGGTGCACTTGTCAATAAGTCACTGAAAGCTAACATGCAAGTCCAGCAAGTAATTAGGGTGGCAAATAGTGTGTTAGCCTTTATCACAAGAAGATTTGAGTACAGGGATAGCAAAATCTTGCTTCAATTGTATATAGAACTTTGGTTAGACTGCACCTGGATTACTGCTTGCAGTTTTGGTCCCCTTACCTTAGGGAGGATATTATTGCCACTGAGGGGGTGCAGTGAAGGTTTCCTAGACTTGTTCCCAGAATGGTGGGACTGTACCATGAAGAGAGATTGGGGAGACTGGGCCAATATTCTCTGGAGTTTTGAAGAATGAGAGGTGATATCATTGAAATCTGCAAAATACTTAAAGGGATACACAGAGTAGATGCGGGTAGGACGTTTTCCCTGGTTGGGGAGTCCAGAACCAGGAAAAACAATTTCAAAATAAGGGGGAAGCTACTTAAACTCGAGGTGAGGAGAATTCTTTTTACTCAGAAGATGGTGAATTTTTGGAATTCTCTACCTCAAAGGACTGTGGAAACTCCGTCATTAAGTGTGTTTAAAGCAGAGATTGCTAGATTTCTAAATACCAATGACATAAAGTGGTATGGGGATAGTGTGAAAAAGGCATTGAAGTGGATTATCAGCCATGATCACATTGAATGGCGGAGCAGGCACGATGGGCTGAATGGTCTACTCCTATTTTAACTTAAAAACCACAACAGAGCGCCTCGCCATATTTTTCAAGAAGATCTGATCAGTCATCAGGTGGTAAAGACACACCATTGGCACATGTGTAGTCCGATTAGAGTATTGGATGATTCTTCAGCTGTATCATACACCTTCTAGATACAGACATACAACATATAACCAGAAAGTTATAATAACTTCACATGTAGACGAGCATAAGAGTAATCAGGCACAAAGGGCAATACAGAGCCAAAAGCACTAATGCACACTTTTTTTGCAGAGAGAACAAGTAATTATGTGTCATGAATACTGTCAGTTTGAATATCACACGACAAACTAAAATGATATATTATAGCCACAGCTATGACCTATTTCCCATTTATCAACTTTACATTTTTCCTATTGCTTCCATATTCTTTGTTAATCGTTTACACCGCAAAAGCTAACACCGTCCAGGCTACAGTCTCACTGTGAATTAACCCCGAAATCTCACTGTGTGTAAACCCCGAAATCTAACCGTGAGTAAACCCCAAGAATTTCACTCTGTGTAAATCAATGGTGACTACAAATTGCACTGTGAGTTGACATCAAAATATATAAACTTCAGAACCAGTATGCACTCAGTTTGAATTTAGCTTTATTCTTTATAAGTAAAACTGAAGAGAAGGTGAAACACATTCATACCCAGGCATGTACAATGAGCCTGAGTGTGTGCTCTGGCTCTTTTGATACTTACTGTAGCCCATGCCCTGCAGAAAGTACTTGAATGCCTCAGTCAGTTTTCCAGGCTGTTAGAAGAAAACATACAAACTGAAAAATTATTACCATCCTGAGAACATTAAATAATAAATGATAAATAAAGTACAGTATCAAATCATATCATTACTCCTACCAATGAGTTTCACACAATGATGCATCATGAATGACATTTGCTGTTCTAGGATAATCGCATAAATACACCATGAACCAAATAACCAATCTTCTTTTTTATTCATTCGTGGTACATGGGCATTGCTGGCTGGCCAGCATTTATTGTCCATCCCCAGTTGCCCTTGAGGAGGTGGTGGTGAGCTGCCTTCTTGAAATGCTGCAGTCCAAATGGGTTGACCCACAGCACATGGACTGCAGCATTTCTACTTTTTTCTGGTGGATAGAGGAATGTTGATCAGGACTTTGGGAGAAGTTCCTGATGCTTTACAAATATTGCCATTTTGAACACCTGCCTGAATTATTGACAGGACTTTGGCAATTTTGCATCATGATGGTTTAGTACTGCCCTGGGTTATGGACAGGATTTCCTCTTAACTTTTCTTAGTCTGTCGCTGCACAGTTTATGTGTTATGTTTTTAATTCTTGGAGCTTGGCCCACACTGTTCTGACTATTGTCAAAGAGCTTCCACCTAATTCAAGCTGGGAAGTTGGATAAGAAAAAAGCCCAGGATTGGATTTTCCGGCCATGCTTGCCCCATGCCGGAAAATCCCATCCACGATCAACAGAACTTTGCATGGTCCATGTCCCACCTGATACAATTCCCGTGGAGGGCGGGATGGGAAAATTCCGGTATGCGAATCCAGACAGAGTTTGTGAACTACTAACCTGTGTGATCTGGGGTAGGCCACCAGAATCAGCCATCTGTAAAATAAAACACAATTAGTCACCACCACTGATGGAGAGGTTACAACAGCCTTCGTTATCGTTATCTACAGTTACCCATAACTTACAGAGACATTCAAGTATGCATCTTACCTTTTGGACAGAACCTCTACGATTTAATGTTCTAGGAGTTCTGATCAGCATATTGCGTCTACTTCATTTGTGACATTGACATCCAGAACAATGATACATCAGTTTAGGTCAAGTAAACAAGGTGGATTATTGATTCTTCCAATTTACATGGCTTTGTTGGGTGAGTGTCCCCTTACTGTCTGACTGGATTGATGGATGCCCATGAATATACAGGTCTTTTAGAATGTGGCACATCGCAATTTGGATCCATTGGCTCAAGGCCCATTTTGAGGCTGACTGAGTGTCTCAAACATCGTAGAGTGGTTTTGAGAATAATAGGGTGAATGTCTAATTGCAGTTGAGATCTGTTGGATAATTGTCCAATGGCAATTTGTTGTGCAAGTGACCCAAACCAGGCTTTGCCAACTGTCTGTCATGAGATTTGTAAATTTATTATAAGACTATCCCATGTTCAGTGTGAGAATCTAACAAGATGATTTGGCTCTGTTTAATGAATGACATCCATAATTGCCTGGTTCTGCTGAACAAATGAAGCCCATCATTGTGTTGCTCACAAAGCCTGTGATTGTCCGCTTCTGGTGAATGAATGAAGCACATATTTTCTGGGTCTTTTGGATGAATAAGGCCCACGATTGTCTGATTCTGTTGAATTAATGAGGCATTTGATTGCTAACTTCTGTTTGATTAAATGAGGCCCATGAAAGCCTGGTTCTGTTGGCTGGAACTGTTTCCTTCTCAGAGGGAGGCACTTCTCCCTCACTTTAAATCAACCAAGTCAAAACAAGTCATACTTGATAAAAAGTAGATGTTCCTAAAAATCAGCAAGGTTGAAGGTACTTGGCTAGAAGTACTTACTTAAGAAAATATAACATGACTGAATTAACTGCCTAAGTTGTTTGGCAGAGAAGTTTCTCATCTGAGTACACAAGGAACCAACGGACTCGATGACTATAGTATCAAACGAATGAATATGAAAAATGAGTTGCTGAAGCATATGTTCAACAATCAGCAAGAGGTTAAAGCAAAGTGAAAAATATTCAATGTGTATGTGAAACCAGAAATTACAGCATTAACACAGCCCTAAACTACTTACCCTCTCATGAGTAATAACATTAAGACATTATTTGATACAAACACAGATTTACCTGAGCCTCTTGTGAGTCTATGGGCGAGATTCTCCGGCCACACTAGCCCCAAAACCGGAAAAGCCCACCCGAGGTCAACGGACCTTTTTGCATGGTCCGTGCCCCAACTGCTACGACTCCTGTGGCGGGCAGGATGGGAAAATTCCCCCCTTTATGTTTTCCAGAGATGAGCGATTTTAGATGCAAGGCTAGGCTGGAGAAGCTGGATTGTCCTTCTTTAAGCAAAGAAGATTGAGAGAAGATCTGATAGAGGTCATAGAGGTTTACAGCATGGAAACAGGCCCTTCGGCCCAACTTGTCCATGCCACCCTTTTTATTTAAAACCCCGAAGCTAATCCCAATTGCCCGCATTTGGCCCATATCCCTCTATACCCATCGTACCCATGTAACTATCTAAATGCTTTTTAAAAGACAAAATTGTACCCGCCTCTACTACTACCTCTTGCAGCTTGTTCCAGACACTCACCACCCTCTGTGTGAAAAAATTGCCCCTCTGGACACTTTTGTATCTCTCCCCTCTCACCTTAAACCTATGCCCTCTAGTTTTAGACTCCCCTACCTTTGGGAAAAGATATTGACTATCTAGCTGATCTGTGCCCCTCATTATTTTATAGACTTCTATAAGATCACCCCTCAGCCTCCTACGCTCCAGAGAAAAAAATCCCAGTCTATCCAGCCTCTCCTTATAACTCAATCCATCAAGTCCCGGTAGCATCCTAGTAAATCTTTTCTGCACTCTTTCTAGTTTAATAATATCCTTTCTATAATAGGGTGACCAGAATTGCACACAGCATTCCAAGTGTGATCTTGTACATTGACATTCCAACAAGACATCCCAACTCCTGTATTCAATGTTCTGACTGATGAAACCAAGCATGCCAAATGCCACCTTCACCACTGTCCACCTGTGACTCCACTTTCAAGGAGCTATGAATATGTACCCCTAGATCTCTTTGTTCTGCAACTCTCCCCAACACCCTACCATTAATTGAGTAAGTTCTGCCCTGGTTCAATCTACCAAAATGCATCACCTCGCATTTGTCTAAATTAAACTCCACCTGCCATTCATCAACGCACTGGCCCAATTGATCAAGATCCCGTTGCAATTGGAGATAACTTTCTTCACTGTCCACTATGCCACCAATCTTAGTGTCATCTGCAAACATGCCTCCTATATTCTCATCCAAATCATTAATATAAATGACAAGTAACAGTGGACCCAGCACTGATCCCTGAGGCACACCGCTGGTCATAGGCCTCCAGGTTGAAAAACAACTCTCTACAACCACCCTCTGGCTTCTGTCAAGAAGCCAATTTTATATCCATTTAGATACCTCACCCTGGATCCCGTGAGATTTAACCTTACCTACCATGCGGTACCTTGTCAAAGGCCTTGCTAAAGTCCATGTAGACAACATCAACTGCACTGCCCTCATCTACCTTCTTGGTTACCCCTTCAAAAAACTCAATCAAATTTGTGAGACATGATTTTCCACTCACAAAGCCATGCTGACTGTCCCTAATCAGTCCTTGCGTCTCTAAATGCCTGTAGATCCAGTCTCTCAAAATACCTTCCAACAGTTTACCTACCACAGATGTGAGGCTCACTGGCCTGTAGTTCCCAGGCTTTTCCCTACAGCCCTTTTTAAACAAAGGCACAACATTTGCCACTCTCCAATCTTCAGGCACCTCACCCGTGACTATTGATGAGTCAAATATCTCGGCTAGGGGACCTGCAATTTCCTCCCTAGCATCCCACAGTGTCTTGGGATACACTTCATCAGGTCCCAGGGATTTATCTATCTTGATGCGCTTTAAGACTTCCAGCACCTCCTTCTCTGTAATATGTACACTCCTCAAGACATCACTATTTATTTCTCCAAGTTCCCTAACATCCATGCTTTTCTCAACAGTAAATACTGATGAGAAATATTCATTTAGGATCTCACCCATCTCTTGTGGATCTGCACATAGATGACCTTGTTGATCCTTAAGAGGCCCTACTCTCTCCCTTGTTACTCTTTTGCCCTTTATATATTTGTAGTAAAGGTATACAGGTTTATGACACAGGCTAAAGAAAGTAGACAAAGGAAAGCTGTTCTCATTAGCAGAAATTACAGAGATGAAGGGGACCCAGGTTTAAGCCTTTAGGCAAAAGATGCAAGGAATGAGAAATAAACATTTTTACACAGCGAGTGGTAATGACTTGGAACATTGCCTACCAGGGTGGTGGAGGTGGAGCCAGTGATTTCAAAAGGAAGTTGAGGATAAAATACTTGCAGGGCTATGGGAATGGAATGGGGAACTGGAACTGATGGAATGTTCTACAGAAAGCTGGCAAGGGCTGAATGGCTCCTTTCTGTGCCATTATAATTCTTTGACTATAACTGGATCCAATGTTCTACCCCTTTCCTTAAGATGTTGTTTTCATGCTGAGATACAGTTCTATGGGTACTGAATGCCCTCCATTCTCTCATTCAATTAGCTATTCTTCAGCAGGCTGTTCAACTGAGGACGGTTTCACAGCCAAGTCCAATTTCATTCTCACCATTATATGCAGTTCTAGGAGGTCTCAATGGATAGTGATTGGCTGATGTTGCCCCTCCTTAACCCAGGAAATTGTTGTACTTCTCCCACCACCTAAAAACCAAGTAACTTAGCACAGACAGAAGCTAGGTTCCTTACTGTCCATTGGCTCAGAAAAATTAGGAGCTGCAACCACCAAATGAGCCACTAGAGGCATGCTCTTTACACAATACGATCTGCCTTAATAAGTAGAATGAATATTTAGGGGCTCCTTGTGGTGTTAAATCCGACCATGGTAAGTTGTGACAATGAATTAAACAAATCTGGTATTCACGGGCTAGCAGCAGAAAAGGTGGCCATAAAAGCTGTCAGTTTCTCATTAAAAAACAGAAAAAACATTTCTAACAGAAAAGGAAAGCAGTCACTCCTTCCTGGCCTTGCCAATAAATGCTTGAATCCTAAAATTTATAGTGCATTAAGGTTTAGGCAGTAAACACTGCTTTGCCAATTGAGACAACACTGTGCCTTTAAGAAATGTATTTGAGTCCTGTTTCTGTGCAGGATGTTTCTAGCAGTCCCTTCCATTTTATGGATGCCACTCTGTCTACAACCGGCATCCCGTATTGTCACTGCAGCAGTATAATTGCTAGAATATTTGTTTTAATCTGAACTAATGCTGTTCTTGATGTTCACCTGGGATTTGGGATGAGGCTTGATTGGGATGATTGACAGATATGGTCATGTGACGTGGTGGTGAGGTTTACACAGAATATTCAAGATGCTGTTCTTAAGTTGAGAGAGAGAGGAGTGCCCCTGTTTTCCCCTCTCTGAAGTCTGAAGACTGGGAGCTGTCAGAGACTATGTTTACCTCTCTGAGGTTTTCCTGTTTTGAGGATATCTCCTTCTCTGGAAACTGCTGGGTCCAGAGATGTTAAAAAGCTAGAAATCTGGCATCACATAAGCATCTTTGGTTTCTGTGCTAACTAGTTCTACAGAAGGGATTTATGTCTATGGAGGATTGAATTGCTGAATTGGAACAATAGAGATAGCTATCTGTTAAGTATTATATTTTGTCATGTTTATGTCTTTTAAGAGATAAAAGTTATGCTAATTCTTTTTGTTATATTCTCACTGTGTTCTTAAATAAAGATTGTTTTGATAAAAGCTTCATAGTGGGTCACTTGAATCATACCTGGAATGAAATATGTTACGCTCACCTTAATGCCAAATGTAAAAGTTAGGGTCTCGGCTAACTTCATAAAATATGTTGGTGCTTCTGATCTGGTCCTCTACACAATGTCTCCCAAAACAAAAAAGGCAATGAATATGAAGTACAAGAAATAAAAGGGTCACTGTTTGAGATTAGACCCATGTCACCCAATTATCTTGCACCTTTATATCTGCAAGTAATCACACTTAAGTAAATTACAAAGAGATTGTTGCTCTCTGCCATTTTTAGATGGAAATAACTCTCATGTTTCAAGTTATTGCTAGTTCAGGACATTCGATACCTTAAGGAAAGTTGTCTGAGTTGGGTCCAGTTTGGAGTTGCATTCCACCTGGGATTGAGAAGACAGAATTAGCATAAAACCGTGATGAGTGACAAAATGTGTGGACTAAGTATGAGCACTAATTCCACCTCCCGAAATGGGGGCAGGTCAATAAATGCACCAACATTGTATATGAATTCATCAAATTTTTCTCTGGTCAGTATAAGTATTTGCAATTTTGCTGGAAATGCTAACTGAAGCACATATATCATACTCACATCAACCAGGACACTTTTCCCATGACTATCAGTTATCTTCCATTTATTTTCTACATGTTGTAGGTTAATTTGCAGCCACATGCAGGTTAATAAATTAAAAACATTGCAAGTCACACAAAGTTCCTACAAGTATCACCAGCCAGTATTTCCCCATCCCTTTATTGATAATATATCTATTATTACAAAATAATATTCCCTCCATCTCATAGTGAGTAACGCCATGGGAGAGATCTACATGTCAATCTATGCATATTACACAATAAGAATAATACCTAACTGGTTGTTTTGGATGTCATGCTCTAAACCTTTGTTCAGTTGGACTGAGGATTATTGCAATATTACTTGGGAGCTTTGATCTAATTTGGCAACACGAGCAGGCAAACTAGTAGCACTATTTTGGTGGAAGACTTAATCCATTTAAAATCAAACAGATTAAGACATGTATTCCTCCTCCATCAGATATCATATCCTTGGAGGGCATTGGCAAACATGGACTTCCATTCTGATTGTGCTTGGCAAAGTACTGCAGTGGTTTGTTGTTGGCTTCTGCAGTGTGGCTAACCAGGAAACTCTCTCGTTCTTTTCCCTGGAAGGATTTGCAGGCTGATAATCAACCTGTTTGGCCACAGAATGAACGGATCTTCCCAGGTCACCCATGACCTGGTTTGGCCATCAGGTCATGAGTGGGATTTGAACCAGAGATCAAAATCTTGCCAAAAACGGTAGAGTGTTGTTTCTGGCGAGAAAACTAGCGTGTTTCTCTCCAGATTCCATCACACGCTACCAAAGAAAAACAAGGGGGCATGATTCACGCTGTCATTGATGGGGTGAGGCTAAACACACTAGGTTTTGCTTGGCTGCTCAGAGATTGGGGTACAATCTGTAAAGGGCGCCCTGATCAGAACAAGAATAAATTCACCTCACCCCACGACTTAGGCCTCAGGTACTCCCCTTCCCATCCTTGATTGGAGTGAACATTCACTCCAACCTCCCCCCTTGCCGCAATCATCAGCCCCTTCTCTCCCCCCCCCCCCCCCCACCCCAGCGATCATTGACTCTTTTACCCCCACAGTCAGAGCTGGCACCCCCTTCCCACTACAGCAGTCATCGCCAGCATCGGGCATACCCCATTCATCGAACAGCTCCCAGCTCACAAATACAGTTGCAATAACTACCCATCCATGAGGTTGCCACTGGGGGCCCATCCCTTGGTAGAGATTGTCACTGTCAGGGTGGCATGGTACCAACCTGGCAGTGCCTACACGTGCCAAGGAGCAGTACCAGGGACAAGGTCAGAGTACTGCCTGGCCATGTCCCTCTTCCCCAGGGGCTACACTTACCTTTGAGACCCCGGGGAGATCCCCGCAACACATTCGTATTTGTGTCAACCTGTTGAAAACCACACTGATGTGACGTCACATCAGTGTGGTTTGAAGATATGGTGGGGTGGAGGGGCGGGGGGGGGGGGGGGGGGGGAGGTGTCAAGATGCAGTGGCGAGGGGGAAAACAGGTTGATAATATTGAAATGCATGCAAGTCAGGTTCTTGCCAGCGAGAACTGAGATTTCTGGATCCTGAGCCCCCGTTAGCAACCTCGCTGACGGGGAAAAGAGGTCACGATTTTACCCAAAGTTTCTGGCCTAGAGATAGGGACACCACTTCCAAAAGACTTCAAAACCTTAATTAACCTAGTAAAATTATGTCATAGATAACCCAGCCAAGTACGAAGTGTTGAGGGAAAGTAGCAATGCTCAGATTTGTAGTAGGGATGATGTAGAGAGGGGATGGAACCCACATCGGGAAAATGAGGACTATTCATTTGTTAATGCAGTGTCTGGGGTTTCCAGCTTTTCACAATTAGCTAGCACAATGAGCAATGCTTTCTCTTTCTTCAATGAGGTGAATGTTGGAGAAAATGTAGTTGGTCCCTGTCACTGAGTGAGATGTAGAGTCGCTCTCCATACTTACCACACCTTCCTCTGCTGGAGAATTGTCCCCCACCACCAGCATCACCGGACATCTGAAATACAACACACCATCAACTTACATTCTTGAACATAGGAACATAGGAATTAGGAGCAGAAGCAAGCAAATTCAGCCCTTCAAGCCTGCTCTGCCATTCAATCAGATTATGGCTGATCTCTCCCTGGTCTCAAATCCACCTCCACACATGTTTCCCATATCCCCTTATTCCTTTTTTTAAAAATCAGAAATATGTCTATCTCCTTCTTGAAACCATTTAACGATTCAGACTTCACCGCGCTATTGGGCAGCGAGTTCCACAAATTCACTACCCTCTGCAAGTAGTAGTTCCTCCTCATCTCAGTTTTAAATCTACCACCTCTCAACCTATATCTGTGACCTCTTGTTCTAGATTGCACAATAAGAAGAAACATTGGATCTAAATTTACTTTATCAATCCCTTTTAAAATTTTATACACCTCGATCAGATCTCCTTCTAAACTCCAACGTGTATAAGCCCAAATTGTTTAATCTCTCCTCAAACGTCAGCCCTTTCATCCCCAGAATCAATCTGGTGAACCTCCTCTGAACTGCCTCCAATGTCCACACCTCATTTCTCATCATGAGGATATCATATCTATACTGTAGTTTCTTAATACATTATCTTAAAAATACTTATGACTAGTTGACTACCTATTTAGATATCTGTGACCCTCGAGCCACAGGAAATCCTACAGAATGTCAGAGTTGGAGGAACGGAATTCTAAGAGTCTGTATGGCTAAAGGAAGTTACAAAGTTTGGGACGGGTAATGTTATGAATTAAATGAAATTTGATGATGAGAATTTTAAATTGAAGACACTGGGGCACTGAGAGTGAATATAGGACAGCGAGGTCAGAGTGAAAGGTGAGGAGGATTTGTTATGGGATAGAATACAGGTAGCACAATTTTGAATGAGCTAAAGTTTATGGAAAATTGGAGGCCAGCCAAGAGAGTTTAGATTAATGAAGTATGGCAGGTAGCGCACATGGGTTTCAGCAGGAAATAGACTGCGGTAGGGATGGAGGATGACAGGTTTGCAGATACTGAAATAGCTGGTCTTTGTGATGCAGAGAATATGGAGTTGGAAGCTTATCTCAGTGTTTATTAGGACACCAACGTTGTAAATGTTGGTTCACCCAAAGAGAGTGGCTGAAGTCAGCTTGTGGTGATGATGGCATTGATCTTTCCAATGTTTAACTGGAGTACATTGCAGTTCTTCCAAGATCTGGATGAGAGACAAAACATTTAAAATCATAGAGATACCCAGGATTGAGAGATCTGGTAGAGAGGGAGAGCTGGGTGTCATTAGTGTGTTTGTTTGGAAGCTAACTTGATGTCTGGCTGATGTCACCAGGTACGACTTACAGACGAGGAAGAGGAGAGAGAAAGGACACCAGCAATAACAATGGAGGAAGTGAGGGGCTCAGAAAGAGAAGTCACTGCTAGAGATGCTCTGATTATGATTGATGGACAGAAGTGGAACTTCATCTGTGCTGTCTCACTGAGCTAATCTAGGGAGGAAAAGCATTGAAAGGGGATGGTATGATTAAGCCTGATAAAAAGTGTAAGCAATGTTAGGGTGAGCATTTTGAGAATGTGGGTTCACATGTACTTCAATGTCTTGGGCTGCCTGTGAGATCAGCACACAATTGGTTAAATCAGCTTTCAACCTTGCTGAACAGGGATGATTTGTGAATCAGGCCTGATACCAGATAAGGAAATGAAGGGATATATGAAGGTCATTCATCTATATCTTGAGGGTCTGGGGAGAAGTTGGTCTGGTCAATGTGTTGACCGTAATAATGTAATTGAAGAGCTTAAGTGGACCGTAAAACCATGGTTACAGAATGATTAAGAAGTTGAAATGGTCTAATGTATCTTCCTGATGCCATATTGTTAATCTGATGTCACTTTTGTGTTTCTTTTGATTGTGATTTAATGGTAGTCTGGATGAAATGTTGAGAACAAAGATTGAATTGGTATGAGAGTTTTGAGTAAGCTACTGTATATTATAGTTACATTGGATTGTAGAGTGCGATGTACCTGAGTTCCTACAGGTAAACTCAATATAGAATTATGTAATCCTATTGGAATCACGTGGCATAATTTGCTGAGTACTCATGTTGGATCATGTAACATGAGTTTGTTAAGACTTGATTCTGTGGTCGCTACAACTGATGCCTGTGCACTCGAGTTTAAATGAACAAAACAAATTGGAACAAGAAAGCTGTCCCAGCAGATGTCATAATCACAGTCATGGACGACGTAATGACAATAGATTCAAAGAATTTAGAGAATGGGTTGGTGGGGAATGGAGCAGTAGTTCACAAGGATGGAGGGGTTCAAATTTTCTTCATGGAGGGGTCAATAATGAGTTCTGCAGGGGAGGGCCTGATCCCAGTACCTAGGGAGCAGAAACAGTTTACAATGCCAGCTCACACAATGAATTGGGTGCTCAGCAGCTTAGTGGGAATGTGAGGGATGGGGGTGGGAGAGGAGGGGGGCATCAAGGGACCAAGATGTGGATCCCGGAAACCAAATGAGCTCAGAGAGGGCATTGGAGAGAAAGGAGCAACTCCAGAAAAACATATTCATTCAATGCCAAGGCAAGGTAAGGAGAAATAAACAGAGGAACAAATGGTCTCGATCAAAGTTCATGATCTCACCACATTCCTAGTAATAGGCCAGGGTGAAGGGACAGAGGAGACAGGTTTAAAGGAGATGAATAGTAGTGGTGGAAAGAAGTTGAGGGTTATATTTGCATGTCAGGATGGTCCAAATGTGCACAATTTTGCCAGAAGAGAGTGCGGTGTAACACCATTCTGTATGGTGCAAATAAAGCTAACAATGGATGGCTCAACTAACTGTGTAACAGACACAATAATGTCTATACCTCTTGGATTTAAGAGAGGAAAAATGAGTCCATACCACAGGGATCAATCAAGGTGGCAGAGAGTAAATATTTTACTGGAGACAAAGTGAAGGTGACGAAGTGGTTCAGCAGGACAATTGCTGCAGAAGTGTCATTACAAATGGAGGGCCATTGAAGGCTAGCCAGCTGGCAACTTGAAAGTGCAATTGAACTTGGGAAGAGATTTTTTACCCCCAGATGCACAGGCAGAAGGAAGTGAGCTTGAGGAGTGGTGAGGGACTTAAGTGACCACAGATGTTCTTATCTGTAGTGAACACTATTAACTCAGAAACCACAGAAGAATGCAAGGTTGTAGGTATAGCTATGAGTATGGATAGGTGATTTAGATGGAGGTGAGGTTTAAAGGAAGACCAAAGGACACTCAATTCAGAGAAGTGTGGACATGGAGAGCTGAGACAAGATTGAAATTATTGAGGATGAGGAGATGTTCAGTTCAGTGGCTTGGGAGAGCTTTTGAAAATGGGGATTATAAGAGAACGTTGACAGGGTTGAAGGAAGAGAGGTGCTCAAAGGAAAACGTACCAGATGAGTTGGGGAAGAGATCAATGTGTGATTTGGTGACATATGCAAGGTTGCCAGCAAGTTATTGTATAGATCATGTGTTGGAAACTATAGCCAAATAGGGAGACTTCATTAAGGGGAGAGACCCAGAATAAAGTCAGGAAGGGGTGGGCCATGTCTGCAAGTAAATAGACATTCTGGAGCAAGATGTGGAGGGACAGTCATTGTTATTCTGCTGGAAGAGATCGAGGGAATAGTAATATATTGGGTGAATGGAGACAAAGAGGAGACTCATGAGGTTAACCTCCAGTGGGGGCACTGGTCAGAAAAAATGGAGAGATAGGAAGATGGGACAGTTTGATGCTGCTGTTCAGGAGGCAGCAATATAGCCCAAATGGGTGCACTGCAGATTGCTGGACAGGTACAGATGGTTATCAGAGAAAGATCCATGCCAGGGACATTAACAGATGAAGTGATGGTTTGTGGTAGAGCAAAATATCTAAGGAGAGAAATAAAAGGTGATGTAATCAGAGGGATCAAAGAAAGCTGGTGGAAGTAATGGGCACACATCTGGAAAGGCCAAAATGTTCTCATGATGAATGTGCACATGATGCACAAATGCATTGTCATAAACAGGGAAGGGAGCAGAAAATAATATTAAAGACTAAATTTTCCCTTCAGAGTAAATGGGGTCAGTGCCAGTGATACTCCTCCTTACATTGAGGTCAGAGACTTTACTGCTCACCTCATACTTGTTCCAGTGACAGGGTATTCCCCTCAGACTGGGGACAATGATGGGAATACTTATCCTCCGACTGGGTCCATGACAGAGTGATTTCTCTCTCACAATGGGGGGCAATGATAGTGATTATTCCCTTCCTATTGGTGTCGGTGACAGAGATATTCTCCTCATGCTGGGGTCACTGACAGGGATATTCCCCTCATGCTGGGGTCAGTCACCGGGATATTCCCCTCATGCTGGGGTCACTGACAGGGATATTCCCCTCATGCTGGGGTCAGTCACCGGGATATTCCCCTCATGCTGGGGTCAGTCACAGGGATATTCCCCTCATGCTGGGGGTCAGTCACCGGGATATTCCCCTCATGCTGGGGTCAGTCACAGGGATATTCCCCTCATGCTGGGGGTCAGTCACCGGGATATTCCCCTCATGCTGGGATCAGTCACAGCGATATTCTCCTCATGCTGGCGTCACTGACAGAGATATTCCCCTCATGCTGGGGTCAGTCACAGGGATATTCCCCTCATGCTGGGGTCAATCACAGGGATATTCCCCTCATGCTGGGGTCAGTCACAGGGATATTCCCCTCATGCTGGGGGTCAGTCACCGGGATATTCCCCTCATGCTGGGGTCAGTCACAGGGATATTCCCCTCATGCTGGGGTCAGTCACCGGGATATTCCCCTCATGCTGGGGTCAGTCACCGGGATATTCCCCTCATGCTGGGGTCAGTCACAGGGATATTCCCCTCATGCTGGGGTCAGTCACAGGGATATTCCCCTCATGCTGGGGTCAGTCACAGGGATATTCCCCTCATGCTGGGGTCAGTCACCGGGATATTCCCCTCATGCTGGGGTCAGTCACAGGGATATTCCCCTCATGCTGGGGTCAGTCACAGGGATATTCCCCTCATGCTGGGGTCAGTCACAGGGATATTCCCCTCATGCTGGGGTCAGTCACAGGGATATTCCCCTCATGCTGGGGTCAGTCACAGGGATATTCCTCTCATGCTGACGTTATTAACAGAGATATTCTCCTCATGCTGGGGTCACTGACAGGGATATTCCCCCTCATGCTGGGGTCATTAGTAGAGATGTTCACACCAGGATAGAAATGGATCAGGATGTAAGAATAAGGAATATTTTCAGTATTTTGGAATTTCCGGTAATAAATGCAGTACAAAACACTGTGGCTGTCAACAGACAATGTTGGAATGGATGATAATCTAAGGCTAGAGCTTACTTACTGCAGAGTCTTGGCATTGGCCACAGTTCCAGGTCTGTTCATTTCCAAATCCCTGCGACTATGGAAAAGAAGGAAGTGTTATTATTTTTATCTATGAGTTATGGTTTGATCCATTTTGATTTCTTCAAAAGTGAACGTGGGGATGCCCTGAGACATGGATTTTGCTCTGGATGCGGCTGATGCAAAAGGGGATTAGCTTTTGCTGCGCTCTCCTCCCCTCTCCAGGGACAAAGGATCTGTTGATAACTGCCCCCCTGCAAATAATGTCAGCTTGGAGATGGTGAAACTCAACTGATGCCAGGGACTTTGAGACAAAGGTGTGAAATCACACATGCCTGGAGCAGCTGAGTGATGATCTGCAATTACACCATACAGAAATTTACAAGGACAACATGAAACCAAACAGGAAACTGGAGTGAACTGCTCCAGTCAAAGGACCAGCACAATCGGCTGAGTTGCCTCTTTACACACTGTTATTTTAGAAGATTCAACTTTGGAACAAGGGGTGCAATTTATAAATGTAAACAAAGCCACAAGCTCATTTGATGAAATATAATGGCTCTAAATGCCCATGGACCAATAACATTTCCAAGATCAGATCAAAACTTTTCCATTTTTACTATATTTTTCACTCTGGTGAAATTTGTACTCAAGGCGGGTGTGAGCCCTCAATCCTCAACCCTAACTTTAGGCCAATATTGCCTGAATGAGCTGTGTCTGTAGAAATATTTCCTGTAATGAGCGATATCTATCATGATATTAGCCTTATTGTAGCAGTATAACTTGTACTGAGGACTGTGACAGTGTTACCTGTATCGAGGAGTGACTGTGATAGCACTGTTTGTATTGAGATGAGTCTGTGAAACACTGCCCGTACTGAGTGTGACAGTGCTGCCTATATTGAGGAGTGTTTGTGACAGCATTGCCTGTACTGAGTGTCTGTGACAGTGTTACCTGTATTGAGGAGTGACAGCGATAGTGTTGCCTATATTGAAGAGTGTTTGTGATAGCATTGCCTGTACTAAAGAGTGATTGTGGCAGTGTTACTTGTATTGAGGAGTATCTGTGACAATATCGTACTGTACTGAGGAGTGTCTGTGACAGTGTTACCTCTATTGAGGAGTGTTTGTGACAGCATTGCCTGTACTGAGGAGTGTCTGTGTACAGAGTGTCTGTAACAATGTCTATTTCTCAGAAGACTAAGAAAATTTGGCATGTCAACTACAACTCTCATCAATTTTTACAGATGCACCATAGAAAACATTCTTTCTGATTATATCACAGCTTGGTATGGCTCCTGCTCTAACCAAGACAGCAAGGAACTACAAAGGATCGTGAGTGTAGCCCAGTCCATCACTCAAACCAGCCTCCCACCCATTGACACTGTCTACACTTCCCGCTGTCTCGGAAAAGCAGCCAGCAGAATTAAGGATCCCACGCACTCCACGCACTCTAGAAGTACTCTCTTCCACCTTCTTTCGTTGGGAAAAAGATACAAAAGTCTGAGGTCACGTACCAAACGACACAAGAACAGCTTCTTCCCTGCTGTCATCAGACTTTTGAATGGACCTACCTTGCATTAAGTTGATCTTTCTCTACACTCTAGCTATGACTGTAACACTACATTCTGCACTCTCTCCTTTCCTTCTCTATGAATGGTATGCTTTGTCAGTATAGTGCGCAAAAAACAATACTTTTCACTGTATACCAATACATATGACAATAATAAATCAAAACAAATGATAAATCGAGGAGCATTTGTGACAGCATTGCTTGTACTAAGGAATACTTATGGCACTGTTACCTGTATTGAGGAGTGTCTGTGACAATATCGTACTGTACTGAGGAGTGTCTGTGACAATGTTATCTGTATTGAGGAGCGTTTGTGACAGCATTGCCTGTACTGAGGAGTGTCTGTGATAGTGTTACCTGTATTGAAGAGTGTCTGTGCCAGTTTTATCTGTGTTGAGGAGTGTTTGTGACAGCATTGCCTGGAATGAAGAATGTATCGAGGAATGCTTGTGATAGCATTGCCTGTACTAAAGAATGCTTGTGGCAGTTTTATCTGTATTGAGGAGTGTCTGTAATAGCATTGCCTGTACTGAGGAGTGGCTGTGACAATGGTACCTGTACTGAGGAGAGTCTGTGACAGCATTGTACTGTAGTGAGGAGTGTCTGTGACAGCATTGTACTGTACTGGGGAGTGTCTGTGACAGCATTGTACTGTACTGAGGAGTGTCTGTGACAGTGTTACCTGTTGTACATGTTCCAGAAGAGCTGCAGATTGCTCTGGTTGACGTTAGCTGATATCTGCTGTCGGAGGCTCTGCACCAGCTCCGTATTGTTCATCAGTTCCTCCTGAGACAGGAGGTAGAAATACTGTTACACACCCTTCTAACTGCCATCTCTACCGCCTGCTTTCTCCAGTAAAGATCTCTTTCCTTCCCTCTTCTCTTGAATTCTCTGAGTACCATTGCATGGGCACAGGATGCCCTGTGGTCTCTCACTGAAGTGGGCATGCTTAGAGTATGGGACCAGTCAGCAATCAGAATCAGGTGTTTTAATTTCATTCCCCGAAGCCCTCTCCATTCTCCCAACACTGGGTCCTGGATGCTAATTGTAGCCCTTATTTGGCCATTGCGGCTCATTTGTCATTGATCTGTTTTTAGTGATGTTGACCAGGATGTCACCACACACCAGGAATCAAATTTGCAAACACAGCATGTTTACTCTTTCCAGAACTTCATCACCCAAGCCATTCGAGTGAGCACTTTCTGAATCTCTATTCAATGGAAACGCATGCGGGCAGTACGGTGGCACAGTGGTTAGCACTGCTGCATCACAGCACCAGGGTCCTGGGTTCAGTTCCAGCCTTGGGTCACTGTCTATGTGGAGTTTGCACATTCTCCCCGTGTCTGTGTGGGTTTCCTCTGGGTGCTCCAGTTTCCTCCCACAGTCCAAAGATGTGCGGGTTAGGTTGGTTGGCCATGCTAACATGACCCTGTCAGCGGGATTAGCAGCGTAAATGAGGGTTACAGGATTAGGGGCTGGGTGGGAGTGTGGTCGGTACAGACTCGATGGGCCAAATGGCCTTTTTCTGTACTGTAGGGATTACATTCTATTCTATTCTACCTGTTGAACATTGGGACTTGGATGAGTTCCAAAATGCAGAGCCATAGATATAGAGTAACAGCAGAATGAATAGAAAAGCTTTGGGGTACATTGGGGACTGGGAGTGGGGTGGAATGGGAACATTAGATTTCTGTCCTCATCAGGAGTATTTTAATCCATTTAAATCTTGCTCCACTTAAACCATTTAAATCTTGTATTCTGCTCAGTGAAGGTTGAACGCTCAAACTGAAGGCAGGTGCCACGATTGCTGAGGGCTGGAGAGGAACTTACAGTGGGAGGGGGAGGATTCAGTGGCTATGGTCATGTAGGCACCAACAACATAGGTAAGACTAGGAAAGAGGTTCTGCATTGACAGTATAAAGAGCTAGAGATTAAATTAAAAAGAACCTCAAAAGTAATAATCTCTGGATTATTACCTGAGCCATGTGCAAATTGGCATGAATGAAATTGGAGAGATGAATGGGTGGCTCAACGATTGGTGTGAGAGAAATGAGTTTTGATTCATGGGCTCTGGCACTTGTCCTGGGGAAAGTGGGACCTGTACTGTTGGGACGGTCTACATTTGGTTTGTGCTGGAGAGAATGTTCTAGCCAGCCATATAACTGGAGGGAGGGAGGGAAGGGACTTTATAGGGGAAGATTTGAGTAAATTCAAGGTATATATAAAGGTATTGGTCAAGGTAGCAAAAAAGGTTATGATAATCAGAGTATGGCAGGAAGGGACAGTAATTGCAAACTTAAGTCTGTGCCAACAGATAGGGAGATGCCGGCGTTGGACTGGGGTAAACACAGTAAGAAGTCTCACAACACCAGGTTAAAGTCCAACAGGTTTATTTGGTAGCAAAAGCCACTAGCTTTCGGAGTGCTGCCCCTTCGTCAGGTAAGTGGGAGTTCTCCCACTTACTCCCACTTACCTGACGAAGGAGCAGCGCTCCGAAAGCTAGTGGCTTTTGCTACCAAATAAACCTGTTGGACTTTAACCTGGTGTTGTGAGACTTCCAACAGACAGGGCCAGAGTTTACAAAAACAGTTTTAAAAAATGAATTAAGGGCTCTGTATCTGAATGCCCCCAGCACTCACAGTAAAACAGATGAGTGTCAGCTCAAATAGCAATTCATATATATGATCTGAAAGCCATTACAGAGATGTGGCTACAAGGAAGCCAAAGCTGGGGCCTAAATATCCAAGGGAATGTGATTTTCAGGAAGGACAGAAAGCTGAGAAAAGGTGGTGGGGTTGCTCTGTTAATTTAAAATGGCATTAGTACAATAATAAGAGATTACCTTAGTTCTAAAGATCAAGACATAGAATCAGTTTGGTGGAACAAAGAAATAGTACGGGACAGAAAACATTGGAAGTTGTTTTACGGGCCACCAAACAGCAGTGCTAATGTAAACCAGAATATAAATCAGGAAATTAGACGTGTGGTTAACAAGGGTAATACAATATTTATGTGGGATTTCAATGTACATATAGACTGGTAAATTTAATTAGTACTAATGTTGTTGAGGACAAGTTCTTGGAATGTATGCAAGGTGGTTTTCTACAGCAGTATGTTGAGCAGCAGCAAGGGAATGGCCTATTTTGGATCTAGTACTGTAGAATAAAAAAGGGACTAATTAGTAATCTTATTGTAAAGGAGCTTTTAGAAAAGAGTGACCATAATATAATTGAATTTTACAAAGTTTGAAAGTAATGTAGTTCAATTCTAAACAAAGGAAACTAAAACTGTATGAGGAGCAAATTGGCTATGGTAGTCTAGGGAACTAAGTAAAAAGGTATGATGGTAGATAAGCAATGCTAACGATTAAAGAACTAATACAAGTTTTACAACAAAAATACTTTCCTTTAATGCACAAAAACTCAGCAAAGAAAGTGTTCCAACTGTGACCAACAAAAAAAATCAAAGATTGCATCATATCAAAGAAAGAGGTGTGTAAAGATAAGCCTGAGAATTGGGAGCAATTTAGAATTCTGCAAAGGAGGACCAAGAAAAAGATTAAGGGCTAATAAAACATGAGAATAAACTAGCAAGAAACACAAGAATGGACTGTAAAAGCTTCTATGGACATGTAAAAAGGCAAAGATTTGCAAAAACAAATGTGGGTCCAATACAGCAGAGTAAGGAGAATTTATAATGGGAAATAAAGAAATGGGAGAGAAACTAAAGGAGGGAAATGCTAAAAACCTCTCAAAAATTATAGAAAATCAAGGGACTAGTGTAAATGAGGAACTGCAAGATATTAATGTTGGTTAAAAAAAAGCTAGAGAAATTAATGAAACTTAAAATGATAAATCCCCTGGACCTAATAATGATCTCCATCTCAGAGTGTTGAAAGAGGTAGCTGTAGATATAGTAGATGCATTTGTAGTCATCTTTCAAAATTCTATAGACTCTGGAATGGTTCCTAGTGATTGAAAGATAGCAAATGTAAGCCCATTATTTAAGAAAAGAGGGAGAGAGAAAACTGGGAACTACAGATCTGTTAGTGTGACATCAGTAGTAGGGAAAATGCTAGAAGCTATAATAAAGCGTGTGATAACAAGATGTTCAAAAATAATGGTAGGATTGAGCAGAGTTAACATGGATTTATGAAAGGAAAATCCTATTAAATAAATCTATTGGGGTGGAACTTAACCGGCTCTCTCTGCCCATCGATCATGTCCGATTTCTCAGCTCTCGCGATTTTACGAAAACCAGATTTCCAGCGAGGTCAGCCGCTCGCCGGAAATGGGAGAGGCTCAATCATTTATTTAAATATATTGTAATATTCATTTGCATGTCTTTAGTGAGTCCGTGCTCAATCGTCTGGGCTCACTTGCCTTTATGGCCTTGCCGGGAGAGATTCTCTCCAGTGACGAAAACACCTGCTCCCCACGAACAGGAAACAGTCATGTTGCCCCCTGAAACTCCCTCACCATGATTTACCAATCTGCTGGCAAACTTGCCCTTGGTGCCTGCCTCCCTGACTTCCGCCACTTTAAGTCAGGCATCATGACCTGCAGCATGATGAAATCCGAAAGTTAAAATTACCTGGGTCTTAAACCTAGGCCAGCCATTGTATTTTCCACTTGCTCTCCGCATACCCCCATTCCCCATCGTAGTTTTTGTTTTCCACAGTGAAATATATCATTTAAAACAATTGATTTTAACCAAAATCAGCAACTCTCACTCCAAAAGAGCAAAAGTTGACAAACCTGTGTCTGGACCAACACCTTTCAAACTGTTCCATTTTTATTGTAATAGGATGATGAAGCTTTTCTATTAGGTTATCAGCTGACACTGAAGGGCACTAAGCCACTGTTCCCCATGAAATATCTGCTTACCTGGCTGCAGAGATGCGATAGGACGGTGTCAGGGAGTGAACTGGTCAGACCCGAAAGCTGTCAGCAAACAAACAGAAGAGAAATGAACTACACTCCACTTTTTCCAGTCTCCTTAAGGAAGATATTCCCCACTCACACACCTAAACAAGCTAAAATTGCAGACAGGCCTCAAATCTGAATTTCCTACTCCTCTATATTGACAACTGAAAAAAAACATTCATTCAGACTCGTTGAGTGTGAAGGGCCTCATAAAATTTACCGTTACATATAAAATTATCTGAACTGTGGGTGTAACATCTTTGGGTATCCATTATTGAATATGTTAACTGTTGAACTTTTCATTAGATTCAAGATTGCAACACACTCCCAAGTATATCCATATCCATATACATAAACTATCTGAAGTCCTTGTTTAGGTTCCAATTATTGAGACAAATTCAGAATTCCCCAACCCCTTCTTTCCAGCCCAACTTGGTCAATGACCATGTTGATGATTAGCAACAATACTAGTTGGTTGTAAGCACTTACCTTTGTTGCCGCCCAGTCAATCCAGCCCTTTCCACAGGGGTCAATATTGATGAGGACCATCCCTTCTACCATATCCGGGAAAATCAACTGAAAGAGCAGACAGTTTAGTGAATCCAGCATGTCAGAGAGAGGCTAGCGCAAGAGGGAGAGGCCAGCGTGAGAGGGAGGTATGAGTTTGACTGAATTAGTCATGCGTAAACTAAGAACAAAATTAGCAACAGTACAAATGAGTGAATTAATCTATTTACCTGAAATTCTTTTGTCTGTTTTTAAAAAAGGGGACAAGCCACTTAAAATGATCAGAATTTTATACAAAAACATCTATTACTAGTACCATGTAGCATGATTTCAACTGGTACATTGCAGGGTAGAAGGGTAGCTATATAATTCAGTAGGCTAACCTGCCATTGTTTTATTGAGATAGAAAAGATCATTTAAAAAGCAGAATGTGACAAAAATGCCAGTGAACCAGTTAGTATCTTAGTGAGAAAGCTTAATGGCTCAGGTGATGAGATGGATTCTCATCAGAACTCTAACCCATAACCATAGGAAAGAAGAATGTTTCCAGCTCCATAAACTCAATATGTGTTCAACACAGACGAGAACAGTTGGTAGTGTGTAACTACAGGATAAACAGAGTGAATAGTGACTATCCTTTTCAAACAGGGTATCAGCCCTCCCCTTGATGAGTCCGTTGGTGAATATAGTGTCCTATACTCAGCAGTATAGAACAGAAAAGACATAGGTTCAATCCTCAATTTCTCCCAAACTCATTAATCTCAATCAGAGCAGTGGTACTCGGTCTTTAACTAGCTGTGGGAAGGGATGGAACAAATAAACAACTATAATTTAAACTTTAACTGAATTTTGCAATTCCCTGGAGCCTGAAACTCCATCAACAAAGCAATGGTTAGACACTCACAGCAAACTTGGCGAGGATATAGGCTCCGGCTCCCACTCCGATCCCAACAACACTTTTAAATCTACATTGAAATAAGACAACACGTTAAAGTTCAAATAAATCCTGTGAAACAGCTGTATAACTTAATCTGCCCTATCTGTATACATCCAAGATTGAACGTGGGATGACCAGGCCAACACCCAGCGGACATCCGGGCTGCATACCATTGCTGGCATGCAACCCATGCACCATGTATGTTTGAACTCAATCCAGCATAGCCATGGAGAGGAACCAAACTGGACCTATCCACCACACCAACCTCAACAAGTATCTTTGACAAGTAAAAATATTATATCCTTTTCCTTTTGCTTCCCCACCCCCTCACTTCATTCCATCCAATTTTACTCTAGCAACTTTCCCTTTGTGCCTCTCCTACCCAAGAAAATAATTCAAATCACTGTGGGTGGGAATTCTTGTTCTGATGGCAATTTCCATCACGATATGCAGATCCAGAAGCACCAGTGTTAGCAACAGAATTACAGTAGGAGGAGTGCTGAGGGGAGGCAACCTGGACCATGTTGGCACTGTATAGATCATTAGTTAGGCCACAACTTGAATGCTGTGCGCAGTTCTGGTCAGTTCATTACAGAAAGGATGTAATTGCACAGGAGAGGGTACATAGGAGATTTACAAGGATGTTGCCAGGACTGGAAAATTGCAGCTACGAGGGAAGACTGGATCGACTGGGGTTGTTCATCTTGGATCAGAGGAGGCTGAGGAGAGATTTGATTGATGTGTACAAAATTGTGAGAGACCTGGATAAAGAGATGATTGAAGCTTTCAAGACAGTTAGCTTTCCCCTCCAGAACATTCATTCACTTGTGAATTTGGTCTGCCCACTTCATCCACTGGTACTTTCTCCCAGCTTTGAGCATCTCACTTTGTCCATTCTTCTTGCTTCTCAGTTAAATCCTTGTTCTCTATCAGCCACCCAAGTATCATAAAATTATTCTCACCAATATATCTTCACCGCTGTCCTCCCTAGGCTTCTGCAATGAACAACTTCTCATTGTTGTCATTTCAACCTCCATTTCAATTTATCATGTTCTATCTCTTCTCAGTTCACTGCCATCCTATTATCGCTTAACTTTGCTCTCCATAAAAATTCCCTAATCAATATTCTCAACTGCCCCCTTGACCTTGTGATGACCTTGCTATTCCTATCGTATTAATTAAATATGAGACCATTTTTGATCACTTTCTAGTATCATCCTCCACTGTCAATCCTCTTTTGCTTCCCAAACCTGCTTTCTTCTGTATCCACTCCTGGAAACAACTCTCTCCCAATTCACTTTTAACAGTAATTGCAAGGTCCCAGCTGTTTAGTCTTTGGCCTTCTGGTCATCGTTGCATTTCTGCAGCTACCAATCTACTCAACTAATCTAAACCTCTATCTTTGATGCTCTGTCACTATTAAACCGCTACTATCTCTCATGGTGGTCATTTCCCCTGTTTACATCCCTTACATCCCGTTCCTTATGGAACACGGACCTGAACAAATATGGTGGACAACTAACATAGAAACATAGAAGATAGGAGCAGGAGGAGGCCATTTGGCCCTTCAAGCCTGCTCCACCATTCATTATGATCAAGGCTGATTATCCAACTCAATAGCCTAATCCTGCTTTTTCCCCATAACCTTTGATCCCATTCGCCCCAAGTGCTATATCCAGCCGTCTCTTGAATACATTCAATCTTTTGGCATTAACTACTTCCTGTGGTAATGAATTCCACAGGCTCACCACTCCTTGGATGAAGAAATGTTTCCTCAGCTCCTTCCTAAATGGCCTACCCTGAATCCTCAGACTGACCCCTGGTAGATCACCAGTAGTTCTGGTTGGACAACATAAATCAACTACCAGGTCCTGCTCTGCTCTGTTAAAACTGCTCACTATTCCAGGATTATCCTGGAATGTAAAACTAACTGCAAGCTGCTTTTCTTTATTGCAGTCTGCCTTATTAATCTCTTTTGCTCTGTTCTATCCACCTTTGCTTCCAACAACATACAAGTAGTTCCTGGATTTCTTTGACACTAAGATTGAGCTGATCAGCTACCTCTGCTGTTTTCTGTAGCTGACCGGGCCAAAAGAAGATTCCCCAGTGCTCTAGCCCTGAACTAGCACCTAGTTTCTCTCCTATCTTCCCTCATGACCTCACTAATTTCACTTGTCGCTGAGACCCACCTTCTGCTCCCTCAATCTTATTCTCACAAAAATGCTAACCATGCAATTTCCATTCCTGGCTTCCACAAACAGTTGTCTGTCCTCACGTACTCTCCCATTCTCCAAATCTGCCATCGTCACTCTTCTCCTCAAAAAAATCCCTTTCACCCTTTTGACCTCACAAATTACTGTTCATTCTCCAATCTCCTTTTCCTCTCAAAAGTCCAACATCAATGTTGTCTCCCAAATTCATGCCCCACTTTCCTGATTTCATTTTTAGCTATCCAGTCACAGCTAGAGAATCACCTGCAATGCTTTATCTTCCCACTCCCAAGCAGTTACCTCTAATATCCCCTAAGAATCTATCCTCGATCCTCACATCCATTTGTCATCTGCATGCTTCCCTTCAATTATACCATCAGAAAACACAGCATTAGTTTCCATGAGTACACTGGCAACACTCAGCTCGACCTCACTAACACCTCTCTTGCCTCCTCTACCTTCTCTAAACTTTCAGACTGATTGTCCAACATCCAGTACTGATAAACTATAGCCTTCAGTGCTCACCCTAAACTCCATTCTCTAGCTACTGACTCTGTACTTCACCCAGAACTGCTTCAAGCTGAATGAGACATTTGTACAGTGGTGTCAAATTTGTCCCAAGATGAGCTTTTGACAACATCCATACCATCTACTGTCATCTTGGTTATATTGTCTAACAACATCCCCGCATCAGCTCATCTTTTGTGGAAGCTTTCTGGCCTAGCACCCTCCCTCTCTTTGTAATTTCCTCCACCCTTACAGCAATCTGAGATATCTGCCTTTCTCTAATTCTGATCTTTTGTGCATTCCCAATCCATCACTGGCAGCTGTATCTTCAGATACTAAGGCCCCAAGCTCTGGAATTCCCAACAAAAATTTCTCTGCCTCCTTTTCTCCTTTAATGTGCTTCTTAAAACCTTGACGATGCTTTTGGTCATCTGCCCTAATATTTCCTATGTGAATCAGTGCTAAATTATGTTTGATAACATTGCTGGCCAACTGTTTCGTGATGTCTTACTACATTCAAGATGCTTCTTAAGTTTCCAAAATGGCAGGGAGGCCATTCACAAACACATTTGACTGGAATCAGAGGTGCCAGGCTTCCCAATTCAAACTCTCCCAAATTTGATGTTACTCCCCTGTTGGGGTGGCGATGCTGGTGAGATCATAGATTTAATCATCAAGATAATTTGAGTTTTGTAATGCTTTAGTTTTCAAGAGGATGTGATAAAGACGGTGCCATAAGAACTGTATTTAACTATTTTATTTATTTCAGAAAAACCAAGGGGCGCGATTTTCCAGCCACGCGTGCCACAAGACTGGAAATTCTCGTCTGAGGTCAACGGACCTTTACATGGTCCGCTGAATTTTCTGTCCCACTTGCTACAATTCCCACAGAGCGTGGGGTGGAAAATCTTCAGCCAAGGTATATGTAGCAAGATAAGTAATTGGAATTAAGGTATAAATCAGCCACGATTAAACAGAACAACAAAACAAGTTCAAACAGCTGAATTACCTATTCCTGATACTATTTTCTATGAGACGGTCCTATGTGAAATACCTACCATAAAACTTTGAAAATGAGCCACATACCGAGATATTAATTTTTCATTTAACCCAATTCCTGGTGAAAAATAATTCAATACAAAAGGGCCATTATGGAAATTATCCCAGAGCAGGAATTACTGAAGGATGGAGGCTCCCTATGTTCAGTTCCTAACCTGTACAAATCAAATGGGTCAGGAGTTGGGAAAAGGGGAGGAACACCAAATATGCGGAGTTTCAATTGGGAAGCCTGGCACCTCTGATTCCAGTTGAATGCGTTTGTGCATGCCCTCCCTGCCATTTTGGAGACTTAAGAAGCCGCTTAGCACCTGAAAAAGGTGTATTTATTTGGTTCTTTTTCTGAGTTATAGTGGGGTTTTTTCAAGAATCTGGGTGCTTAACAACATTTAGGGGTATTTGTAAACCCTAAAAATAGGCAGATGCAGGTTGGGTTGGAAGTCAAGATGTCAAAAACTGAATCCAAACCTGAACCCAGCCACTTCCAGTTAGAGATGTTATGAGAGTGAACAACTAACATGGTCACATGAGGCAGGGTTGGCAATTTAAGTATTATAATGAGACAGTATGACTCAAACTTATCTACCATTTTAAAGTTTAGTTCCAATTGGCTGAATTTTATGGGCCTTAGGAATCCCAGCAGCGAAAAGAAAGTGAAAACTGCTGCATCCAGGAGGTTACAGTCTTTCTGTTTACCTGCTAGATCCAGTTTATTTCTTCACCAACACCCCGTAATACTTCCCATCCCCCGCAAACCAATCCAACTTTGCTGTCTCTAGCGTCCTATCTGCCTCTAATGTTTGATCTCCCCAATTTAGAACCTCTTGATCTCCGACACTGGCTTTCCTGATGTTGCTTGGTGGCTCCACACTCAACAATGTACAATGTTCATCAGGTGCATAGCGTATAGTTAGTGTTTATTAGGAGACAGTTAATATAGGACAACTCACCCAAAGTGCTGAACGACACTTGGCAACATGGCAGCCAGCTGGTCCATGGTAGGGAACTGGTACCTGAGTAAAGGGCCCAGCACACAAAAGCAATTAATGAAGGAAAGACCCTTCCATATATCAAATGGCATTAGAGAGTGGAGGCAACATAATAAACAACAGTGTATCACAAAGATAATAAATGTTGGCAGCCAAAGAGTTATAGGCATGGGGGTGTGGGTAGGGATAGAATTTCTGCAAAACATTCCCCTGAACTCCTGCCGTAACTGGCAGAAACAGCTTAAATGACCATCACTGCTTTTTACTGAGTCATCCACTGATCTTACTGTGTGACATTGGGATAACCTCACCCTACAAAAATCTTACCACATGGTGCAGGGCAGCACACATTTCCAACTGCATATTGCAAGATTCAAAAGCTGTAGTTCACTAACCCCTGTGATCCCTTGTGTGCTTAGAAACAGATTACCCAGCAATGGCAAATGGGAGGGCATGCCACGTACAGAGGCAATGCTTGACCAGGCAGATAGAGCAGCCATTTATATGGGCACTCAGTTTACAATCTATTGGGTATAAAAAGTGACAGTCATTGAATAATTACAAATTCGTAATCTAATATACATATTTTACATGGAAAGATGGGGACCATTTTTATATTAATCGACAGCAACCTAATCAAAGGGTTCAAACAGTTTATATCTAAAACAATGTTAGTAGATGGCAACACCATCATTTCTGAGTTCCCCTTCAAGTTACACATCATCCTGATCCGTTCATATATCCTCATTCCTTCATCAGTGCTGGGTCAAAATCCTGGAACTTCCAATCTAACAGAAATGCAGGAGGGCTTTCGCCCCAGGAACTGTTCAAGAAGGCCCACCACCACCTTCTCAAGTGTATTTAGGTTGGGTAATAAATGCCAGGTCTTGCCCACGACACTCCCATTCCAAGAATTAATATAAATAAAGGATTCTGTCATGGGTTACAAGCAGGTATCAAATTAAAGGGTTCAGGGCATACATACAGAATAATGGAGACTCCAGAGGAAGTTACTGGCTGGAATCTAACTGAGTGGAATGTATGATACAAAAACTAGAGAGAGAGACACATTCGGGCTGTTTTGAACTGTGACCAGACTCCAACTATTATTTACTGTGGGACTGAGTAAACAATTCTAAGCTGATGCAAATTGATATGATAAGCCAGTGGGACTCACCCTGAAGGGAACTGTGAGGCGTTCATCTGCTGGCCTGGAGCATCCACATGGCACACAACAAAGTGCTTGGTGATTTCCTGCATGTCTTCAAAGTTGAAGAATGTATTGAAGCAAAGTTTATCTGAAAAAAGGAAGTCAATGATGGTTTACCATTGGCAGTTCCAGAGGGTACCAGGAGACTGAAAGCAGCACCTGGTCAGTAATGTGGACCAGAAGAAGCAAGACCAGTACAATCAGTAACTCCATACTTGTTTTCATACAACTGCAGCTCTCGCTGTACCACAGCAAGCAGGTTGAACCCCAAGAATTCTTCCCTCCCACAACTGCATTTAATCCCAAAGTTCTCCCGTATCTTTTTTAAAGTTTATTTATTAGACACAAGTAGGCTTACATGAACACTGCAATGAAGTTACTGTGAAAATCCGCTACTTGCCACACTCTGGTGCCTGTTCAGGTACACGGAGGTGCCAATGCACCTAACCAGCACATCTTTCGGACTGTAGGAGGAAACTGGAGCAACCGGAGGAAACCCATGCAGACATGTGGAGAACATGCAGATTCCACACAGACAGTGACCCAAGCTGGGAATCAAACCTGGGTCCTTCCCTGACGCTGTGAGACAGCGTTGCTAACCAGTGTGCCATCGTGCCGCCCTATCTCAGTTGGTAAATCAAACTCTAGATGTATTGTAGCGCAATGGTAGCATCTCTGCATCTGAGCCAAAAACTCTGGGTTCAGGTCACAAGAACACAACATGAAATAGGAGCAGGAGGAGACCATTTGGTCTATAAGCTTGCTCCACCATTCAATACTATTATGGCTGATCTTGGGCTTCAACTCCACTTCCTGTCTGTTCCCCATATCTTTTGATTCATCGAGCAACCAAAAATCTGTCTATCTCAGTCTTAAGTGTATTCAATAATAGAGCATCCCATGAATGGCGAAAAAAACCCTCAGGCAGAGAATTCCAAAGATTCACAACCCTTTGAGTGAAGTAGTTTCTTCTCATCTCAGTCCTAAATGACCTGCCTTTTATCCTCAGACTGTGCTCCCTGTGTTAAGTAACTTTTTATGTCTCCAAAATGGCAGGCAGACAGGACGCAAACATATATAACCAGACTCAAGAGGTGCCAGGCTTCCCAATCATACGTATATATGCAGGAGTTAATATTTCCTTATGCGGCTCATTCTCAAAGGTCTTAGTTACAGCCTTCCGGTCTCAACGTCAAATTCAACAACTTCAGATGATTAGCTCTACCCCACCTCGACCGCTTTGTTTTCATTTTATTTAATTTTTAACTGTTCTTTACCTTTTCTTTGTTTATTGTCTTTCTTTATTTTTCTTTTCCCCCCATTTTATGTCCCCTTTCTTTACCTTTCTCACCCTGTGTTTCCCCTTTTTCTCCATTTTACCCCCCTCCCACCCATCTCCCCCTCCTCCCACATCTTCATCTGTCACAGCTTACCCTCGGATTTCAGCTTCTCTGCCGTTTGGCCATTCGCACCTTCTATTCCCTCTATGGACTGCCATTAGCAGCCTTTCCCCTGGTTTCTGTGGCTATAACTCATCTTTCATTCCCTCCCCCTGCAGTATAGATATCTCCCGCTTTCTATGCCTTTTAGCTTTGACAAAGGGTTGTCTGGACTCGAAACGTCAGCTTTTTTCTCTCCTCACAGATGCTGTCAGACCTGCTGAGATTTTCCAACATTTTCTCTTTTGGTTTCAGATTCCAGCAGCCGCAGTAATTTGCTTTTATCTTATAATGTGGTAATTCACATAGGACCGTCTCATAGAAAATAAAATCGGAATTGGTGATTCAGCCCTTTGAGTTTGTTTCATTGTTCTATTTAACCTTGGGTGGCTGATTTGAACCTTAACTCAATTTACTTTCTTTGCTCTATACACCTTGACTATTCTGAAGTAAAATAAAATAGTTAAATATAGTTATTATAGCACTATCTTTATCACATCATCTTGAACATTTAAGCATTACAAAGCTAAAGTTATTTTGATGATTAAATCTATGATCTCACCAGCACCACCTGAAACAACAACCTTTAACATAGTGAAAAAACAAGACATCTGATGTCCTTTGGGGGGGGGGGGGGGGGGGGGGTGCGGTCAGCCTGCTGGAAAGATCAGCACTGCCGTGGGCGTGGAGGGGGGTTAACTGTCAGGGGGTGGGGTTGGAGATTGCGGCAGGCTGGGAGGGGATGGGGGTCAGGTCCAGGAGTGGTCGGGGCCAGCATTTGGGCTGTGGGATGGGTGGGAGGGGCAAAGAGCCAACATTGCGGGGGTCGTGGGGCTAGCCAGCGATTGAGCAGGCCAGCAATCGGGAGGCCATCTGTGCGGGGCCACTGCGTATCTGCCGATCTCAGCACTGACAGATCGGCCCATGCACAGTAGCCCACTCAGTGCGCTGATTTCAGCCTTTCCAGCGGGAATAGGCCCCGTCCCTGAAATTTAATGATATTCACGCTCGTGGCCTCTGCAGTGCGGGAGATTCTTGTTTGAACTCCAACTGAAAAAACCAACATGAATCACTCCAATTTTCATATGAATTCGACACTTAGAATTTTTTGGGGTGAATTCCGCCCTCTGTGTCTGTGCCAGTACATAGAAGCAACCACAGACAGAGACTACGACAGCACCTTCCAAACATGCGACATTTACCACATCAAAGGACAACGATAACAAGGGTGCAAGTGAACACCACCACCTGCAAGGTCCCAGCCAAGTCACACACCATCCTGACTTGGAAATATATCATTGCCCAAAACCATGGAACTCACTGACTAACAACACAGTAGATGTACCTTCAGTAATCTGAGTGCAGCAGTTCATGAAGGGGCGGCACATCACTATCAGCTTGAGGGCAATTAGGAATGGGCAATAAATACTGGCCTTGGCAACAATGTCTGCATCCCTTGAATGAATAAAAACGGAGAGCAAGATCACCTGTAGCAGGAAGATATAAACCTCTGATTGCTGTTGTCAGACTGATCCTTTTCACTGTACCCTGTTACTGAACCCAGCACACCACTGACTGATATATCTTATTAAGTAAATTAATTTTGTACTTGAATTTCCTACTTAAGACTTGGCTCTGACTGCAATCCTGATCTTCCAACCTATCTATAGAGATTTCAAGGTGACCTCTACTGGCTCCACAAATACCAGTTCAGCCGCATTAAAAAAATAAAACGCAGACTTATTATCTGTAGAAACAGCAATTAAGAACAACTCCCATTGGCTTCATGACCTTGGTCCGTCATTTCCACAATCCTTCAATGAGTTACACTCCTCACAATAGCAGCCAGTCTCAAACAGCAGCAGCTCTTCATGCTCTGCATCTTAATAAACCTCTGCACCAAAGCAGTTTAAAGCAACATTTTCGGACTTGCAAAACAGGAGTTGTGCTTTCTAAAATACACAAACACATATATACAGTAGAGAAAGCTAGGAACAGACTGAGAGACCCATCAGCTGGAGTGAAGTGGATGGCACCATTTTAAAAATTTATTCACATGATTTGGGCAATACTAGCAAGGCCATTATTTACTGCCATCCCTAATTGCCCTTTAATTGGTACAACTGAGTGGCTTGCTGGACCATTTCGGAGGGCAGTTAAGGAGGGTTTGGATGTAAAATGGCCTATCAGCTAGACTGGGTAAGAAAGGCAGATTTCAATCCCTTTGTTCGTTATCGCATCCTCTTTCCATGTCTCAATAAAAGCTTGCACTTATTTAGCAGCTTTAATGTAATAAAATGTCCCAAGGCACTTCACAGCGGCACTCTAAAACAAACAATGACACCAAACTGCATTGTGACATATTTGGGCAGATGGTCAATGATGTGGTCAAGGATGTAGATTTTGAGCAGCATCTTAAGAAAGTCAGCCACATTGCTGTGGATCTGGAGTCACATGTAGGCCAGACCGGGAAGAACAGCAGATTTCCTTCCCATTAGTGAACCAGATGGGTTTTTATGACAAATGGCCAATGAGACTTTTAATTCCAGATTTTTATTGAATTCAAATTTCAACATCTTCCCGGGGGATTTTGAAACCGAGTCCCCAGAGCCCATGGGTCTTTGGATTACTAGTCCAGTGACAAAACCACTGCGCCATGCCTCTGTTGGGGGAGGCAATGACCTAGTGGTATCATTGGTAGGCTATTAATCTAGAAGCTCAGCTAATGTTCTGGGGACCCAGATTCGAATCCCACCATGGCAAATGATGGAATTTGAATTCAATAAAAATCTGGAATTAAGAATCTATTGATAACCATGAAACTGTTGTTGATTGTTGTAAAAACTCATCTGGCTCACTAATGTCCTTTAGGGAAGGAAATCTGCTGTCCTTACCTGATCTGGCTTACATGTGACTCCAGAGACACATGCTAGCAATAGGGACCAGATGTGATGGCCTTTACCAGTGGGACTGGAGGATAGGTGGTCAGCGGCATGGGCAGTGATAGGCTGAAGGATTAAACGGGAGTTGAAGGGAAATTCATATAAGCGGGGCGGCGGGGAGGGCGCAATAACATATGCGATAAGGATGCAGAATTTGTCCATTTGAACATCAGCTCATTTGGTATTTCCTTGGCTCTTAGCAGTTCACAAGTCTGACTTTTGTTGTGACTACCTTGGATTTGAACTTGACCTTACAGTTATGTCAGATCCTGCATCTGAGAACTGTTAATTAAAGCACCAGACTCTATCTACATGATTTTGCTATGTGATTCTCCTTCCCTGTGCGGGAAGTGTTTACCTTCCAATAATAAGCTGAGATTAGTAACATTATATGTGCTAACCTATATCTCTCTGCTTTATTGTACACAAACTCAAAACCCTATTGGACTGTGCCATACACCTGCTCCTATACTAGGCACAATTTTAGAAATAGACCTCATTCTATTATCATGGATATGTGTGAAAGATGGAATCATTGAGATGCAATTTTAATGGGTTTGATTCAGTGATATCACATATTTTAAATGTACATTGTGTGTAATATCCACTTAGTTTTATAACGATCTCAATCTTTGGGGAGCAATTCAGTTACAGGTTCCAATGAGCTTTTCTGGATCTTACTGCAGTTGAGACTGTTAGAAGTAATTCCATAGTTATAAATACAAATATTGGTTTCATAAAAGGTGCAAGATCAAATGCCTGCTCCATTAATGCGAGACTATGTCATTCTTCCTTCAGTTATTCTCAAAGAAGGGCGAGATGGAACTGTTCTTGAATGTCAGCTACATAGCTGATTGCTGATTCAGGAGCCTCACACATCTGGTGAGTTGGCCTGACGTGATTCACATGGGGGCAGTTTTTTCACTTTTAAGGTCATTGATTTCCACCTCAGTACCGCTGTCAGTGCCCACAGCAAATGCAGCAAATTTCCCTCTGGTGGCAGCACTTAGATTTCATTCAGGAGAATGTCTTAGAAAATGAAGCTAGGCAAGTGGTTGAAGTAGTGTTGGGGGTTGGGGGGGGGGGGGGGGGGGAAGTGGTTTGGGGGGAATCATTTGGGAGATAATGAGTATTAGATTTACTATCATTATAGAAACGGATAAAGATAGAACCGGAGTAAACGTTCTAAATTAGGGGAAGACAAATTTTACAAAGCTGAGAAGTGAGCTGGCAAATGTAGACTGGATATAGCTATTAGAAGGAAAACAGTGTCAAATCAGTGGAAGGCATTCAAAGGTGAAATTCTAGTGTAGACATGTCCCCACAAAGAAAAAGGTTGTGTTACCAATTCTATAGCTCCCTACTTATGAAGATTCATATAGGCCAAGCTAAAGAAAGCTTATGACAGTCGCAAAAGACTTAATACAGTAGAACGCCTACAGAAGCATAAAAAACTGGAGAGGTGAAGTAAAAGTTGAAAATAGCAAAGCAAAGAGAGGATACAAGAAATATTGGCGGGTAAAATCAAAGAAAAAGCCAAGATGTTTTACCAATACATTAAGAGCAAGAGAATAACTAAGGAAAAGGTAGGGCCTATCAGAAACGTGCATGGTAACTTGTGGGTTAATTATGAAGATGTGGGCAGAGTTCTCAAATACTCAGTCTTCACTAAGGAGAGAGATGATGTGGACATAGTTGAAGAAGTGTATGAGATATTATGTACAATTATATACAAGGTTAATGAGAAAGGGAATATTGAGGGACTGGCATCCTTGAAGATGGATAAATCACCAGGGCCAGGTGGAAGCTGTTGAAGGAAGTCATGGAGGAAATAACGGATGCTCTCATGATCATTTTATAATCCTCACTAGATATAGGCGAGGTCCCAGAGGATTGGAAGTCTGTGAGCATTGTACCATTATTTAAAAATAGCACCATGAGAGGCCAGAAAGTTATAGGCTGATCAGTCTGACTGCGGTTGTGGGCAAATTATTAAAAACAATTCTGAGAGACATATGGTGGCAGAGCAAAGTGTGCAGAGGATGCTGAAAGTCTGCAAAGGGATATAGATAGTCTAAGTGAGTGGGTGAGGGTCTGGCAGATGGAGTGCAATGTTGGCAAATGTGAGGTCATCCATTTTGGTAGGAAGAACAGCAAAATTAATTATTTAAATAGTAAAAAATTGCAGCATGCTGCTGTGCAGAGGGACTTGGGTGTCCTTGTGCAGGAATCTCAAGGAGTTGGTTTGCAGGAGCAGCAGGTAATTAAGAAGGCAAATGGAGTTTTGTCCTTCATTGCGAGAGAGATGGAGTTTAAAAACAGCGAGGTTATGTTGCAGCTGTATAAGGTGCTGGTGAGGCCACAGCTGGAGTACTGTGTACAGTTCTGGTCTCCTTACTTGAGAAAGGATATACTGGCACTGGAGGGGGTGCAGAGGAGATTCACTAGGTTGATTCTGGAGCTGAGAGGGTTGGCTTATGAGGAGAGACTGAGTAGACTGGGGTTATATTCATTGGAATTCAGAAGAATGAGGGGAGATATTATAGAAACATATAAGATTATGAAGGGAACAGATAAGATAGAAACAGGGAAGTTGTTTCCACTGGGGGGTGAAACTAGAACTAGGGGGCATAGCTGTCTCAAAATAAGGGGAAGCAGATTTAGGACTGAGTTGAGAAGGAACTTCTTCACACAAAGGGTTGTGAATCTGTGGAATTCCCTGCCCAGTGAAGCAGTTGAGGCTACCTCATTGAATGTTTTTAGGGCAAGGATAGATACATTTTTGAACAGTAAAGGAATTAAGGGTTATGGTGAGCAGGTGGGTAAGTGGAGCTGAATCCACGAAAGGATCGGCCATGACCTTATTGAATGGCGGAGCAGGCTCGAGGGGCCAGATGGCCTACTCCTGCTCCTAGTTCTTATGTTCTTATAAACTATCACTTACAAAGATACAGATTGATCAGGGATAATCAGCATGGTTTTGTTAGGGGAAGATTGTGCCTTACTAACTTAATAGAATTTTTTGAGGAAGTAACAAGGAGGATTGATGAGGGTATTGCAGTGGATGTTGTCTACATGGCTCTCAGCTCATCAGCTGTAAAACCGTCATTGTTGCCTTTGTTACTCCAGATTTGAATATTTTAACACACTCCTTGCCAGCCTACATTCTGCCCTCTGTAAACATGAGATCATCTACAACTCTGCTACCCTAAAAAACTTACACCCTTGACCAAGCTTCTGATCATTTATGCTAATATCTCCCAATGTTTTATTTATTCTTTTGTAGGATGTGGGCATTACTGGCAAGGCCAACATTTGTTACCCATCACTAATTGTCTTGTCTGTATAGTGTGCAGGAACAATACTTTTCATTGTATACTAAGTAATACATGTGACAATAATAAATCAAATTAAATCAATTGCCTTTGATGTGAGTGGCTTGCTAGGCCATTTTAAAGGTCAGTTAAAAGTCAACCAAATTGATTAATAAGATGTTCTTTATTCTCCCAGTTTTTTTCCTCATAATGCATTTCTGGTTCTTGCTGACTGTCATTAGTCCAGCACTTCTCACATTTGAGTCTCCAATGACCAGAACCTGAACACGCTCAGATTACTTGTGACACTTGCCCTTGGCAGGCTGACATAGACTCTGGTGAACAAAGTGGATGGGTAAACATTCCACTCAGTCTCCAGTGCAAATATCAGCACACACCTTACCCCACCCACCCTGCCAGAACCCATAGAAAATTGTATCCCAAGTAACATCAATTTTTATTTAATTAATTTTTTAAAAATTCATTTGTGGGATGAGCGTGTCACTGGCATTTATTGCCCATTCCTAGTTGCCCTTGAGAAGCTGCCTTCTTTAATCACTGCAGTCCCTCAGGTAGAGGGACACCAACAGTGCTGTTAGGGAGGACGTTCCAGGATCTTAACCCAGCGACAGTGAAGGAACAGTGATATATTTCCAAGTCAAGATGGTGAGTGACTTGGAGGGGAACATCAAGGTGGTGGTGTTTCCAGGTATCTGCTCCCCTTGTCCTTCTAGATGGTAGTGGTTATGGGTTTGGAAGGTGCTGCCTAAGGAACCTTGGTGAGTTCCTGCAGCGCACCTTGCAGATAGTACACACGGCTGCCACAGTTCATCGGTGGTGGAGGGATGGAATCTTTGTAGAAGGAATAGCAATCAAGTGGGCTGCTTTGTCCTGAATGTTGTCAAGCTTCTTGAGTACTTTTGGAGCTGCACTCACCCAGGCAAGTGAAGAGTATTTCATTACACATGATTTGAGCCCTGTAGATGGTGAACAGGCTTGGGGAGTCAAGAGGTGAGTTACACGCTGCAGAATTCCAAGCCTTTGACCTGCTCTTGTAGCCACAGTATTTTTATATGGCTGGTCCACTTCAGTTTCTGGTCAATGGTAACCCCCCATGATGTTGATAGAAGAAGATTCAGTGATGGTAATGCCACTGAATGTCAAAGGGCAATGGTTAGATCTTCTCTTGTTGGAGATGGTCATTGAGCGGCACTTTTGTGACGTGACTGTTACTTGCCATTTGTCAGCCCAAGCCTGGATATTGCCCAGTTCTTGCTGTATTTGGACATGGACTGCTTCAATATCTGAAGAGTCGCAAATTATACTGAACGTTGTAGTCATCAGTGAACATCCCCACTTCTGACCTTATGATGGAAGGAAGATCATTGATGATGCAGATAATTGGGCCTAGGACATTACCCTGAGGAACCCCTCCAGTGATGTCCTCGAGCTGAGATGATTGACCTTGAGCCACCACAACCATCTTCATTTGTGCCAGGTCTGATTCCAACCAGCGGAGGGTTTTCCCCCGATTCCCATTGACTTGAGTTTTGTTAGGGCTCCTTGATGCCGCACTCTGTCAAATGCTGCCTTGATGTCAAGGGCAGTCACTCTCACCTCACCTCTGGAGTTAAGCTCTTTTGTCCAGGTTTGATCCAACAGCCTAGTAGCTGAGTGATCCTGGCAGAACCAAAACTGAGCATCAGTGAGCAGGTTATTGCTGAGTAAATGCTGCTTGATAGTACTGTTGATGACCCCTTCCAACACTTTGCCAATGATCAAGAGTAGACTAATGGGCGGTAATTGGCTGGGTTGCATTTGTCCTGCTTTTTGTGTACAGGACATTCCTGGACAATTGTCTACATTGCTGGGTAGATGCCTATGTTGTAGCTCTACTGGAACAAACTTGGCTATGGGCACCGCAAATTCCGGAGCAGAAGTCTTCAGTACAATTGCTGGGATATTGTCAGGGTCCATAGCCTTTGCAGTATCCAGTGTCTTCAGCATTTTCTTGATATCTTGTGGAGTGAATCGAATTGGCTGAAGACTGACATCTGTGATGCTGGGGACCTCCGGAGGAGGCTGCTATGGATTATCCACTCGATACTTCTGGCTGAAGATTGCTGTTTGACATGCAAGTAGTTCTGTTTTGTCGGTTCACCAGATTGACGCCTCATTTTTTTAGGTATGCCTGGTGTTACTCCTGGCATTCCCTCCTGCTTCTATATTGAACCAAGGTTGAACCCATGGCTTGGTTGTAATGGTAGAGTGGGGGATATAAGGGCCATGAGATTACAGATTATGATCGAGTACAATTCTGCCACCCCCCCCATTCCCCTTCCATATTCACTCACCCAATATCCATTATGGGCAGACCTCCGAGCCAAGTGGAGATAAAAACAAATTAAACTTCAAACAAACAATCTAATAGAACACTCACTCAACACACTTGATACAAAAGAAATCTCATTCATGACACCCATTCAAAGATTTCAAATCCTCTCAAGTGATCAATCTTATAAAAATAAAAAAAACACTTTTATTCAGTAATCAAATCAAAGACAGCTAATCCTTTAATTGCTGATTAAAACTGTGAATTGAAATGTGAACTCTTCTCATCACTAGGAGCTAAGTATTTTTTGGAGCTTTTGAAACTCGGCTAAGCAATGAAACTTGGCTCAGCTGTAATAACAGCCCTTGGGAAAGGTCAACAATGAACTCCATTGAAATTGTAGGGACAAATGTTATTTTTTTTCTAAGCTACACCAAATAGTCTATTAATCAAATTAGTCCAGCAGCTAATCTGACAGCTACAGCCTGGTTTGTTTCATATTTAAAGGGCTGGGGTCTAACATAACTTCAGATCATAACACTGAAAGAGACCTCATCCATCCCTCAAGAGCATTTAAGTCTTTCCCATTAATTAGTGACACCCAAAGTTAAGGCCCTCGAAACGGCAAAAATGTAGTCTGATGGAATTCAGCACTATTTTCAAGTTGCCCTACTGAGTTCTGCATTCCCTCTTGTGTGAATCACACCCTAACCCCTTCCCCACTAGCAAAAAGAGGATCCATGGAAAATGGGTTAGAGGCTTCTGCAGCCGGGTCCCGCTTGCCATTTTTGAAGTCCTCTGGAGTCAGCCCAACTTTCTGAAAATCCGGTCTTTGGTTGAGCAATTTAACAGCATGGCTTTTGTGATGCTTGCTAATTCATAAATGGTATCTTTGGGAAGAAAATAATTGTAGGCTTTGATTGCTCAGCTCTCTCGTGGTTACTCATTCTTTGTTGTTGCTTTTTGCTACCCTTGGTTATTTTAGATTTACTCGATTATATAAATGGTTATTTGAAGCAAGTATGATATTTGTTCCAAAGGACGCATGACCCTTTGAAGTTTGGAACCCTGCAGTGTGACACTTTTGAAGTAAACAAACAGCATACCTTTAGAAGCCACATTCTCAGGTGTGATGACGATGAAAGGCAGAGGTCTTTCATTTGTATCAATATTATTAATGGAGATGTCTTCCTCCTATATATAAGACGCTCCATCTCAACGTTTTTATCATTGTAGATTCCTAGGTCCACTTTTATAATGGAGCTTGTCTATATCAATCTATTGCACCGACTTTATGTGCCTCTGAGCAGTTGTCTGGGAGGTAGTAGTGCAGAAGAAACAATAGATTGTTGGACTGTAATTATCTGTGAATCACAGACTGTCCACCCAGCTACCAAAAGCATTGCTCAGCACTGAAAGTGCTGCCTTTACAATTATAATTGGTGCAACCAAGGGAATTAACTGCGCACAAACCAACATATAAGAAGCAAGCAATGTGACCATGAAACTCGGCACTCATCCATCTTCTCTCCATTCACTGACCTTGCTCCGGTGATGGTAATTGCTTTTATGATTGGGTCAATATTCTACAGCCATGTAACTTTGACGACTTTAACCCCAGGCTTCCCAGACCATGTAAAATGTACTTCCTTGAGAGAAGCTCCAGTTTATAGCTGCCACAGTTTGTCATTCCTTCAGGGTTGCCTACTCACCAGATTTGTCCTGGAGTCTCCAGGAATTAAAGATTAATCTGCTGGCAACAACCATGAAAACAATAATAAGGGGATGAAAAATAAGTTTTAAAAAATTTTCTTTGAACACTTTGGTTTATTAGTTATAAAGTCTTTGGAAATTGGGGAAAAAAGGCTGTTTGACAGACAATCAATAATCATCCAATCGGGTAATGAAGAGAGTTGGCTTTCCAATTGGCTGGGAGTGTTTTTTTCCTCAAGGACAAGTGTGATGAATGTCAAGAGCGAGGAGAGTGAGCTGGCTTGGGGTGAGCTGGTTGGTGGTGGAAAGTCATGTGATGAAACCTTTGGGAATATATCCAAGCTGAGTTCGCAATCCCAGGTTTGACCGTAAGATACAAGAAAAGAATTAGGCCATTCGGCCCATCGAGTCTGCTCCACCATTCAATCATGGCTGATATGATTCTTATCCCTATTCTCCTGCCTTCTCCAGGTAACCCTTGATCCCCTTATTGATCAAGAACCTTTCTATCTCTGTCTTAAAGATACTCAATGATCTGGCCTCCACAGTGGCTCTGTGGCAATGAGTTCCACAGATTTTGGCAAGATTATTTTATAAAGCAATGACAAGACTAACTGCGGACAGAGGAGGCAACAAATTGTGATGTATCCTGAAGGTGAACCTTCCTCATTAAAAGGGCTCCTGGTTTTGACACTCCCTCTGTAGAAATGATCTGCATTGCAAGGCTTTCATTCTCATGAAATACTTCAAGGGGTATTATGGGGTTTTCTCTCAGCACTGTTCACAATATCTTCCCCACTAATCTTCTTGTCCGCACAAATAGTTATATGTTGCTTCACTGTCACTTTTGGGATGGGGTGGCTTGCAGGACTCTAAATTCTGAGCTTTATTGGGAAAATTATTCCTGAATTTCACCATGTGATAGGGCAATCTGGAAGTTTGGATGTGATAGAATCATAGAAACCCTACAGTGCAGAAAGAGGCCATTTAGCCCATCGGGTCTGCACCGACCACAACCCCACCCAGGTCCTACCCCCATATCCCTACATATTTACCCGCTAATCCCTCTAACCTACGCATCTCAGGACACTAAGGGGCAATTTTTAGCATGGCTAATCAACCTAACCCGCACATCTTTGGACCTTGGGAGGAAACCGGAGGACTCGGAGGAAACCCACGCAGACACGGGAAGAATGTGCAAACTCCACATAGATAGGTGACCCAAGCCAGGAATCGAACCCAGATCCCTGGAGCTGTGAAGCAGCAGTGCTAACCACTGTGCTACCGTGATGGTAGCTTATGACCCAAAGGTGAGGGTCTTCAAATGAAGTCATGAAGGTAAGGCTTTTTCTTACACTTAAGAGTTCTTGCTTACCACAGAAGTGGCTTGTTTGGTAGGCTTGTTTCGCCTATGAACCAAAATGTAATTTTCTGTCTGAAATTAATGGAATCATGTATGTAAAGACTTACAAACAATCCATGTACAATCTAGGGTACATGGTAAATTGCTTCAGGTACCCACTGATTACCCTTGATGTCTCAAATAGCTGATTAACACCATGTTAATAAGCCACACATTTTGTAAAAACATTGAAAATAGGAGCAGAAGTAGGCTATTCAGCCCTTCGAGTCTGCTCCAAAAATTCAGTATGATAATGGTTAATCATCCAACTCAATAGCCTGATCCTACCTTCACTCCATATCCTTTGACCTCTTTGGCTCAAGTGCTACATCCAAGTCCTTCTTGAAAATGTTTTGGCCTCAACTGATTTCTGTGGTAGAGAATTCTACAGGCTTACCACTCTTTGGTGAAGAAATTTCTCCTCATCTCAGTCCTAAAAGGTTTACACCTTATCCTTAGAATGATGAGCAAGGAAAGCACATTATGGTACTTAATTTCTAGACACCCCCACTATCGGGAAGATCCTCCTGGCATCTACCCTGTCCAGTCCTGTTAGAATTTAATAGGTTTCTATGAGATTCGCCCCTCATTCTTCTGAACTCCAGCGAACGTAATCCTAACCGACTCAATCTCTCCTCAAATGTCAGTCCTACCATCCCAGGAATTAGTCTGGTAAACATTTGTTGCACTCCCTCTATAGTAAGAAAATCCTTCCTCAGATAAGGAGACCAAAACTGCACACAATATTCCAGGTGTGGCCTCACCAAGGCACTGTATATTTGGCGCAAGACATCTCTGCGCCTGTACTTGAATCCTCTCGCTATGAAGGCCAACATACCATTTGTCTTCTTTACCACCTGCTGCACCAGCAGGCTTGCCTTCAGCAACTGTATAAGGACACACAGGTCTCATTGCACATTCCTCCCTCTAAATTTATAGCCATTCAGATAATAACCTGCCTTCCTGTTTTTGTAACCAAAGTGGATAACCTCACATTTATCCACATTATACTGCATCTGCCACACATGTGCCCACTCACTTAGTTTGTCCAAATCACACTGAAGTATTTGATTTGATTTATTATTGTCACATGTATTGGTATACAGTGAAAAGTATTGTTTCTGGCATGCTATACAGACAAAGCATACCGTACGTAGAGAAGGAAAGGAGAGAGCGCACAATGTAGTGTTATAGTCATAGCTAGGGTGTAGCTATGATCAACTTAATACGAGGTAGGTCAATTTATAATTCCCTGTTTTCTCTCTATCTCCCATTTTAAGTATTGGGTTACATTTGCTACCCTCCAATCTGCAGGGACTGTTCCAGAGTCTATAGAATCCTGGAAGATGACCACCAATGCATTCATTATTTCTAGGGCCACTCCTTTACATGGGGTGTAGATTGTCAGGCCCTGGAGATCTATTAGCCTTCAATCCCATCAATTTCCTCAACATAATTTCCCTACTAATAGAGATTTCCTTCAGTTCCTCCCTCTCACTAAACCCTGTGTTCCCCAACATTTCTGGTACGTTATTGTTCCTCTTTTGTGAAGACAGAACCAATATGTATTTAGTTCGTCAGCCATTTTTTTGTTCCCCATTATAAATTCCCCTGTTTCTGACTGTAAGGAACCTACATTTATTTTCACCAATCTTTTTCTCTTCATATACCTATAGAAACTTTTACAGTCAGTTTCATATTACGTGCAAGCTTACTCTCACACTCTATTTTCCCATTGTTAATTAATCCCATGGCCCTCCTTTGCTGAATTCTAAACTGCTCCAAATCCTCAGGTCTGTTGTTTTTCTGGACATTTTGTATGCCTTTTCCTTGGATCTAATACTATCTCTAATTTCCCTTATAAGCCATGGTTTGGCCATCTTTCCCATTTTACTTTTGCACCAGGCTAAATTACAAAGAGAAGTATTTTTATAAGACATAAATCTGTACAAAATGATGAGCAGGGAAAGTACATTATGGTACTAAATTTCGTGTTATCTGAGTCCAAATGACAAAGGCTTTGGAATTTCAAAGTTGAATGATTGCAGTAATCTATCAGGTTCAGGAAGCACCAAAAATAGAGCCTCTCTTATAAGAGAATATCTTGGAGGCAATTCCAAATCATTTCTCACGTAAGTGGATGAAAAGTGGAGAGTCCTTGAACCAGGTTCAATATCAAACCTACTGGAAATTTCACTTCTGTTGGACAACTACAGTTCCCTCCCTCCACCTTTGTGTGAGCAGACTATTAATCACAGACTATTAATGCAGAATTGTTCTGTAACACTGACATGTAATGCTGACAGATAGAAAGGCGCCTTTACTCCACATATAAGCTTCCAAGAAAAAATGAGAAAGGGAATCAAGTTAGAAATAGGAGCACAGATTTTCATGTGGGCTGGGAAAACTTTTTTGCACCTTGCACAATGCACAACTGACCCATTTTTGGCTTTGCACATCGGCGTTGTGTTTGCGGTGCACTTTGGAAGCTGTGAAGAAGTATGGGTGTGGAGCTGGGCCAGTTAGAAGGTTTTCTAACACAGCAGCTCAGCTCCCAACATTACTTAAAGGCCCCTAAACCTCACCTCTTTCACCCCACCTCCATCACAGAATACTACAGTGCAGAAGAGGCCCTTTGGCCCATCGAGTCTGCACCGACGCATGAAAAGCTCTGACCTGCCTACCTAATCCCACTTGCCAGCACTTGGTCCATAGCCTTGAATGTTATGGTGTGCCAAGTACTCATCCAGGTACTTTTTAAAGGATGTGAGGCATCCCGCGTCCACGACCCTCCCAGGCAGTGTACTCCAAACCATCACCACCCTCTGGGTAAAAAGGTTTTTCCTCAAATCCCCCTTAAATACTTTTAACTTGTGTCCCCTCGTAACTGACCCTTTAACTAAGGAGAATAGCAACTCCCTACCTATCCTGTCCATGCCCCTCATAATCTTGAACACCTCAATCAGGTCGCCCCTCAGTCTTCTCTGCTCCAGAGAAAACAACCCAAGCCTATCCAACCTCTCTTTATAACTTAAATGTTCCATCCCAGGCAACATCCTGGTGAATCTCCTCTGTACCCCTTCCAGTGCATTCACATCCTTCCTATAATGTGGCGACCAGAACTGCACACAGTACTCCAGCCATGGCCTCAGCAAAGTTCTATACAACTCCATCATGACCTCTCTGCTTTTGTAATCTATACCCCGATTAATAAAGGCGAGTGTGCCTTTTTCACCATGCCACCCCTTATTGCCTCATTCCCCCCAAAATCTCTCATGCCGCCTCCATACCCCCTCATTGCCCACCCCCCATGCCACTCCATTCCCCTTAGATCAAGTATGCCAAGTTCATGATCTCGGAGATCCACCATGCCACCCTAGGTCCCCTCAGATGCTCCATATGCCACCTTCCATGTTTTCTCCAAAGCCAGTCACCTGGTATGCATTACCATCCTCGGGAGCCATGTAACAGCAATGGGAATTATTTAAAAATCATTGGGAAAAAATTAAACCTCTTAGTAATCTATTCAAACCCGATATCACTGAACTGGGAAAAAAACTGCTTCAGTGCATAAAAAAAATAAATTTTTTAGGTGTCATTTAGGTTTGTAAATGAACAAGAAACATAGTGGTATTGTCACTAGACTAATAATCCAGAGACCCAGCAGAGAATAGGTTCAAGCCATTTCTGAAGATCCAGAGTGGGAAGTATATTTTTTAGGACTCACAAAACACATATAAACACACAAAAAGATTTTGGAGGAAATGCAGTTCTCCTGTGGTCCTCACAATGGGAATCCCGAGCTCTGAATACAAAAGCAGGGATGTACTTCTGAGGCTTTATAAAGCACTGGTTAGGCCCCATTTGGAATACTGTGAGCAATTTTGGGCCCCACACCTCAGGAAGGACATACTGGCACTAGAGCGGGTCCAGCGGAGATTCACACGGATGATCCCAGGAATGGTAGGCCTGACATACGATGAACGTCTGAGGATCGTGGGATTATATTCATTGGAGTTTAGGAGGTTGAGGGGAGATCTGATAGAGACTTACAAGATAATGAACGGCTTAGATAGGATGGACGTAGGGAAGTTGTTTTCATTAACAGGGGAGACTAGGACGCGGGGGCACAGCCTTAGAATAAAAGGGAGTCACTTTAGAACAGAGATGAGGAGAAATTTCTTCAGCCAGAGAGTGGTGGGTCTGTGGAATTCATTGCCACAGAGGGCTGTGGAGGCCGAGACGTTGAGCGTCTTCAAGACAGAAATTGATAAATTCTTGATTTCTCGAGGAATTAAGGGCTATGGGGAGAGAGCGGGTAAATGATTGAATGGTGGAGTGGACTCAATGGGCCGAATGGCCTTACTTCCGCTCCTATGTCTTATGGTCTTATGGTGTGTGTGTTTTGCACCCAAGGCCTTCCTAACTCGCCAAAAGGCCACATTAAAATGGTGTGAAGTCGGGAAGGCACAGGAAAATTGTTTCTCCACCAGAAAAGTTAAGTTCACCATTTTGTGACCTGATTCCCACCTCCTAACGTTTCCATTTAATAAAATAAGTATTCTGTCCAAATTAAATTCATCAATACAAATGTAATATGGATCTATTTTGTAACATGGCCAGGCAAAGCTCAAGTCCTTCATGCAGCTTGCTGATTAACAGGGATGACTGACAGTCATTCTTCAATCCTTTCATTAAAGACTGTTCTTTCGATACAAGTGTACACTTCAGAGTGAAGCCATTAATAACAAGGTATAGGGAGCCGCAGCTTACATGGGAAGTGAACAGACAGCTATTTTCTGAAGCATCCCTCTTTTGAAGCTACTTGCCAATATCTTGTCTGGAATGGTCAATCTCCATGAATGAGGGATGGAGGTTATAAGGAACTATTATGTATACTGGACAGTTACTCACTGGAAAAGAGGAGGTTGAGACGTGATATGATTGCTGATTTTAAAACACTGAAGGGACTAGAAAATGAAAAGCATGACAAATGTGACCTTGACACAGAATCAAAGAACACTCCCTCTGCTTAAGGGTGGTGCGGTGGCACAGCGCCAGGGACCCAGACTCAATTCCAGCCTCGGGTAACTCTCCATGTGGAGTTTGCCACGCATGTCTGCGCGGGTTTCCTCCAGGTGCTCCGGTTTCCTCCCACAGTCCAAAGATGTGCGAGTTAGGTGGATTGGCCATGATAAATTGTCCTTTAGTGTCAGGGGGATTAGCAGGGTAAATAGAGATAGAGCCTGGGTGGGATCGTTGTAGGCTTGATGGGCCGAATGGCACTGTAGGGATTCTATGATTCTATGCTTGAGGGGAGGAGGGGTAAATTCAATCTGCAAAAACATTATTTCAATGAATCTATGGAACAGACTTCTTAGGAAGATGGTACAAGCAGTAAGCATTGCTTCATTCAAGTACAAATTTAATTTATTTCAGAAAATAACATTTTGGTGATGTGGTAAGTGGTTTGTGCGAAAAATATGACATTGGATCTGTGGATTCGCAAAGCTCTCAGGGGTTTTCTTCTCTCCCTGGGTCTCTTGTAGACTAATTGATAGAGATTGTTTGCTGTGCTTAGTCAACAATTCTGTTATTGTATCATGACGGTGGAAGGCAAACTAGATACAGCTTGGTCTTTTGCTGTGCAGCAATTCCGATGTTCCTGTGAGCCGAGTGAGTGATTACCAGCAGGTTAGCAGACTGTGAGAGCAAAGGCAGGGGGGTTACATTAGAATTGTATCTGATTCCGTGCTTAAAGCTATCTATACATACCACGAAGTAACTGTCAATGAACACTGTGACCCATGGCTGTTTCCCCTTCCACCTCCTTCATCCAGAAGTAGTAGGCCAATCCTATCACCAACATGGTTTGCTTAGTTAACATCAGCTAACTCGGCACAGACCAGAAATTGAACATGGCATCATTTGATCTGGATGGTTTGGTTCATCATTAAACTTTGCCTCCACTAAGTAGGATAGTGGGAAACCCACAGCACACACAATTTTCACCCAAATGTAAATATTTTTATCAGCCAAATCTCTTGCTATTTAATCCTATTGGATTATGGAATTCAAAAAGAGCAAACACTTTCCCATTCAGTCAGTTATATAACATTCCAATAGCCCAAATCCTTTCCCATTCAATCACAACCTATAGAACTCCAATAGCCCAAACACTTTCCCATTCAATCATAACCCATAGAACTCCAATAGCCCAAACTCCTTCCCATTCACTCACAACCTATAGAATTCCGATAGCCCAAACTCTTTCCCATTCAATAAGCCCTAGAATTCCAATAGCCCCAACCTCTTCCCATTCACTCACAACCTATAGAATTCCAATAGCTCAAACCCCTTCCCATTCAAACACAACTCTATAGAATTCCAATAGCCCAGACCCCCTTCTCATCCAATCACAACCTATAGAATTTCAATAGTTGAGGCCCCCTTCTCATCCAACCACATCTTATGGAATTCCAATTGCACAAATCCTTCCCATTCACTTACAAGATATAGAATTCTAATAACCCAAACCCTTCCCATTCAATATTCTATGAAGTACAATTCCAATAGACCAAACAGCTTCTCATTCAATCCATCATATAAAATTCTAACAAATGAAACCCCTTCCTATTCAATCCATTACATAAAATTCAATTAGACCGAACTGTTTCTCATTCACCTGCCTCCAATGTGTATAATTCAGTGGGCAAAACCATTTCCTATTCAGCCCATTATATAGAATTCCAATAGCACATACCACTTTCCATTCACTCCTGTTGTAAATAATCCATTGTGTCACTTCCCTTCTACTTATTTACCATGCAATAAGTCTGAGCCATGTGGTTTCACTAAGGTGAGCAGTGTAAATAGTTATACTTACAGTTCATCCCAACATCATGGTAGGTCAGGATCGCCGGGCGGTTTCCTTTTGGTGCACCACGGATCACCACATGCAATATTCCATAGGGAGTTTCAATGTCATGCTCCTGTTGAGGGTTAAAAGTGGCAATCAGTGACTGGAAACATCTCTTTTCACCCACCACTCAAAATTGATGATAGTGCAGACCCACATTCTGTCACAAATCCATTGTAAAAATAATCAGCAGTTAGTAATTTGATGGCATAGAACTTGAGCATTGTTGAAAAAAAAAGAGACATGCTGTCGAAGTTTTTTGTTCTGAAGAGTCCAAGATGAAAAGCTTTGACAGTATGTCTCTTTCCTCAGCAATAATCAATGATTGTTTACAGACTTCTTATTCATTCAGGTGATTATACAGATCTTCCATCATATACCTCATGAAATCATTAGTGATTATACAGACTCACCTCCTTAAAATTAATGATGACACTGATCCGCCTTCTGCAATGCACCACCATATAATTGCTGACCCGCACCCTTCCTAATTTTTAATGTACCAGTTATTGTAAAGTCTCTCCTCTGTAATACATCCATTATAAATCCGCTGAAATTACATTCACCATCATAAATATATACAAATAATTTGTGATAACCATAGTCACTATTATAAATGCAGTCATATTATCAAACAAAAGCACTTACACTATGATAAACACATCTAAATTTATTAGAAGCAAAAGAAGGAATAAATATGCTCATATTCTCACAAGCAAACAATGTCATAAACACCCATTCACATTCATACATATTCATACATAATGGGCAGCAGAATTTGGTGATGGTGAGTGCATTTAATCAGGTGAGAGGATGGTTGATGAGACTCTGCCGCTTTCTCACCAATGACCTGATTAGTGGGAAGGCCCATAAACAGCTTTCCTGTTCCACTGCCAATTGAGGCCCTTAATTGTTAACTAATGCACACTTAAGGATCTCATCTTCCTGTTGCTGGTATTCCTTGTTCAAATGCACTCAGTACCTGATCTAGATAGTTAAGAAGGCACAGTATACTTTCTTTTATTAGCCAAGGTTGATGGAGATCTGGAACTCACTGACAGAAAGGGTCATAGAGGTAGAAACCCTCACCACACCTTTAAAAACTTGAATATGCATTTGAAGTGTCACTGTCTGCAGAGTTACACAATGCAAGAGTTGGGATGTGGGACGAGGCTGGATAGCACTTTGTGGCTGGCACAGACACGATGGAACAAATGGCTGACTTCTATTCTATAAATGTTCTATGTTTCAACTTACACCTGAACAAACAAGCCCTAAATCTTTCTGGCATGTTTGGTGGCTATCTAGTGGGTAAGTACTGCAACTTCATGCTGTTTAATGGATTACAATGTTGATTCTCTCAGTGAGATGCTATTGCAGCAGCGTTTATGGAGGACGGTACCTCAAACAGAAAGTTACTCATTTCCACTGATGGTGCACTTGCAGATTCCAGAGGTTTGTAATCTTTAATAATGCTGAATACTCAGTTACTTCAACTGCAAATTCCTGGCTAATGTGATAAACAGATCCATGCTGACAAGTGCATAACATTTTAAAATTTAAGAAGTGCCCTACTGAAACCAGACATTCTATAAACTGTGAGTGAAAACAATGGTTCCAAATGATTCTCCTGAACTCTCATTGATGTTCCATTGAGAGATCGGGCAAAATCCTCCAGAACTAGTGTTGGCAGATTCTGCAAACGACTGGAATGGAGACCATTTGAAGGGGAAGTGTACACTAAGTGGGAGGTAACTTATTTTGTCCTGATGTCCATCAAGCACATCAGTGATCTATTTTAGAGGAGATTTTCCTTGTTTATGTATCTGTTCAGCAAACCCTTCAACATGCTTGCTTCCAACTCTGCAATATTTCCCACCTCTGCCAAACCAATCTGCTGCTGAAATCCTCATTCATACCTTTGTTACCTACAGAATTGACTATCCCAACGAGGATCCGGTCAGTTTCCCATTTTCCACCCACCATAAATTTGGTGTTCATCGTTCATCCAACTCTGCTCCTCCAACATAACTGGCACCAAATCCCATTCACACATCATTCCTATGTTTCCTGACCTACATCTCCACCTACATCTGAAGTCTCTGGGTCCATTAGCATCTCCGCACCCCCCCCCCCACCCCACTAGAGTGGTTCACTCCAGTGGGATTACTATAGCTCCCCACTAATGGGGAACTAATAGCCTGACCCTGCTGGAGTGAAGGAAGGGGCAATCGGGATCCCCCAGAGGTGGGGGAGGGGGGAGGCCCCCTGGGCATTGGCACCTTGGCAGTGACAGTCTGTGCCCCCTATGCCCCAAGGGGCAAAGTGCCAGTGCCCAAGGGGACGGATGGACGGACGGCATTACGAGGATCGCGAGGCTGGCCAACAATCAGGAGGCCAGCAGTGCAGAGCTACTCCGCATGCGCTGATCTTGGTGCTGACAGATCGATGCATGCGCAGTGGCCTGCTCAGAGTTATGCTAGCGGCCTCTAAAGTGGGGATAGGCTCTGCCCACTGATTTATAATGATATACACGCTAGTGACCTCTGCAGTGCAAAAAATGTGGGAGATTCTTCTCTGAATTCCCACTGAAAAAACCAGCGTGAATTACTCCAGTTTTCACATGAACTTAACACTCAAAACGTTTTTGGGAGAATTCCGGCCATGGTCTTCTTCTTTACCCCCTTCCCCAGCAGGAGGTTGAGCCTGGTACAAAAAAAAGCAGTTGATTCAGCCAAATTCCCTTCTGCTGTTCTTTACCCTGTGCATTTCATTACGTCACAATATATCTACAGATCACATCACCTCTTTATACACGACAAACTCTCATTAGTTTATTAATACAAAGTAATAGAAAGATACGCAAGAAAGGAAGTTGTGAGGAGGACCTATTGTGTGAGCAACAGGATATAGATAAAGTAATAAAATTTGGCCGATGGAATATCATGCGATCATCTACTTTGGCAGGAAGAATAGAAAAGCAGAATATTATTTAAATAAGGAGAGACTCCAGAGTGCTGCAATAGAGGGATATGGATGTCCCTGTGCATGAGTCACAAAATGTTAGCGTGCAGGTACAGCAAGCAATAGGAAGGTAAATTGAATGATGGCCTTTAGAACATAGAACATAGAAAGCCACAGCACAAACAGGCCCTTCGGCCCACAAGTTGCGCTGATCATATCCCTACCTCTAGGCCTATCTATAGCCCTCAATCCCATTAAATCCCATGTACTCATCCAGAAGTCTCTTAAAAGACCCCAACGAGTTTGCCTCCACCACCACCGACGTCAGCCGATTCCACTCACCCACCACCCTCTGAGTGAAAAACTTACCCCTGACATCTCCTCTGTACCTACCCCCCAGCACCTTAAACCTGTGTCCTCTCGTAGCAACCATTTCAGCCCTTGGAAATAGCCTCTGAGAGTCTACCCTATCCAGACCTCTCAACATCTTGTAAACCTCTATCAGGTCACCTCTCATCCTTCGTCTCTCCAGGGAGAAGAGACCAAGCTCCCTCAACCTATCCTCATAAGGCATGCCCCCCAATCCAGGCAACATCCTTGTAAATCTCCTCTGCACCCTTTCAATGGCTTCAACATCTTTCCTGTAATGAGGTGACCAGAACTGCGCGCAGTACTCCAAGTGGGGTCTAACCAGGGTCCTATAAAGCTGCAGCATTATCTCCTGACTCCTAAACTCAATCCCTCGATTAATGAAGGCTAGTACGCCGTACGCCTTCTTGACCGCATCCTCCACCTGCGAGGCCGATTTAAGAGTCCTATGGACCCGGACCCCAAGGTCCTTCTGATCCTCTACACTGCTAAGAATGGTACCCTTCATATTATACTGCTGCTTCATCCCATTGGATCTGCCAAAATGGATCACTACACACTTATCCGGGTTGAAGTCCATCCCCTTTGTTGCAAGGGGATGTAATGAGGGTTGTCAAGGAAGAGGTCTTGTCCGTGAAGTATATAAATAGGAACAAGTCTCCCTACAACTGTACATAAGGTTGGTGAGACCAAACCTAGAATACTGTGCATGGTTTTGGTCTCTGAATTTAAGGATGGCTATACTTGTATTGGAAGCAGATCAGAGAAGGTTCACTAGTTTAACGCCTGGGATGAATGAAGAGATTGTCTTATGAGGAAAGGTTGAGCGTGTTGGGCCTATATTATTGGAGTTTAGAAGAATGAGAGGTGATCTTATTGAAACAAATGGGATTCTGAGGAGGGTTGTCAGGGTAAATACTGAGAAGATGTTTCTCTTCATGGGGGCAACTTAGAATTAGAGAGCACCATTTCAGAATAAGGGATCTTACTTATTGGTGTCATAAGTAGGCTTACATGAAGTTACTGTGAAAATTCCCTAGTCCCCACACTCCGGCGCCTGTTTGGGTACACAGGGAAAATTTAGCATGGCCAATGCACCTAACCAAGACGTCTTTCAGACTGTGGGAATAAACCGAATCTCCCATTTAAGACAGAGATAAGGAGAAATTTCTTCTCTCAGAGGCATATTAATCTCGGAACTTTTTGTCTGAAAGAGAAGTAGAGGCTGGGTCAATGAATATATTCAAGGCTGAGTTGGACAGAACTATGATCTACAAAAAAAATCAAGGGTTAGGGGGCAGGCAGGAAAGTGGAGTTTATGCCACAGTCATTCTAGCCCTGATTTTATTGAATAGCGGAGAAGGCTCAAGGAGGAGAATGGCCTACACCTGCTCCTATTTCTTATGATCTGAGTGGGCAGAACAGCTTTGGTTTATCAAAGGTGGCATCTCCAACTGTATTGCACTCCCTAAGTCCTGGGCTGGAGAGTCAAGCCAGATTTTATGTTCAAATTTTTAGAACAGAGTCTGAAACAATGACCCATTGAGCCACAGCTGAAAAATACACATATACAGATAGACACAGGCACACATATTGACAGGTACACATATATGCACACAAAAATCCACATGCACATATACATGCAAATGCACATAGACACAAATATAAACACACACACAAAACACACATCCAAATGTATCTATGTTCTACCCATGTCTGATTAATGATGTCCATTCTTATGTATACACTCACTCACTAAGACATCATGGGGGTGATCTTGCTGTTGCGTCCCACCAGCCGATGGGTGGGTGAGCCGGTATGATCGCACGAGAACTGGGAAATCAGGTTTGCCTCGCCTCTCGTGATCTTACTGCAACCGGATATTCTGACACGAAGCTGAATAATTTATTCAAATTAAATTTGAATATGTTTTCCATTGATTTAATGAGTCTGGGACATTATTGCCCATGCTCAATTACCTCTGTGGCCTCGCTGGAGAGGTTCTCTCTGGCGAGGATCACAGTTGGTTCCCAACAACGGGGACCAGTCATGATGGCCTCACCGTAAGAACTGGAGGCCATTGAGGAAGGTCGGGTGCAAGGGGAGTGTTGTCCCTTGTGCAGTGCCAAGGGCAGCCTGGCACTGTCCACTGGCCACCAACCGAGTAGTGCCAAGAGGGCAGGGCCTACTGCGGCGGGGCCAGACCAGGGGCAGCTAGTCAGTGGTGGGGAGCCCGCTACCACTCTGCATTAGGGATCACTGGGGGGAGGGGATGATCATGGCTGGCCATTGCAGGGAGTTTAGCCCAGCGATCGGGGAGGAGGGAGGGGGAAATCAGTCAGGGCAGGGGGGTCGCGGGGTCGATTGGTCAGGCGGATGGGGGAGTTGCGGTAGTCTGTGAGCCAATGCGGTGACTGGGGTGATACTTTGTTTAGACTGGCTGAGAGCAGCAGAGGCTGAGTGACAGGCCTCTGCTGCTAGAGACCTGCACATGTGCAATTGCATCCTCTGCTGCTCTCAGCCAGCGTTTGGGAAATTTAAGCCCCCCTACAGTCAAGAAATAGTTTTTGATGATTTTCTTTTACTTTAAGTCGATAAGATCGCAGATTTGAACTCTCCCAAAAAGCGGATCTGAAGCTGTTCCGTTTTCACGCTCATTCTGGACTTAAATCTTTTTGGTATGATCGCCCCTCATATCTATACTCAATATAGAGTCGCATTCCTATAAATGTCTATTCACATATGGCTATATTCACATATATGTGTACATATATACACAGAATTGAACACATCCAAAGATAGTGGCGGACCCAGTGAGGGAGGGGTCATGATCCTTATTCACTTTGAGGTCAACCCATGCGACTAAGAAAGACCATCTCAATTTCATGTCCTGGACCCTCCACCAGCCATATATCATTTCAAAGTTCACCATCAGAGTCTGGCATTCCAGGCTCAGCCTTTAGACTAAGTAGGTCGACAATCCCCAGTGTCCAATTCTCCCTTCATGTCAAATCAGCCACATTGGAAACATATCCTACATAAGGCTCAGGAGGAAGAATTCCAATGTAAGATGCATCTATCGCTGGCTGTATCCTTGGCCTATCTTCTTAGGGATAGAGGCAGAGCATTCCCTGTGGTATAGAAAATTAAGGGGTGATTCAGATAAATAAAGGATTTGACAGGATAGATCAAGAATAATTATTTTCTCTGATGGGAGAGTCCAGCCCAATAGGAAAAAAACAGTTTGGACCAATATTCGTATTTCCCAGTTTTTAATTGTGTTCCATTTTAATGTGCACAAGAAGAGTTCAGACCAGTATTCTTGTTTCCCCAATTTTACTGTTTTTTACCTTCTGGGAGTGCACAGTGGGGAGCACTTCTACCTGAGTCAGAAGTTCAGGGTTCGAGTTGTACTTCAGAATTTAATAGCCACAGAAGGTGCATTCATAATGCAGCCAAATAGGTTGATTGCCAGCCTGCAAATCCATCTATATCAGGCAGTAAGAGTCCGCCAATGCCTGGTTAGCCATGCTTGATGGGGAGTGATGCCCTTCAAGCTATACTCTCTGGTTTTAGGCTAGAGACCTGTTCCAGGAAAAACAAGCTACAGAAAAGAGAGGTAAGCTTGTGTTTTATCTGCCTCATGTGTCTCTAGACGCAAGAAGTCTTTTAAGTCTAAGTGAGTCCAGATGCAAGGGTGATGTCTTCACATGAAGTATATAGGAAATCTGGAACTCTGTCTCCCCAAAACAGCGAATGAGGCTGGGAGTCAATTGAAAGCTTCAAAGCCAAGACTTTCATAATCATTGTTAGATGTGAGTATTAAGGGCTATGGAACGAAGATGAGTAAGTAGAGTTGAGATACAGATCAGCCATGATCTAATTGAATGGTAGACTAGGCAAAAGGGGCTGAATAGCCTACGCTCCTTCCTAGGTTCCATTGCCTCCAGTTGAAAGGCAACCAGAAAATTCCCAGAGACAGCAGAGAACAGGTTCCAGCCATTTCTGAGGCATTCTGGCCGTCTACAGCAACAGACCTAAGGAATTTCAGAATCATTAAATGTACTTACAGACAGACACTCACCTATTCATTTATGTATATATACACACACACACACACAAATTTAAACACATTCTCAGAAATACACACTAAAAGATTGTACTCGTCACATTTATATCTTCCATACAAACATAATCTGCACATACTCTCATCTAACACTAGTATTCACAATCACAATAAACTCTCATAAAAACTTACATTCATGCATACTCCTGCATAAATATATGCATATGTATACATACGTCTAGAAATATTTGCACACTGATGCACGTGTCCTTTGAACTTGCACAAACATGGCTACATACATGTTCCCCAAATAATATAAATGCGCTTTTACATAATATACATGCACATAACTACACTTAAGTGTTTACATTTACAGTTGCATTCATGACCATAGACACATCCACAGATATACACATGTACACTCACATACATGCCTACAATACCTGCATACTCATGCAGTCATTCTTCTGTGTGTGCACATACAAATAAGTATGCATAATACACCAAACCATGTATAGGCAAAGCGGCCTCATACACAATGCACATTCGCTTGCTAACATATATAAACACACAAATATACTTGTATCTTAATATAAGCTGCACACATTCCGAAACATCAACCCGTCACATGACATAGCACTCACTCCCATAGGACACATTCTCCGCAACACGCACTCACTCATGCGCTCATCGGACAAAAGGCAAAGTCATTTGTAGAATGCCCTTGTTCAGACGGCAGTGGCTGCTGCTCTGTCACGGTGTACAAATGTCGCAGTAAGCTGACTCCTGGCTTTCCACTTAATGATTGAAATGCCACACCCATCCCATACAGCAGCAAACCTCTTTCATCTCAAATTAAATTGGTTTGACTTCACCCGTCTCCCCCACCAAAATGATGGGATCGAACAACATGCAACATGGCGCCATGTGTTCTACATAGATGCCTTCAGATTCCTCCAGATTTTTGTTTTCCATTTCATATAAGGTGTCAATGCAGCAACTATGTTTTCAATACACTGCTAAAGACCATATTACCCCAATAACACACCCACACCCAATCCCACACACACCCCTGAACCACCATTCCTTACTCGAGTACACAAGGCTCATAGCTGATGCCAGCAACAAACACTGTGTACTTGCGCAACCTGACCAGCTCTGAATACCAACAAAGAGAACATTTAACATTGAGCAGAGGGCGATTGGTGGAGGGTAGGAGGAATGTGCAGGTACACAGTGGGTGGGAAGGGGGATAGACAGACACACATTGCCTCACTGCCTGTATTCACTTACCCCATCCCAGCACTCAGGCATCTTGAGAACAAATTAAGGGGACAGCTCCAGCTCAGCAGGCACAAAAATTCCTGAATTCAGTGTCTGAAAGGCTCAGGCACATCGGTCTCTAACCCAGCTCTGCAGCCTGTCACTCAGAAGCTGTGCCTTTTATAGGAGCCCAGCATCCTGCGGTTACGGGCAGTGTGCAAAGCTGATCCATTGGCTGCTACAGAAATGATTTGTGCTCTGATTGGCTCGAAAGCTGCTCATCTCCTTGGTGTTTCAGTTTGTGTGTGTCTTTGTGTCTTTCTTGCCTCTGTCACATCAGCTCAGAGATGCTGCTTGCGACCCCAGTGATTTGCATTTTCACAGTTTCTGCAGCTGATGTGAATTTCTATGACTTGTATTGAGACACACAATGTCACTGTAATATCTTCCCTTCATTGCTCATGGAGTCTCAGTGCTGCAGTCCTCCTGACTGCACTGTTCGAATATTTGCTTCACACTGCCCAGCACAGAAAATACTAGTCACAACCATCCACCAGTGTGATCCCCATCCCCCATACAATTTACCATCTCCTACTGCAACAATCCTAATCATTATGCATGAGCTGTGCTTTTCCGGAGAAAGATGGCACTGCATCAATATCAAATCAGGCAGAGAGGAAAAAGAGACTGGGAGAGAAAATGAGAACGAGAGACAATGAAAATGGGACAAGAGAATGAGAGGCAGGGAGTGAGGAATAAAAGAGAAAAGAAGAGGGGATGTGGCAAGAGAGAGGGAAGGGTGAAGGAAGAGAGGGGGAAGGGAAAGAGGAATGAGTGTAGAAAGGGAGAAGGAGAGGCAGAAGGTTACGTAGAGCAGGAAGAGAGAGAGAGAGCTAAACTGATTTATTAACAGGCACTAACCATTAGGAATACCAAATGTTAAGAACATCCCGAATAACTGATGAGATTTTAATTCAGTAAAAAATATGGTTTAAATACAACAAAGACAACATTGATAGGTTCAAATGACGCCTAGAGCTAGATTTCTCCTTGCACTCTGACCCTGGCCCATTATCTGGGTTAGGGGTCATATGAAGTATACTTGGTGGGCTTCTGGAAAAATTCTGACCAGAAAGTGAAAACTTGCCAATGGCCCCGAGAAAAATTGGAGAAACAAAAGGGCATGTGGACCAACACACTTGTGCTGGCTTCAACCACTGAGCAATGTGGGCGACACTTACAGGAGCAGACAGGAAAGAGCAGCCAGTACTGGTGATCCCAGCAGTGGCAGGAAAGGGAAAGTCAAAACAGGGTGGTGAACAGGTAGGAAGCTTCCCTGTCCAAATTGCATTGCTCCTTATAGCGCAAGGGACCTGGGTACGAATCCCAACTTGGGTCACTGTCTGTGTGGACTTTGCACATTCTCCCCGTGTCTGTGTAGATTTCCTCCGGGTGCTCCGGTTTCCTCCCACAGTCCGAAAGACATGCTGCTTAGGTGTATTGGCTATGCTAAATTCTCTCCGTGTACGCGAACAGCCCCGCAGTGTGGCGACTAAGGTAATTTAATTGCAATGTTAATGTAAGCCTACTTGTGACACAAATAAACTTTAAAAACTATAAAAACATTGCTTACGAGCTATCATAGAGATCAGAGGCTAATAGAGAGAGAAATATGTGCATATAGATAGAGCCTTTCACAGCCTTGGGACATTAAAAACATCTTACAAGTTAATGAATTATTTTCTCAAGTGCAGACACTACTGAAATGTAAGTAACATGATAGACAATTTATGGAAAGCACCAAGATACCATTAACAACAATGTAATGATGATGAGATAATCTATTTTAATCATGTAGTTGAAGGATAAATATTGAGCAGGGTACTGAGGAGAACTGCTGTTCTTCAAAACTGTGCCATGAAATATTTTACGTATACCTTCAGGTACAACACACGGGCTTGGGCTGATAAATGGCAAATAACATTTGCACCAGACAAGTCCCAGGCAATGACAACAGGAGAGAATCTAACCATCTCTCTTTGACATTCCATGGTGTAACCATTGCTGAATATCCACCCAGGGACCCGGGTTCAACTCCCAGCTGTGTGAAGTCTGCATGCTCTCCCTGTGTCTGCGTGGGTTTCCTCCGGTTTCCTCCCAGTCTGAAAGACATGCTGGTGTGGTGCATTGACTAAGCTAAATTCTCTCTGTGTACCCAAACAGGTGCCGGAGTGTGGCGACTAGGGGATTTTCACAGTAACTTCATTGCAGTGTTAATGTAAGCCTACTTGTGACACTAATAAATAAACTTAAACTTTAAACATATTTCTGTTTCACTTACTTTCATTCTTCACAGTACAGCTCCCTGATAACAACACTACATAGCCCAGCTCCCAACGGGTGCATCATGGCAGAAAGTGAAGGAACTCACCCATGTTTTGTTCACACAATCAAAATGACTCCCATACCCTTGAAAATAGTTTATGATATTCCAGCTAACCGTTTTGCTGTGCGGAAACTCGCAGACCGGTGAACTCAGAAACACCAAAGCCCCGCTATTAATTACAGTGCACAGTGGAAATTTGCTTCAAGGAGCAGAAGGTTGGGCCAAGTGTATTTCTCTGTTTGGAGCTCAGTTGACTTGGCAAGACCTTGGTTTGAATGGGGTCTCTCTGGTTTAAAAGCATGATTACAAACAGGTGATACCTTGAACTGCTGGAAACCTTTGAGTGAAATAGTTGCAAACTACATGGCAACATCCTGCAATTTAAGGGACTTAAAGCTCAAATTTCACCTGAATCCAACTTCTTGATTTACATTGTGGTAATTTTTATCGGTTAACCTGGTGTTAATGACCACTCATGATAGAAAATCACCAGCATTTTATTTTCATTATAAAGTAGGCCACGTTGGGATGATGTTGTTTGCAGAACGTGTTTGTTAAAGAAGCTTTTAAAGAAGTACTTTGTATGTTAACAGTAAGTCTTTATTAACTACATGTAACTATATACAATAAAGGGTACAGGCATGGAGCTATATCCATCATTGGTCTTTTTAGGATAGGCTGTGGGGTGGCACAATGGTTAGCACTGCTGCCATACAGCGCCAGGGATCCAGGTTCAATTCTGGCCTTGGGTGACTGTCTGTGTGGAGTTTGCACATTCTCCCTGTGTCTGTGTGGGTTTCCTCTGGGTGCTCCGGGTTTCCTCCCACACTCCATAGATATGCAGGTTAGGTGGATTAGCTATGCTAAATAGCAGGGTAAATACGTGGGGTTATGGGGATAGGTCCTGGATGGGATTGTGGTTGGTGCAGACTTGATGGGCCAAATGGCTTCCTTCTGCACTGTCAGGATTCTATGTTTCTAAGAAATAGAGATAGTTTAAGTCATTTATATTTGTTTTATGGGGATTAGAAATAGGTAATGTGATTTTCCTCCCCCTCCATGGTGTGTTTCGCAGACGCGCACCACTCGGGGATCTTATGGTCCCTGCCATTGTCAATGGAGTTTCCCGTTGAACGCACCCCTCACTGCCTGGAAATCCATGGTGGGGGTATGTCATCGGCAAGACCATAACATTCTGCCAGCATAAATGCCAGCAAGATTTTTGCGAGAGTATGGTTTAAGCTTATTTTTTGTTTCTGTATTTGTATGGTAACTAAGTGTTATTAACTTCAATTTAGCTTCATGTTATAAAACTGTGTTTGTACGTTTAGTTTCACTATAAACTGTGCCTGTATTGTAATGGAGGTTTCACAATGTAAAAGCAATTGCAGGGTTTAGAAAATAACTAAGCTGTCGTTTAGCAACCAGAGATCCATACTGAAAGGCAGAAACACTTGAGTTTCAGTTTGGAACCAGGCAACCTGAAGGCAAGAAACATGCCACAAAAAATGCTACCATAGGCTGGACAACAGGGAGGGATAGAAAGCTAGTTACAAACTAAAGAAGAGAAAGTTCCAGAAACTAGGGAATGGGACAGAGGAAAGTTCCAGGAAGACTGCGAAGTCAAAGGAAGTTAAAGTAAGGAACAGAGAGAGGCCCCCAGTTAAAGACAGGACTGTAAGATGCAGACCTGGAGATGTCGGCAAGCATGAAGCCAGACATCCATGGTGATCCTGAGGTTGCATTGCATGTAAAATAGTTTTGTTCTGGATACCCAAGAGATCGTGTGGAAGCTTAAATACACATGGTTTTCCAGGGTAGGGAAATATTGAAAGTTGAAACCTGGATGTGGATCCTTGGTGTAGGCATCCAAAAGAAAGCCTTGCATGGGAGAAGATTCCAAAGTGTGTTCTTTGAGAGTGAAGTTTAGAAACCCTTGTGTGAAAGTCAGAGCTCCAGTATAACCAGTTGCCTCAGCATGTGACATGCATCTAGGGGGATTCATTGAGAAATCCAAGAAGTTCTATTTGGTGGCATCTGTCACTTGCTTTCAGCGTATAGGTTGTCTGGCCACATTTCACTTATTGGTTTACATGGACTGTGTACTTACAGTGAACATTAGAGTATAAGATAATGCGGTAACTTGTATAATCCTGATAAATCTGTATTTGTTTGTAAAGATAAAGTTGGGATGAAGGAGAAATGTATTATTAAATATTTTCTTGTTTAATAAATAATTTGTTCTTTTGTTAAATGTTCATCGACAGTCCTGTGACTCTGTTCACCCGTCTCTGAACAAAGAAAAAAAGTTAGTATCTATCAAGTCTGGTTCCATCCTGGGATCTGATTTGTCCAGTAGTATCAGCTAGGATCGTAACAGTTTTAATGTGTCTCTGACCAACACCACACTCACCATAGATAGAACCATAGAAAATTACACCTCAGAAACAGGCCTTTTGGCCCTTCTTGTCTGTGCCGAACCATTTTATGCCTAGTCCCACTGACCTGCACTTGGACCATATCCCTCCACACCCCTCTCATCCATGAACCCATCCAAGTTTTTCTTAAATGTTAAAAGTGACCCCGCATTTACCACTTTATCCGGCAGCTCATTCCACACTCCCACCACTCTCTGCGTGAAGAAGCCCCCCCTAATATTCCCTTTAAACTTTTCTCCTTTCACCCTTAACCCATGCCCTCTGGTTTTTTTCTCCCCTAGCCTCAGCGGAAAAAGCCTGCTTGCATTCACTCTATCTATACCCATCAAAATCTTATACACCTCTATCAAATCTCCCCTCAATCTTCTACGCTCCAGGGAATAAAGTCCCAACCTATTCAATCTCTCTCTGTAACTCAGCTTCTCAAGTCCCGCCAACATCCTTGTGAACCTTCTCTGCACTCTTTCAATCTTATTTACATCCTTCCTGTAACTAGGTGACCAAAACTGTACACAATACTCCAAATTCGGCCTCACCAATGCCTTATATAACCTTACCATAACACTCCAACTTTTATACTCGATACTCCGATTTATAAAGGCCAATGTACCAAAGGCACTCTTTACGACCCTATCCACCTGTGACGTCACTTTTAGGGAATTCTGTACCTGTATTCCCAGATCCCTCTGTTCAACTGCACTCTTCAGAGTCCTACCATTTACCCTGTACGTTCTTCTTTGGTTTGTCCTTCCAAAGTGCAATATCTCACACTTGTCTGCGTTAAATTCCATTTGCCATTTTTCAGCCCATTTTTCTAGTTGGTCCAAATCCCTCTGCAAGCTTTGAAAACCTTCCTCACAGTCCACTACACCTCCAATCTTTGTATCATCAGCAAACTTGCTGATCCAATTTACCACATTATCATCCAGATCATTGATATAGATGACAAACAACAATGGACCCAACACCGATCCCTGCGGCACACCACTAGTCACAGGCCTCCACTCAGAGAAGCAATCCTCCACAACCACTCTCTGGCTTCTTCCATTGAGCCAGTGTCTTATCCAATTTACTACCTCCCCATGTATACCTAGCGACTGAACCTTCCTAATTAACCTCCCATGAGGGACCTTGTCAAAGACCTTGCTGAAATCCAGGTAGACAACATCCACCGCCTTCCCTTCATCCACTTTCCTGGTAACCTCCTCGAAAAACTCTAATAGATTGGTCAAACATGACCTACCACGCACAAAGCCATGTTGACTCTCCCTAATAAGTCCCTGTCTATCCAAATATTTGTAGATCCTATCCCTTATCACACCTTCCAATAACTTGCCCACCACCGACGTCAAACCTACTGGCCGATAATTTCCCGGATTTCTTTTGGAACCTTTTTTAAACAACGGAACAACATGAGCCACCCTCCAACCTAGATCTAGGTCATGTGCTTTCTTAGATCACAGTTTGGGCGGCACTGTACTCAGTCCCACATTAACCATTTATAGCCCAAACCCTTATACTACCTGTACCCCCAGTCTTCATCCCATTGATATAGAGTTTCTTCAATTTACTTTGTCTTACATTGTTATAAGTCTTGTGCATTTACTTTGTTGATACATCCATAATGGTATTTCAACATTTTTGCTATTACAGTATTAGCAATAACAACATTCCCAATAACCCATCTTCCTCCATTCAAATCCTTAAAGTTGGAGGTTCAGATGATCTGAAGGCCTTATAACACTTCCACATCTTGTTCACCTTTCTGTTGAGTGTGTGTTTGGCTCTGTTGGTTCTGGTTCTTGTTATTGGTTGGGAGATTGGATAGGCATTTGGATATGCTTTGATTCTTTTCTTCCCTTGCTTTAAGTTGAACCATGCCTGGTCATTCAGTTGCTGTGTCGATGCATGGTTGCTGTTACTCTTGACTGTTTCTTATAAGATAGATAATGATGGTCTTTGTGTCCTTGACACTGCCATTTCTTCTTCTTCTATGCGAGTCCTCTGGAAGCCCTCTGAGGCTGAGGAAGAATGTTCCTGTGGCGAGAGGAAGATTGGGTGGTATGTTTACCTCTGCTTTTTGTTGTCAATGGCAATAGATGGTTACCCAGTTGGAGCATCCAATATTGTTGCAGCATGCTGGCTCGAAGTTCCAGTGTGTGAACATTGGTTGATGTGTCGACCAGTTGATTTATCACCATGGTTAGAGGTAGTCGTTTCTCAACTGCTGATCAGTCTATGTTACTATGTTCACTGGAAGTACCATGGTAATCTTGTGGGTGGTGGGTTGGTCTGACCATTTCCAGGACATAAAATGATAATTGACAGACCTGCTCCACAAAGAAAAGAGAGACTGAAAGTAAAATTTGAGTCATAATCTTCTGTGTTTGAGCACTCAAGATCGTACCATTCTGGCTGGCTGACAACAGTGGTAGTCTTTATATCCTCTTTATAGCCCTTGGGAAGAGAGCCCAGGACTATGCCGACATCCCTGCTCAGAAGAGAGAAAGGCGGGTTACAGATGACATATATCAGCTCAAGGATTTGTTTGCTGCCATACTTCAGCAGTTCCAGGGTTATGCCAATGACTGAGGATCAGACTCCCCCTACTCCAGAAAGTGGAGTGTTAGTTGTTCAGAGACCTTTGAGCCATGGTTCTTCGCCTGACAGTACTGTATCACTGGCCCCTGACTCGAATTTAAAATTTGTTAGATGACCATTTAGCAGGATGTCAGCTTTTCAAAATGAAGAACCACAATTTTTGATATCACCCAAAAAGAATGGTTGTGTGTCTTCTGGGTTCCATTAACCTAATGGATTACCTTTGATGTATTTGTGCAGTGCTGGGATTTTGACTTGCACAGTTTGCTAAAATGTCCTGTCTGCTGTAGTGGAAACATTGGGCTGTACTCGTAGGATGTTGACATCTCCTGTGAGGATGCTTCGAACCAGAGCTGGCAAGGCCGCTCTGCTGGGTGGTTCAGGACTTATGTTCCCTGATTTGGATTGTCCTTTGTGACCTGATGAGCTGAACTGAGGGTTGGCTTCGGCCCCATGTTGTATTCTCTCCCCCTATGATTGTCCTGTATTGTAGCTCATAGTACATGTAGCATTGCAATGAACCACAGGCTTGCTGCTTAAGGACCTGGACAGTCACAAGGCTCCTGAGAGTTAAGTAAATTCATTATTAATTTGGTCTTTTCCCTGTTCAAATTGGAGGCCATGCATTGAGGCTTGGATTCGGGCTATCAGGATTAGCAACAGGTATTGTTCAAATGGTGCATCTGACTGAATTGGTAAAAGGGCTTCTCAGGACTGACTGCAGCCTGGAAGTGAAAAGGACCCTTACAGACTAAACACCATCACCTGCAAGTTCCCCTCCAAATCACTCATCAGTCTGACTTGGAATTCTATCATCATTCCTTCACTTCTGCAGGATTAAGATCCTGGAGCTCCCTCCCTAACAGCACTGTGGCTGCACCTACATCACAGGGACTGCAGCGGTTCAAGAAGGCAGTTCACCACCCCTTCTCAAGGATAATTAGTAACGGGCTATAAATGCTCACTAGATTATTAATCCAGGAACTCAGCTAATGTTCCGGGTACCCGGGTTCGAATCCCGCCATGGTAGATGGTGGAATTTGAATTCAATTTTAAAAATCTGGAATTAAGAATCTACTGATGACCATGAAACAACTGTTGATTGTCGGAAAAACCCATCTGGCTCACTAATGTCCTTTAGGGAAGGAAATCTGCCAACCTTACCTGGCCTGGCCTACTATAGATGCATAGAGGTTTACAGTATGGAAACAGGCCCTTCAGCCCAACTTGTCCATGCCACCCTTTTTAAAACCCCTAAGCTAATCCCAATTGCCCGCATTTGGCCCATATCCCTCCGTACCCATGTAACTATCTAAATGCTTTTTAAAAGATAAAATTGCACCCGCCTCTACTACTATCTCTGGCAGCTTGTTCCAGACACTCACCACCCTCTGTGAAAAAACTGCCCCTCTGGACACTTTTGTATCTCTCCCCTCTCACCTTAAACCTATGCCCTCTAGTTTTAGACTCCCCTACTTTTGGAAAAAGATATTGACTATCTACCTTGTCTATGTCCCTCATTATTTTATAGACCTCTATAAGGTCACCCCTCAGTCTCCTACGCTCCAGAGAAAAAAGTCCCAGTCTATTCAGCCTCTCCTTATAACTCAATCCATCAAGTCCCGGTAGCATCCTAGTAAATCTTTTCTGCATTCTTTCTAGTTTAATAATATCCTTTCTATAATAGGGTGACCAGAATTGCACACAGTATTCCAAGTGTGGCCTTACCAATGTCTTGTACAACTTCAACAAGACGTCCCAACTCCTGTATTCAATGTTCTGACCGATGAAACCAAGCATGCCGAATGCCTTTTTCACCACTCTGTCCACCTGTGACTCCACTTTCAAGGAGCTATGAATGTGTACCCCTCGATCTCTTTGTTCTGTAACTCTCCCCAACACCCAACCATTAACTGAGTAAGTCATGCCCTGGTTCAATCTACCAAAATGCATCACCTCGCATTTGTCTGAATTAAACTCCATCCGCCATTCGTCAGCCCACTGGCCCAATTGATCAAGATTCCATTGCAATTGGAGATAACTTTCTTAACTTTCATAACTTGTGACTCCAGAGCCTTAGCAATCTGGTTGACTCTCAACTGCCCTCAGGCAGCTAGGGATGGGCAATAAATGCTGGCCAGCCAGCGATGCCCATGTTCTACGAATGAATTAATAAAAACAAATTCCATGAATGAATGAAAAAAAAAGCCTGTGAACACTCTATGCTGAAGCTGGACTTCCTCGGGGAATTGTGTGGAGACTTCTGCTGCAGCAAAATTTCTGTCTTGGCTTTCAGGCTCTTCCCTCTGGTGCTTTTTCTAGTGAATTTTCTCAGCGTCTGTAGCTTCAGTTGGGAGCTTCTTTCAGTTTTAATCCATTGAAGATGTCCTTTTTCTTAATCTCTCAGCATTTCTGTAGCTGCCACCATGATGGAATAATGTTGGTTACAGAACATGTCTATTAAAGAAGTCCTCGTCTTCTTCTGTATGTTAACAGTAAATCTTTATTAACTACTTGTAATGATATACAAATTATACTGTAAAAAACTATGTGCATAGAGCTATTTGCATCGTTGGTCCGAACACCTCTCTAGCCAACGCCACACTGAGCCTTGGTCTAAGTCATGCGTAGTCTTACATCACAGTGTGGACAGTACTGTACTCAGTCCCACATTAACCTGGATATACCAGACTCTTTTACTATAGGCCATAACAGGCGGCTGATCCAGAACTCCAGCTTTATACCCAGGTGGAATACTTACCCCTCATCTTCACCCTCACATTTCTTCATTTAAAATGGCAAACAAAGAAACAATAAGGGTCCCGGGATCAGCCTTTGCAGTAATAGACTGTCTGAACCTTATTACTTCTACATAGATGACCACTGGTGATGGATTGCTGCTGGGAAACAAACACCAAGAAGAGAGGCCTCCAGATTAACAGCGGGTTTTTAGAGCCGTAAATGCTCCTATAATCGGGGTTGGAGGATTGGCAGTGATAGAATGTGGAAAGAAGGTTGTTTTTCTTTGGAAATATACTGGTCAACTCCTTTGTGCAAAATTCCTTTGCACTGTGTTCTAACACTCACAATTATCTGTTTATTTTAAACCATTTGATGACAATGTTCAAATAGTGGCAAAATGAATTTTATGTGGTGTGCTACCAGAGTGAATTAACTTCCACAGAGGCAATGATTCATTTTCATTGGCTCTGCTCAGCTTTCAAACCGCTTTGTAATCACTGGATCATTAACTGACCCTTTGAGAAATCGCAGAGCTTATGAGAATGGAAGGACTATACAATGTAGTGTTCTGCATCACTTTTTTTCCTATTTGTTCGTGGGACGTTGCTTGCTGGGTCAGCATTTGTTGCCCATGAACTGAGAGGTTTCCTAGGCTTTTTCAGAGGTTCAGAGGGCAGTTAAGATTGCTGTGGATCTGGAGTTACATATATCAGATTTCCTCCCTAAATGACATGAATGTTTTACAACAATTGACAATGGTTTCATGGTCATCATTAGACTTTTAATTCCAGATTTTTATTGAATTCTAATTGCACCATTTGCCATGGTGGGATTTGAACCCGGGTCCATAGGGATTACTAGTCCAGTGACAATACCACTATGTCACTGCCTCCCCTAACTCCTTTACTGCCCCATATCCAGCAAAATCCCACTGGCCCCATGAATCAATGAAAATATTGATGCTATTATGTCAGTGGGATTCCGACGACATTGTGACTGAGCCATGAGCAGGGAGGTTCCAGCATTTTCCCACTAGATGGAGAAGGATCAACTGATGTTGAGAAGAACAAAGAGGTCTCAAGGTAGCAAAATTCCAGCAGACCCCACAAAAGGACAGCCTTTACTAACTCAGGATTCCCTCTGTTCTTTCCCTCCAGTGAGACCCTCCTAAAACATTATCCCTATGATTTGCTTGCCCACTGATGATCCCTCCTTTGATGCGAGCCAGTTATCTCCAAGAACACGAGAAACAGGAATATCAAGACAAGGGAGTACTCAATGAATGGCAGGACACTAGGAAGCTCAGAGGAAGAAAGGGATTTGGGGGTGCTTGTCCATAGATCCCTGAAAGCAGAAGAACAGTTTAATAGAGTAGTCAAGAAGGCATACAGGACATTTGACTTTATCAGTCGAGCCATAGATTATAAGAGCAGGGAGGTTATGTTGGAGCTGTACAAAACTTTGGTTAGGCCACAACTGGAGTACTATGTGCAGTTCTGGTCACTTCAGTATAAAAAGGATGTGATTGCACTAGAGAGAGTGCAGAGGAGATTCACCAGGGTGTTACCTAGGATGGAGCATTTGAACTAAGAAGAGAGGCTAGATAGGCTGAGGTTGTTTTCTTTAGAGCAGAGAAGGCTGAGGGGGACCTGATTGAAGTGTATACAATTATGAGGGGTACGGACAGGGTAGATAGGAAGTAGCTGTTCCCCGAGTTGAAGAATCAATAATGAGGAAACATAATTTAAATCACATGCAGATTGGCAGCAGCACCCCCTTCCCTTCCTCCCTCAACAATCGCAGGCAAAGTGGAAGCAGGCCCCCCTCCCTCCCCCACAGATCACCTGCAGAGTGTGTAGTACACCCCCCTCCCCAATCGGGCCATCCTGGCCTTCCCTGCACCTTCATCCCCATAGGCACCACCCACTTCAGGCTCCGCCTCTTGGCACTGCCCAGTGGGCGTTGCCATGGTGCCAGGCTGGCAGTGCCAGCCCAAGGAGCACCCCCCCCCCGGTCCTCAACCTCCCTGGGGGGCCTCAATGGCTTCCAGATCTACTGGCAAGGACAACATGCCTATTCCTTGTTGATGGGGAGCAGATGTGTTCCTTGCGGAGAGACTCTCTCCCGGCGAGGCCACAAAGGCAAGTCAGCCAGGATGATTGCATCCCAGGCTCGCTAATTGCATGCACTGGATATCGATGCTAGTAAGACCATGAGAGCCGAGAAATTGGGTGTGAACCTGCTTCCTCAGCTGTAGAGGGGATCTGAGGAAAGATTTTTTTTAAACTTAGAGGGTGGTGGGAGTCTAAAATGCACAACCTGGGAGGGTTGTAGAGATGGGAAAACTCTCAATCTTTAAAAAGAACGTTGATGAGCACTTGAAATGACATAACATTCAAGGCTATGGGCCAAGTGCTGGAAAGTGTAGATTTAGGGCCCGATGTTACCATTGCATCGTGCCCATTTTTGGGCGGGAAAACTTGGTAAAGTTGGGCGTGAGGCGATTTAGCGCGATCCGCGCCCGCACAGATGCCCGCTTTACCAAGGCCTGAAAATGGCCACAATCCGAACCATTCCCAAAACGGGTGCAACGGCGATTTAAATGCATTTGTATGCATTTAAATTGAATTAATGGTCTGCCTGCCCAACTTTACCTGCATTTCCCCCTTTACCATTGCGTTTGCGCGTCCAGATTCTGCGCGAAACAGACACGCTCAGCAAAGGTCTGTTTCGGGCACTTCAGCTTCTGAAGAGGTAAGTTCAGAGCTTCCAACGGCTCTCTGACTCAGATCGGTGGGTGGCAGGGTGGGGGGTGAAGGGAGGCCAGATCATTTTCTGGTGGGGGGGAGGGAGAGGGAGGAGTTAGACCAGATCATTCTCTGGTAGGGAGGGAGGGGGGGGGGGGGGTTGGAGACCAGATGGATCTCTGGTAGGGGGGCAGGGGTGCAGGGGGGAACCGCTGCCACTCTGTGGGTGATCGGTAGGGGGGGCAGGGGGGTCGGCTGCCATTCAGCGGGCGATCGGTGGAGGGAAGGGGGAGACCGCTGCCACTCAACAGGCGATCGGTGGGGGGAAAGGGGGGCAGAGGGTCGCGATCGGTCTGGGTAGCGGCGGTGGGGGTGGATAAGAGGGACAGTTATTTTGTGGGGGTGGGGCGATGTCTGCTTTTCACTCCTGGGCTGCTTTATCCGCTTTTTGCGGCCCGGGAGCGATGTGACAGGGGTGCGTTTTTCACATTTTTTTTCACCACGCATACACAGTTCAAAGCTCCAATTGGAGCTGCAGTGTTTCGGGCACTATAAGCCCCACCCACAGCGCAGTTCAGACCCGTGATTTTTTTTTTCAGGCTGAGTGCTTATGCGAGCGCCTGAGAGCAGTTTTCCAAGTTGGATCTGAATTGTGCCCAGATTCAGCACTTAGAATCAAAATGGTAAAATCGGGCCCTGAGCGTAGTTTTGTTAGTGCCGACTCGATCGGCTGAAGGGCTGAAGGGCCTCTTCTGTACCTAATGGCCACAATGTTACTGGCTCACCAAACTCATCACATGCCTGTAAAATCGCGCGAGAGCTGAGGAAGCAGGTTCACGCCCAATTTCTCGGCTCTCATGGTCTTACTAGCATCGATATCCAGTGCATGCAATTAGCGAGCCTGGGATGCAATCATCCTGGCTGACTTGCCTTTGTGGCCTCGCCGGGAGAGAGTCTCTCTGCAAGGAACACATCTGCTCCCCATCAACAAGGAATAGGCATGTTGTCCTTGCCAGTAGATCTGGAAGCCATTGAGGCCCCCCAGGGAGGTTGAGGACAAGGGGGGGGGGGGTGCTCCTTGGGCTGGCACTGCCAGCCTGGCACCATGGCAATGCCCACTGGGCAGTGCCAAGAGGCGGAGCCTGAAGTGGGTGGTGCCTATGGGGATGAAGGTGCAGGGAAGGTCAGGATGGCCCAATTGGGGAGGGGGGTGTACTACACACTTTGCAGGTGATCTGTGGGGGAGGGAGGGGGCCTGCTTCCACTTTGCCTGCGATTGTTGAGGGAGGAAGGGAAGGGGGGGGCTGCTGCCAATCTGCATGTGATTTGACCGGGGGGGGGGGGGGGGGGGGGGGGCACAGCTTCTCAGCCACTCTGCAGATGATCAGTAGGGAGTGGGAGATCGAGGTGTGATCAGTCTGGCCAGCAAAGGGGGGCCCCCTTTCCCCCCACACGTCCCTGGAATAGCAGGGGAGGGTTGAGTTGAGGCCGCCTGCAGCAGCAGAGAGCTGACAGATCTCTCTCTTTCTCTCTGTAAGGTCTCTGCTGTTGCAATTGCGCATGTGCAGCCACAGAGGTCTGAACATGCGCCATAGTACCCTCTGCTGCTAGAGCAAGCTGGTTGGCAATTTAAGCCCCGTCCACTGCTGCTAGTGGCTGGAAAGAGTCTAGCCCATTTTTTCATGCACTAAGTGCATAAGATTGGGAGTGAAGTCTCGTCCAAAAAATGGATCTGAAACTCTCCCGTTTTCACACTAGCTGGACATTTAGAATTTTTCTCGTAAAATTCTGCCCAATGACTCTATAACTCGGCCATTCAACTGCTCAAACCTGCTTTGCCATTCAATGCAAATGGCAAATCTGATTGTGGCCATAACTCCACCTTCATGCCTGCCTTCCAAAATCTTTACTACCTTGGAGATCAAAAATCAATCTAACTCGGCATTGAATATATTCAATGATCCAGCTTCCACTGCTCCCTGAGGAAGAGAATTCCAAAAAGCAATGATCCTATGAGAGAAGAAATTACTCATTTTTGTCATAAATATAAAGACCCCTATTTAGAAATAGTGCCTGCCATTCCTAGATTCCCCCACGAAGGAAAACATTCTCTGAGCACATACCCTGTTAAGCCCCCATTGAATCTTATGTTTCAATAATATGTTGGAGAAGTCCAAAAAATCCTCCTAGAGTAGGATATTGGATTGGTTTGTATAAAGAGGCCATGGAAGGAGTGTTCATGTCACAGCCTATTGGACAATTAATCAGCCTGCAAACCCTTCCATCACTTCACACAGTCCGGCTGCCCTGAAGCAACCCATCAGCTGCCCCAGTCCCTGCATGTCTTCTACATGCCTTTAGACTGTCTTCTGCCTTAAGTAGGACTCCACTCTCTGGGGTGATGACCCACTGTCAGGGCCCTATTTTACTATTTTGATTCTAAGTGCTGGGCAGACTTGAAACTGGAAATGTTTCAGATCCGGCTTTTAGACCCGTTCTCAGGTCTAAAAGTCACACTCTGCCTGAAGAAATATCAGCAACTCCGAATTGTGCTGCACAATCCTGTGGGCGGGGATTAATGTGCCAAAAACCCTGCAGCTCCGATCGGCGCCTCCAACTGCGCATGCACAGAAAAAAAAGATAGAATGCGGCTCCCCTGCCACATCACTCCCGGGATGGGTAATGCCTCCTCCTGGCCCCCACAGACATTGCCCGACCCCCACAACATTACTGACCCCCTAATCCCCACCACCCAGACCGATCGCGGGCCCCTCTCCCCATCCCTCCCACTGATCTCAGGCAGAATAGCAATGGACCTCCCCTTCCCCCTCACTGAACACAGGCAGAGTAGCAGCGGATCCCCTTCCCCCTCACTGATCTCAGGCAGCGTGGCAGTGGACCCTCTTCCCCCCCTCCGGCCATTGATCTCAACTAGAGAGCCGTCGGAAGCTCGGCATTTACCTTCTCACTAACTGGAGCGCCCGAATCGGACTTATATGGAGCATGTATGTTTCATGCCAATTCTGGATGGGCGAACTCAGTGGCAAAGGGGGAAGTGCCAGTAAAGTTGGGCATGCAGCCCAATAAGTCAATTTAAATGCATGCAAATACATTTAAATGCCTGTCACGCCCTTTTCAGGTGCGGTCCTGATCGCAGCCATTTTCAGGCCTTGGTAAAGGGGGAACCGGTGTGGAGGCAGGCACGGATCGCGCTAACTCACGCCTGACTTTACCAAGTTTTCGCACCAGAAAACAGGCACAACTTGATGGTAAAATCGGGCCCTCCGTCTCAATTGGTCCCTCAAGCCAGGTGACCCTCGTCTGCTGCGTTGCCCTTAAAAGGGCAATCACCACTGCAATGAAATCACGAGTTAAATTCAGGTGGCACAACATTCTGTTCATGTCGAAGTCTTCAACCACTCCCATTGGAAGAATAGAAAATCCCAAATCAGCCCATGATAAGATGAAATTCTGCGCTGGCAACTTTGGATTAGCCAAGCCTGCCAAAGCTTGTCATTTGACCGTGCCGACCAATCAGGATGGTGTTGAACCACACAAGAGTGCAAACACATGCAGCAGTGGGCAAGCCACTATTTCATATCATGATTGAACCTGGAGAGCAATTTCTCCTTATTACCTCTACCACTGGAGATTGACGGAAGTAATGTTTTTGCCCCATTAGATTGTTTGTCTGGAAGTAAAACTAATGGATGGATTCCAATGAAACTTGGTACACAAGTGGGGAAAGGCCCACAGAAGGTCTGATTAGTGAAGATGTGGATCTGGATTTTTTTTTTTTAAAAAGGATCCATTAATATTACGAGATGGGATGAATTGACTTTTTTAAAGAATAATATTGATTGCTTTGGACGTTATGGATTATTTCAGCTGCTGTGATGGAATTTGTCACAGCAGCCAAAACGTGAGCAGAGTTTTCAGAGCAGGTTGTTGAATGTGGATTATCCTGAAGCTTCAGTAAAATGGAAGATCTTAGTAAAAAACTTTTTTTTTTCAGTTTTATTGATACGGGCAGGAAAATGCCTCAAAGAATCAGGTAATTGTAATAACACTGGGTTAACACAGTATGGTGGAGGTATGCACTCTACTGAGTGCCCTCTTCACTGCTTTCCCTATTAGATTAGAAACTTTGGATACTTCCATAATCCTCCTTTCCACATCCACCTTGCCCAACCATTCATATTTTTAAAGACCTCTATCTGTTCACCTCTAAGTCTTCCATTTTCTAAAGAAACATTTCCAACCTCTATTCAATTTTTTTTCGACAGCTGTAATCTCAGTTTTGGTGCCATCCTTGTAAATCTTTATTTGCCTTTTCTCTACAGCTTCCTGACTTTTTATAGTATGGAAATCAGAACAGTGAACAGTGCTCAGGGTCCTATATGAGTTAAACATAACTTCACTACTTTGAATTTTATATCCCTAGATATAAATCCCAATGCTTTGATAATATTTATAATTGCTTTGCTGACCTGCAATGCTGATTTTAATGAATTTTGACCTGATTCCCTACATCTTTTTGCTCTTCTCCCCATTGAGTTGTTTCATTCTCTGAGGTGTGGGTGTCACCTCACATTTATCTATGTTATAGTTCATTTGGCACTTTAGCTATCTAATCTGCAAGTTTTTAATGTCTTCTTGTTACATTTTTCCTGAGTGTTAGTTATACCCACCAGTTTGGTAACATTTGGTAATTTTTGTTTAAAGAGTCATTTATTCCAAGGTCCAAATCATTAATGTAAAGTTTGAACAACAGTATTCTCCTCTTTCATGGCAACTTGAGGGACAAGGTCAGTTATGCTGGGGCAACATTGGAACACTTTGAAATCAGCAGAGGGGTTAAAACGAGGTTGTGTTTTGGTGTTGATACCCTCTAGCATATTCTTCCCTTTATTATTGTCATATGCCTTCAGTTCATCTACCAAGGATGTCTTCCTTCACACCAGAAGCAACAGAAAGCTGTTCTGCCTTGCCTGCCTAAGATCGAAGACAAAAGTATACGAAGTTCTCATCAGAGAATTGCGCTCTGCAGATGATGCCACACTAACATTGCATGCTGAAGAATACCTCCAGCTGAAAATGGACAGACTCTCTCATGCCTGTAAAGGTTTTGTTTTGACCATCAACATCACAAATATAAATGTCATGGTCCAGGGTGTTGCCATTCCACCATCAATCAGCATTGATAATATGATGCTGAAGGTTGCAAGTGAGCTCTCTGCAAGCGAGATAGGAAGATAGTGGACATCGACATAAACAACTAGCCGACAGTCACCACTGGCAGCTGCTTGTTGGGAGAGAGATCAGAAGAATCAAGGAGAAATAGAAAGTTTAGCTGGCTGAGACGAGGGCCCCAGAGAAAACAGAGAATCCTGCACTGTTTCAGTCCACTGCTTCATTTGCAGCAAGCGTGGCAGAGACTATCACATCAGAGTGTGGTTCTTGAATCATACCAGGTGAACTTTAACACGGTTCACTGCTAAGACACAATGAGAAAGAGGGCTGCCAGGCGATCCAGTGCTTATTCTGGCATTTTTCTCCAATCTGGTTCATCCCACTATATCCTTATTCTCTGCTTTAAAAACAAATCCCTTCTATCCTTTCAGCTATTTGTCCTAATTCCAAGTGCCTTAACTTTTCTCATAAACAAGCCATTTAATCCCTTATCAGTGTGTCTAAGTGTACGTTTGTGTGTTTGTCATTGTGTGTTTGTCATTGTGTGTGAAAGTTAATGTTTTTGGCTGAACACGTGCAGTTGTTTGTTAGTATATTCATGTGGATAACCATGTATAAATGTCTGTGCATTATTATGTGCGATGTCAGAATGTGTGTGTATGCCAGTATGTGCCTGAATGCCCATTTGTACACTAGTGTACATGTTTGCACTTGCCCACATATGTTGTGTGTGAACATAACTAATGCAGCCAAATACACATAGGGTGAGGGCAGTATTAGTCTTGGTTGTGTTCTGGACTCACAATTAAGTGGTTTGTTAGCATGTGTGTGTAACATTGCATATGCAAACATTGAGCATGGGCATCTCAGCATGCATGTTCTAAACTGCTGCATATGTCAAAAGGCCAGTGTTTACATGTATATGTCAAAGTGTTGTAATGTGTGTATACACGAGTGGTTTTCAACCAGTGTACCGCGGCACAGGCGTGCAGGTGTGCTGCATCCGTGGCTGGGGGGCAAGCTCTGGGCCCCGGCTGGGAAGGTTTGGTCACAGTAGGGCCTTAATGTTCAGATTTCCTTGCTTGAGGATTGGCAGTGGCTACTTAGAGGGTTCTGGAGAAGTTGCAGGCTGTTTGAGGTGCTGGTTCGCTATACTTGCTGTTGCGTGCAATCCTCTGTGCGAGGTGGGGGCGGTGAAATGGGCCTAGTTTCTTAAGCAGTGGGACTGGAGTCGGCATTGTGCCTGTGCCAACAGCGAGGCATCAGTGGGAAACACTGAAAATGCAGGTGCCGAAAGACTTAAAAACTGTTGGTTTGATCAAGGTTTATTCTCCCTTTCCCGGGCTGCTCAACTACCTCCACCACAGTACAAATAAAAACACATCTGCCTGACACCAAGGAGGCTGGAGTGTCTAGCCACTGAGGGTCACAATATCTCTCAACAATGTGACTGTGCGGGTGCAGGTCCTCCTTATCTAAATAATTCCACCTTCAAAAATACATTTTGACTCTGAGACCTTCGGTCCAAACTTACAATCTGATAAAATCAAATTACTGTTGATGCTGGAATCTGAAACAAAAACCGAAAATGCTGGAAAATCTCAGCAGGTCTGACAGCATCTGTGGAGAGAGAACGGAGATATTGTTTTGAGTCTGGATGATCCTGCTTTCTCTCTACAGATGTAGTCAGACCTGCTGAGATTTTCCAGCATTTCCTGTTTTTCTTACAATCTGTTCCTTATTAATACTATCAAATAGGAGTCAGATTCTTGGCATTTTCTTTCTGCTGGTTATGAAACCCAAGCCACTTGTGCACTGTGAAGTTCTTTGACAGATTATTTGTGCTGACTGCTGCTGCCCTCCTTTCCCCTCTCAACATTGGCTTGCCATTCAGTGGCACCCTCCCACAGACCGAATATAGGTCTTCTGGTAGGTCATGGATTTGTCCCCTTCTTTCCTGGGATTGAACCCCCCTCCACCCCACCCCCCCACCCATTATTGTACATTGGATCGACAATAAATTGGATCTAAAACTCTACAGCAAATGGGGAAAGCCAGACTTCCAGATTTTCTGTTCAAAACTGGTTCCTGCAGACGTACATATCCAGCACCTGTTAATATTCAGACTGTTGACTCAGGTATCTGGCGAAGCCCTCTCATCAATTCATCCCCTGATCAAAAGATTCTGCGCATACCCACTAACCCGGTAAGTTATTTCTTACTCAACTTTATATTTTGATCTGATCCATTGAATTTTAATTGTATGCTGCAAACCTTTCTCGTAAGAATGTAACTACAGTAAATGTAAATAAATGTGACATTGATGAGCAATCAATTCAGCTGAAAAAAGTGGGTGTGCTGTAGAATTGTTTGTCTCATTGAAGTGTGCAATGTTACTTAAAAGGTTGGGAACCAATGATGTATATCAATATGTGTACACCAATATGTGTACAACTATATTCATATCAATGTATGGGTGTCAGTTCACATGTTTACATCATTGTAAGTGTACACCAGTGTGTGTGCATAAATCAACATTTCCTTCGTATATCTGCTTGGTGTGTCTATGATGAGCATTGGAACGTGTTGCCTCTCTGTTGACAGTATTATCTGGAGTGAAATTAGTTTGTGCAGCCTGTGTACGTCAAGAACCACGTTTAGTTCTCCCAGGGTCCTGGCCAACATTTCTCACTCAATCAGCTCCACAGAAAAAAAATCTGATTAACTGGAAAAAATCTGATTAACAGGAATCTCATTACTGTTGGATGCTTAATTTATCTAAGTAACAGTAACTGAACTTTAAAACTACATAACTGGCAGAAGCGTTTTGGATGCCTGAGGATGTTGAGTAAAAGATGTTGTGTAAATGTATGTTCATTCTATCTGTACAGGAGACCCTTTGGCAGAAGGTCAGTCAGGCTTCAAACAGGAAAATTATTGTATTTAAACTTTAAATAGATAGGAGCATGTGATTTAAAAATTGGTCTCATCTTGCTGTACTTTTAAGAGGTCCTTCGTCGTAAAGCCTGAGTAGCCAAAGAGATTTTCTAGAGCTTGTCCATAATTCCGAGAAACAGGCTGTGGATATTGCAGTGGTAATGCAGTCAGCTGGTATACACTCACTGTTCAAAGGGGGGAAAAAAATCACCGAATTATTGATCCTATGAAGGATCACAGGTATTTGGATTTCAAGCTCCAGCTACATACTCTCTGCCAGGCAGTGGTTTCACAGAAACTAAATATCCAAATGGCCAGAAGGTCACATCTTACTTTATTTTTTATTTTCAATATTGCGAATTATTCCCTATTTCTAATCTTGTGTTATGACTGTACATTTTAGATGTTTAAACTAAATCAAACAACAGCACTGAAGAAAAATACAAGAAGAAAAATACCCTGATCTCAACTGGAGCATGGTACATTAGTACAACCAGTCTTAGCTTCTTGAAGTAGGAAAGATACAATTAGCCAAAGTCTCAGCTCTTGGTTGCTAGCCAACGGAAACTGTGTGCATGGGATTACCAGATAGGGGCAGTATTGGGCACCTCCGTGGTGGCCCTCTCAATGTTTAAATACTCTTCCAGCATGCAAGAACAACAATTTGGGTGAAGTACCTCAGAGATACCAGCACTTGTTAAACTGTGCCCTGGTGTGTATCAGCAGGCAGGACAGGAAAATAATTTAATGTAGCCAAAAGAGAAAGCAAAGAATCTCAACATAGAACTCAACCCAGAACATGAAGCAATGCTTTCATGAACCTCATGGCTGTTGTGGCAGCTCAGCCCGTCTGCTGCTGAATCTCACCGTCATGTCTTTATTTACCTCCAGATTTAACTATTCCAATACTCACCCGGTTAGCCTCCCACCCAAAACTCTACTGTCCATATGCTAACTCACACCCAACATCTCTTCACTCATTATTCTATACTGGCTTCTGGTTCTAGAAACCTTCCCTTGAAAAATGTTGATTGTTGCATTTAAATCATGGACCATGCCCCATCTTATCCCTGTAAGATCCTCCCACCACTGCAACTCACCGAAGTCGCTGTACTCCTCTGTGAGGGGGCTAAAACCTCATGCTATACATTGTTGGCATCCTCAAAAATTCTCTAAATTTTTAAAGACTGGACAAAGACCTTTTAAACTGAATCTATGTCTGCCTGGAACAAAAGAAACCATCTGGCAGAATCAAAGAAACGTGCCCATTGTTACCTCCGAAGAGACACTAACCATGTGAGCTGCATAGATCAATTTCAAAGAAAGCTATACAATAGCCATAACCCAGGTTGGGCAACTGAAATCTACTTGTCTACTAGGACAAAGGACCCCACAACCATCCTTTTAATTCTTAATGGTTGAGACATTTAACCATCTTGGGGATCCTGCGGAGAGACGTGCACCCTTTGTCAAAGACACTGTGAAAAGGTGGAAGACATGTGGCATGGACCACTCGTTGGTGGAACCAGTTATATTGCCTTGCCGTACTGCAAGGTCAGTCTGCCATTTTACCATCTAACTAGCAGCATCACAGAAAAGGAGCTGTGCTCAGGTTGAATACCAAGCCCCATATACACTGCTTCTGCTGGAACTTCTGTATCATTGCCAATAAGACTGATTCATCTCTGGGTGCATATCTCATTGTGTGAAGTCAACTCTACTGGAAAAGTGAATTATCCAGCATTAGTTTTGCAGCCTGCCAAGCTCTGTGAAGGAATACCTCATTGGACTTTGATTCTGGGCCCTTGTGAAACAATATTTACTTTCTTTACGGTCTCTGCACTGGAAATATTTTTCTCTATCCCTCTTTTACTATCTAAATGAAAAGGAGGCAGTGTTGCAACCCTCCTCCTCTCATGGTTTGAGTATGTGCAAAGTTCATCTTATCTAGAGTTTGCTGAAGAATTATTCATAGAATATTGAATCACACCAAAACCAAGGGGTTGGGAAATATGCCACTGCTTACAAATGGAGAAGCAAATCAAAAATACCTTCCTGCTTACAGGTGAGGGATGAGGGGAGAATTTAGTACTGTTTAAATTAATCCTCCGCCTGTCTATAACATCCTCCTACTCTGGCCTCTTGTCCATTTCCCACTTCCTTCATCCTCCCATCAGCATTCGTATTTTTAGCTGCTGAGGCCTTAAGTTTTAGAATGCCCTCCTTAAGCCTCTCTGCCACCATTTTTCTGGTCCTTCAAGACCCTCCTGAAACCTACCTCATTGACCTAGCTTTTGCTCATCTGCCTAAATGTCTACTACTTTGGCTCAAGGTTCATTTGTCTGAATATGCTCCTATGTAGCACCTTTGGAGGTTTTACCAAGTTAAAGGAACCATCTAAGTTTAAGTTGTTGTTACTGTAAGCATTCAATACAGCACCTTTTTGATTTCAGCAGTCAAGGAATCAGCCAGCGCTTAATTGCATTTTCCCATGTCCACAGATTCGTACAAGCAGTTTTCCCTTTATCTTGGTCTGCACCTTCAGCTTGAGAAGGATCATGCTAGGATTATACACCTCTCTGGAAGCTTTGTGAATTTTTATCCTCTGCTTCAGATACTTCCCCTTAATTGTCCTGTCTGTTTAAATTTGACAGACACGTTATTGCCTACTCCTATTAATGGCACAATCTCTCGACCAACCTGAATGGGTCACGTTTATGCAAATTAGGTTAGAGCAGAAAATTAAGTGCGATTATGGATTTATGATTCATGGGGATTTTAAAACAAATAAGGACCAACTCAAACCTGCATAGAAAAATCAGCTTGTACAATTTTACAGTGCAGAGGTAGTAAGCTCTTCAGCCCATCGAACCTGTGCTGGCTCTCTGAACAAGTGATCCACTTAGCTCATCCCCCACACCATTTTAAAGACTTGCCTTGTTCAAAACCTATGCACTTCCCATTTAAAAGCAATTATGGATTTGGCTTCCACTGCTGTGCCTGGCAGGGTATTTCATGCCTTAGTAGCCTCTCTTGGCTTCTTGCAGAGTAGCATCTCTCGTTTGTCTGTTTCTTGCACAGATTCTCTGGTCATTATCCCATTCCTGTTTGTGGGAGCTTGCTGTGTGCAAATTGACAGCTAATTTTTCCCTACATTATAACACTTCAAAGTAATTCATTGGCCGATAGTGCCTTGCAATGTACATAAGTGGTAAAAGACGTTATATAAATATAAGAGCGTTAAAGAAATAAACGAGTCATTTCTTCCTTTCGCAGAACCTGCTGGTTGCTTTCTAAACATATTTGTTATTTCTATTTGTTTGAAGCCAGTGAATCATCCAAAACCAAAAAGAAAATCTGATTAGCGCCTGGAAGCTGTGACCAAATCACACTGGCACCCGAGGTGAGTGTTAATTGAGGCGGTGACATTTGAACAAAATTGAAATTTAAAATCTGTGTTTGCTTTCTTAACAGGAACTGAATTCTCATCAATTAAGAAATAAGCGTTAGAGTTACTGAAAGAGTAACAGACTGAATGTTCACAGTACTCTTATGATGTCTATTAAGTTTTGGTTCATAATTTGAGTTGACAGTGGATCATTATTAACTTATTACGTAAATTGGGTGGCCAACACCTCGACTAAATATAGCAAATACTCTTGGTTACCAATGTGACAAACGTCTAAATGTTATGCTGTAAGCAGAGAAAGCTTTCAGAAGCCTCAAGAACAGAGATCTGTAATTTAGCACAGCTGGGCTTGTGATAATGGAGTGTGTCACTCTTATGCTCTTACTTTTATGGTCTAAGAGCTTGTTACTATAGGACGGTAAGGAGGCTGCAAAGAGAAAAGTTTACCTCGCTGATTCCACCATTCAGGAACATGCTCAGGAGCTTTCCAGCTATTTTCACTTTATGCCATAAGAAGACAGGAGGCTGGATTTTCCCTCCAGGGACAGAAAACAGAAGTCTGGACTGTTTCCTGGTCCCAAATCCATGCCTGGGGGAAAACAATCACTCATTGGAATTTTTGCAGGGTGCCCCTTTAATTGACATGGAGGCAGGATCACCATCCAATTAAGGACAGTGAAATCTTGAAACTGGTGTCCAAGTAGAGTTTTTCCAGCTGGAGAGGAGCAGCTGGCTAGATGATAAAGGATAACTATAAGGGAGCGAGGGTACTTCAACATGGAGATGTCCTCTCTATAACCATCTTTAAAATCTTACATTAAAAATAGTTCTTGCAGCCAGGTGGCCGCATATGGATGCTCTCATGCCCAGACAGGCTGGGAAGGCCTCCAGGCCTGTCTGGAGCACTAGAGTTCCCCACCCTGCCCCCAGGGGCCCACTTCCTGGTACCTAACCTGACCCCCACCAATGTGGGAAATTCCAGTCAGCCTCCTTTAATTGGACTTAAGGCTCTTAACCAGACTAATTAACTACCTGTTGTGAGGCAGAATTTGCCAGGAACCAACATGTTGCCTCCAATTACAGCTTTTGTGGTGGCCAAAAACCTACCCCAAGGTCTTCAGTTTAGTCATGGTGGAGGAAGGTTAGTAGGTTAAAAATACTGATCTAGATTATGGGAAAGGGTGAAGTGAGTGCAAGAATGGGAGAATCAGACAAGAGGGGGAGAGAAAAAGGAGACAGACACTGTGTCTGCACTATGGAGTCAGTGTGATTTCAGATAAAACAGATGGAAAATAATTTAAACTGTCTGGTCAAAGAAAGAGGTTACATTTTCCTCTTACTTCAAGATTATTCTGGTGAATCATGGAATTGTTACAACACAGAAGGAGACCATTCAACTCAAGTCTATGCTGGCTGTCTCCAAGAGCAATCCAGCTAGTCTTGCCTCCCGCTCTTTGCCTGTGGCCCTACAAATTTTCTCACTTCAAGTACTTACTAATTGCCATTTGAAAGCCACAACTGAATCTGCCTTCATTACCCTTTCAGGCATTGAATTGTAGTTCATAACCGCTTGCTGCATAAAATCATTTGTCATGGTGCCTTTCTTTCGCTAATCACTTTAAATCTATGTCCTCTGGTTACAGGCCCTTCCACCAATGGGAATGGTTTTTTTTCTATCTACTCTGTCAAGCTTTTGTGATTTTGAACACTTCTGTCAAATCTCCTCAAAATTCTCTGCTCCAATGAACCCCATCCAGCTTCTACAATCAATCTACATAACTGAAGTTCTTCATCTCTGTACTCTTGTGAATCCTTTTCCTCAAAGGCCTTTACATCCTTTTAATCGTAGTTCCTAGAGTTGGACAAAATATTCCAGCTGAGGTCGAACCAGTGTTTTATGAACTTTCATCAGAACTTCCTTGTTTTTGTTTAGCTAGAGGGGGAAGATCATGACCAACTCAGGATCCAAAATGCCTTCTGAACCATTTTCTTAACTGCCCAACCACTTTCATTGATTTATACTTAAACCGCCAGGTCTCAGTGTTCCTATGCCCCCTTTGAAATTGTATGCTTTAGTTTCTATCATCTCTCCTCTTTCTTCTTACTAAAATGTATCATTTCACGCTTTTCTGCATTAAATTTAATTTGCCACATATTTGTCCATTGAACCAATCTGTTTTCTCTTGAAGTCTTACACCACTCTCCTCAATGTTTACTGCACTTGCAAGTTTTGTATTATGCAAATTTTGAAATTGCGCCATATACATCCAAGTCCAACTCATTAGTATGTATTTGATAAAGCAGTGGTCCCAGTACCATCTCCTGTGAACCCCACTAAACACATTCTTCCAATCCAAAAAAACAAGCATTCACCATTACTTTCTGCTTCTTGTCATTTTTATTCTATGGGCTGCAACTTTGCACTTTATCAAAAGCCTTTTGGAGGGCAATATACATTACATCAATCAATCACATTGCCATCATCAACCCTCTCTGTTACTTCATGAGGGTGTGTGGTACTGTGGGGAGTGAGCGAGCGAGTGAGTGGGCTGGCGATGGAGTGAAGGAATGAGTGAGTGGTGAATGGCTGGATGGGTGAGTTAGTGTATGTGTGACTGAGTATACGAGTGTCTATGAGTGTGAGATTGGGAGGGAACCGGGTCGGAGAGTTGGGTGGTGGGGACTAGTCAGGTTAAATCAGAAGGGGTGTTGGAGATGGTCAGGTTGTGGGGTGGAGAGAGTAACCACCCAGGTAAGAAAGTGGGAACTGGCTGAACTGGGCGGCACGGTAGCACAGTGGTTAGCACTGCTGCTTCACAGCTCCAGGGTCCCGGGTTCGATTCCCGGCTCGGTCACTGTCTGTGTGGAGTTTGCATATTCTCCTCGTGTCTGCGTGGGTTTCCTCCGGGTGCTCCGGTTTCCTCCCACAGTCCAAAGATGTGCGGGTTAGGTTGATTGGCCAGGTTAAAAATTGCCCCTTAGAGTCCTGAGATGCGTAGGTTAGAGGGATTAGCGGGTAAATATGTGGGGGTAGGGCCTGGGTGGGATTGTGGTCGGTGCAGACTCGATGAGCCAAATGGTCTCCTTCTGCACTGTAGGGTTTCTATGATTTCTATGAAATCTCCGACTCTAACTCAGGGTCGAAGACTTTTCCGGAGTTTGCCAGGGAACAGGGGAATTGCCCATTGGAAGTACAAATTTTGAAGGCATTTCCCATTGAATCAGTGCATTGTGACTTCCACAGGATCCCGAAGTGCATCTTGGGGGGTACATCCAGTCTCCAATGATCCAGAGGCCTGAAAATATGGGCCTTTATTTCTAAAATTTTCCCTATTACCAAGGCTAAAACTGTTGCCTGCAGATGCTGTCTTTATCCTTACATATTTTTCTGAACAAAGGTGTAATATTTGCAATTTTCCAGTCCTCTAGTACCACCCTCCCCATATCCAAAGAGAATTAGAAGATTACAATGATTTCCAGTCTTCCCTGCAACCTTGGATGCATCCCACCCAGACCCGATGACGTATCTACTTTAAATACATCCAGTCTTTCCGGTACCTCCCCTTTATCCATGTTCAGACCATCCAATATCTCAATTGTGTCCTCTTTCACTGATTTTGGTGGCATCTTCTTTCTTAAGATAATTGCAAAGTACTCATTTAATACCTCATCAATGCCCTCTGCATCCAAGCGTAAATCTCCTTTTTGTTCTCTTATCAACCCCATCCCTCCTCTTACTATCTGTCTACTATTCGTATACTGAAAAAAGACATTTGAATTACATTTGATGTTAGCTACCAATCAATTCTCATATTCTTTCTTTGCCTTTCATTTCACTTCCCCTCAACATTCTATATTAAACCTGATTCTCACTTGTATCATCAGCCTGACATCTGTCATTCTCCTTTCTCTGCTCATCTTGCTCGCTATCTCTTTCAACATCCAGGGAGCTCTGACGTTGGTTGTCCTACCTTTTCCTTAATTGGAATGTATCAAACTAGCTCCTCTTTAAAGACGGCCCAGTGTCCAAATACATTTTTGCCTGCAAGTCTTTGATTCCAATTTGCCCCAGCCACATTCATTCTCAACCCAATGAAACTGGACATCTCTAATTAAGTATTTCTAGTCTAGCTTGCTGCTTGTCCTTTTCCAGAACTAATCCAAACCTAATGACCACTGTGGAGGCAATTGCTTTTTGCTCCCCGAAGGACCAATTTGTATTGTATTCCTGTCCCTGCACTGCTAAGTGTCAGGAGTTTATGGATTTTTTTTTCAATGATCACAACTAACTGTGCAGCTATGTTATGTGCTATTGGCTCCACATCCTCCCCTACACTAATCACAACCCTATACTATTCACAACTTCCAGCCTCCCAGTCTCATTTCCTCCAAGAGACTCATATCTGATCGATTGATCTCATTTGCACTCAACTCCTTGCCACTCAACTATCTTTCAGAGGGAACCCCAAAATCTTTCTTCCCATCCTTTGAAGTGCAACAACTTTTGGAAGCAGAGCACTGTGGCATGGCATGCTGCAATTAAGGTTTTGTCTACAATTTCCTCCTGGCCTGTTTTGTTCTTGGACAAAAAGTCAGCAAGCAGAGGCAGTAATTTGCTGTGATAAGGGAATCATGAAGCGTAGTTACCCCAGTGTGGATCTGCGAATTTCCCAGATACATAGTGGCATTGGCAACTAGTTTTCTTATCATTGCAGTCGTGTAAAGCACTGTCTGTTTCCATCCTTCACCTGAGGCGTGCTGCTGGCAACAGTAAGCTTAACCATGGGGAGAAAATATATTTTGAATGTAGGCTTAAAATGTATGCTTTAAATTAGGGCCATAATGTGGATTAAATTAGGGCACCAGGAAGACCATAAAGAATTCCCAAGATGGCTCACACAGCATCAGACATCAATTCTGTCCCCAGAAATCACTCTGATCCAAGCAGAACTCAAGACTATTGTTCTACAATGTCAAAAAGAATTGGTGTACAGTACCTGCCAATTTGAGTCCAGGGGGGGCAGGAACACATCACAACTGTCCTACAAAAAGAGAAAAAGAACGAACTTCATATGGAACAACAATGCAAGATCTTCATTACCTGCGCTGCAATGTTTATTATCACTATTAAAGATTGCTATTGAACATTGCAACTGAACTTGCACCCACAACCCTTCCTGAATAACTATGAAAAATGGTCTATTCTTTGGTTGTGATGTAAAATATGCAACATTCTGGATGATTTTGAATGTCTTCGCTAATCATTCAGAAAGAAAAACCGTGATATTATATGTTGGTAACAGTAAACAGGAAGAAAATACAGATGCAGTCTAACTATACATTTGGAGTATCAGTCTAATTAACTAGTCAGGGATCAGCTCATCAAACAGCCTGGGTGGGTTCTCGAGAGTTTTATTCCAAGTTTCTTAATCATTAGTAGCAACCATTTTAGTAGAGCTAAGCAGCCTTTAAGGGTTGAAATGTTCGCTATCTTCTATATATATTTTCTGCTGCTTTCCTTGATAGGGCACAATATCAATTCAAATTTCAAATGGTTATGAATTTAAATATTTATTAATTTGAGTGGATCATCTGTGACATTGCTCAGTGAGTTATGGTAGAACAGGAAATAAGCAGATAGCAGGAACATTTTTTTTGATTGGTTCAAATTATCTCACCACCAATTAGAATAAATGGATAGTGGAGGTTAAGGGGGGATTTAATTGGCAGGATTTTCTGGACCCTCCCATGGTAGGCATCATGGCAGACGGGAGCAGAAAATATCACTGGAATCATCCCCCCATGCTGAATCACAAGGGCACATCCATGTCCAGTTGGAACGGCATGTTTCGCAACAGTATCTATGCCATGTGTACCTCGTGGCCTGCATTTCATCAGGCTTTCGAGGTTTGTTCACCTACCTTGCATTGTGCAATGTTGGCAGGAACTCAGACGTGTGTATGTGTGTGTAATCTCCGTCATGCCCAGGATGTTGGGTTTCTGACATTATACCAGGTTGCATATGGCACATTGAGTCAGAGGAAGCATCTGCAGCCTTTAGATATATTGTAGTATTCAAGGGTGTGGTAAGAGGGTGGGTGATATATGTCCTCATAATGGGAGGGGTGACATCCACTCAGGGTATAGGCACATCTTCATGTTCAGAGGGTACAAAACGGATATCCACCTCAATTACAATGGGATGAAGGAATACAAGCGGAGGATTGACAGGTTCTTAGAGGGAGGGAAATCTGAACATTAAGGCCTGCAGGACAATGGGAGGGTATGTCACACTCATACAGGGAGGGACCAACTGATCTGGTAGTGAGACCTCAGCAGCACCATCTTCCAACCTGCAGTGATAGTGCAGTACGCAAATAAAATCAGGAGATACTCTGCTGGTGAGGGCTCTGAGGGCTGATTGGAGGGCAGGTTCATGAACTGGTGCTGATTAAAAGAGACGCTCAACTGAACTGTGCATTCCCAAATGAGGAAATATGCACAGCAGAGATATGTTAGGAAACTTTTAATGACAATGCACGGAATCAGGAAAATGAAACTAGGATGCGCTTTCATGCAAGGCTAATCCCACAAAGGGGTACTAATCGATCTCCTTGAATTAACCCCTTGTTCACAGTGTGAAGATTCTCCAGAGTGGTAATGCACGCTAGAGCAATTGGGCAACTGAACAAGCTTCAGGTGCATGTTACAATCATGGTGCTGGCAGCTTCACAGAAGAAATAATCTCAGTTCCTGGTTACGCTTCTCACTCATGTGTATTCTAAAGGCTGTGGCATTTGAGTGAAGTGAATGAGGACCAAAGCATCTGGGTTGAAAGCAGCAGATCTAAGTGCTTGGCCAAAGCAATCTCATAGCAGGCAGTCATGTAAACAGCTGGTGGGGGTGGGTTAGAGGATTGGAGGGAGACGCACCTTGAAATAAAATCTGCACTTGCTGAGATTTTTAGGGAAATTTATTTTCAACACTGGAACAAAGCCCTTGAACCCACATTCACTGACGAGTCATTGCCAGAAATAGGACCTTTGCATGCTGATGCTGACTCACGTCTCTTTCTCACTGATGCTGCAGAAAGGAGACCATCAGGAAGATAGAGCCTGCATAATCACATACAGGCAGGAGAGAAGGAGGGGAAGATTACAATGAGGGCACCAGATTCACCAAAGGGAGGAGCTGAACCCTCAAGGGAAAAGGGGCAGCAGAATCCCCTCTGGATGCAGAGGATGAGGCTCACCGAGATGCTGTGCACAGGTTCCTGGCAAGACCAAGGATGTAAAGAACTAACATCCTTTATCTGCAGTTGAGCGATACATCCACATGTCCCGGGATCTGGTAACTCAAATTTGCCACATTCTCCATGAATTGACAACTTGGATACTAGGAGGACATCTATTGTCATTGGCTGTGAAACAATCTGCCGCAGTGGACCTTTACGTGAGTGGCTCCTTCTAGGGCTCTACTGGGGTCTCTGTCAGATCTCTCAAGTGTCCATTCACAAATATGCACATGAGATGACAAACACACTTTTTACCAATTTATATCAACTTCAATTGAAGTCAAGCTAGCCAGGATGCCATAGCAGTGGGCTTTGCAGCAGTTTCCAGATTACCACAGGTACAGGGTGCTATCGACTGCACTCATAGCTATAAAAGCTCTTGGCAACAGGCACTTCAACGCATAAAGGAAAAGCTTCCACTCAATCAATATACAGCCGGTCTGTACAATAATACATTATCATGCAATTTTGCACCATGTATCTAGGAAGCGTTTACGATTCATACATCACAGTTCTTGGACATCTTTGAGGGACCACATAAGGTCTAGGATTGCTTCCTTAGGGACAAACGGTACTCACAAAGGGCATGTCTGAAGACACCCATGCAGCAGCCACAGAATCCTGCAGAGAAATGGTACAACGATGCTCATGCTGCTACTCGAGCATTGATGGAACAGACCATTTGCATCTTAAAGATGCGTGCTGATGCCTGAACAGATCTGATGTAGCACTTCAGTAAGGTCCTCAGAGGGTCTCATGGATCATTGTGGCTTGCAGCATGCTGCACAACTTGGCGCTGCAAAGGAGGGGAGGGACTTGCCAGATGCTGACATGGAAAAACTGCATATTTCCTCTAATGAGGAGGATATCGAAGGGGATAAGGACATTGAGATTGAGGAAGCCGAGGCTGCAGGGGAAGAGGCCGTAGCACAGGCCAGACAAGACAGGTGTGCATATGAGGCCTTCAGTCACCACATTCCACAAGAGATGATAGCAACAACTGCAGATAAGTGAGGGAAGGCACCATATTATTAAACCTGATTGACAGCAACACTGCTCATCATAAAACAGAGGCATACACAAGCGCTGTGAAATGGGTTACATCTGTAAATATTATGGGGGTTACTGATGACCATGAAACCATTGTCAATTGTCTGAAAAACCCACCTGGTTCACTAATGTCCTTTAGGGAAGGAAATCTGCCGTCCTTACCTGGTCTGGCCTACATGTGACTCCAGAGCCACAGCAATGTGGCTGACTCTCAACTGCCCTCGGGCAACTAGTGGTGAGCAATAAATGCTGGCCCAGTCAGCAATGCCCACTTCTCAAAAAACAAATCTCCTAAAAAAAATTAAGTGTCCAACAGGCAAGAATACGGGAGATTTTCCCACCCATTTTTTGTATGTTACTGTTGGGTTGTGCTATTGTTGCTGTTGGGGTTAGGGTGGGGTTGTTACAGCTTTGTACTGTAGTGTTGTGGCACATCCCAGTCGGGCTCCGCCTCCTGGGAGAGGTATAAGAGTCCCTGCTCTGGCCGGGACCCCTTCAGTCTGGGATAGTGTATATAAGTTCTGCAGCTTCATTACAGTAAATAAAAGCCTTTCATTTACTGAGCTTCAGGCCTCGTGTTTGAGTAGCGCATCAGAGGGTCACTATGCATGCGCTGATCTGTCAGCAGGGAGATCGGCGCATGCCCCATCGCCGGCTTCCCGATTGCTTCCCCAAAACTCCTGATCTGCGACCTCCCCTGACATGGCCAGCCCGAATCCCTGCCGTCCCCATCTCCAGCCTGATTTCACTCCCCCCCCCCACCCCACCTTGGCCAGCCCCCTCCCTCCCAACTCCACCGATCCCTAATGCAGAATGCATAGCGGATTCCCCCCCACCCAACTACCAGTGATTGGCCCTGCCTCTTTGCCACTCAGATTTCAATATGGTAATCAGCCTCACATTGATTTCCGGCACGATCCTGATTCTCTTTTTTTTAAAAAAGGCCTGGGAGAGTCACAATTGGCCAGACGCCAGGCTCAAATCCCGCCACAGGCTGATATCCAGTGAGCCGGGAGAATCTCCCCCTATATAGATGTTGTAAACACCCATGCCGTTATTGTACCCCTAACCCTACTGCTATGTCCGGATGCATCCCCAACATCCACATTGGGGTGGAGACAGCCTGCTGCCTGCTACCTTGTCTGTGCTGACTTTGGACAGCCAACCTGGAGGGTCCCAGCCTGCTGAGTATCCTACTGTGGATCAGGTGGACCCTCCTCAGTCTGTGGAACTAGAGATGATGGGGTCACAGGAAGAGGGGATTGGTGTTGATGAATGGCCGTGGGCTGTCCACCTGCTGGTCCTCCTCTCTCAGGGTGCTCAAGAGCCCGTGCCTGACTCCTTGAACAGAAGGAGAAACTGGAGTGAGATAAAGGTGCCCATCCCCTCTTGCACGTCCACAGATGGATGCCATGAAGAGCTACAGTGATGGAGTGCATCTCCTGCACCAGAGCAGGACTGCCATCATGGACCAAGGTCTCCATGGGGCTGCCATCCTGCCAATGTTGACCACAGCGCATTGGCTGTGCTATCACCTCAGACTGAATGTGGACAGACTCCATCGTCCATTGCAATCTGAGGAATGCAGCTATCATCCCTTCCTGATGTTCCCATGATTGTTGCTGCAGATTTTAGGACCAAGTCCAGAGGCTCGTCATCTGACTTGGACTCAGCAGAATCCTGGCCTCCAACAGCTCTTCCAGTGCTGGCAACTTCAGATGTCCCTGCCTCTGATTGTTATGGACCAGATTGTGTGCTGCGCTCACAAAAACACCCCAAGCCTGCCCTAGAACTAGGTTGCACTGAGGGGTATCTCTGCACTGGCAAGGATGTGCGTGTCACATCTTCTTCTGTGATGTCCTCAGGACCTCATCCGAGGTGTCTGTCATCAGAGTTCAAGCTAGGGACCTGGCTGGCTGAAGCACCTATGAAAGAGAGAAAATTAGTTCTTGGCAAGTGACTCTGAACTAGGACAATGCACTCACAGTGTGGTAGTTTGAGGGATGAGCTGGTGCAGGATTCTCATATAGGTGTTTGCTGCCAACCTCACCATCACCATAAGCATGGTCAAAGTCCTCTTAGGCCAGCTTAATGGCTCAGTTTTCAAACTGAGAGAGGGCCTTGAGCTCCAGCACTCCACCCACCCCAGTCCGGGACCTCTCCCCGCAATCGTGGGCAATATTGTCCTGCATAATGACAGACAGAGTGTGAGCAAGACACATGCCAGAGCAAATAAGGATGCTTGGCACGTGTGGTGGTGAGTGGAAGCATGGACAGGAAGAGGATGCAATCTCCAGAGGAGATGAACCCAGATGGTGATTTGAGGGTATTTGTGAGATTTGAGGGTATTTGTGAGAGTACGTGGTGACGTCCATTGAGCTGGCAGTGAATGTGTGGGCTTGAGTGTGAGTTGAGAGTAATGAGATGCTTGACATACCCCTGATCGTATGGATGAGATCATTCGGCCTCTTTCTGCACTGGGTGCCTGACCTCTTACGTGCAGCGTTGGCAATGAACACTGCTGCCACCACCTCCCAAGCCAGATCGGTGAGCTTTCTGGACCTTCTGTGGCCAGAGTGGTGGCAGAGGACATCACATGCAGGCCTCAAAAGTGCCCAGCAGGCAGCACAGTGGGGTGTCACTGAATTTGGAGGGTGATGTTTTCTTGGTTTCCTTTCTTCAGTGGAGCAGTCATGGAGTGCAGACATTGAGAGCCCTGTGCGTGGCTGCACTTTAAAAGTGGTGCCGGGAGTAAGGAAATGGTAAAGTTATGGTGGAGCGGGCGAATCAGAGACCACCACTAGTGATACGACATGTTCCCTGTACGTGCACATTTAATGAGGCAGGAAGCAATCGATAAGGCGCGCAAATCCACCATTGCAGCCAGCGGGTAAAACATCAATTTTCATGCCCGCCACTGCACTTAATGCACAGAGTGGAAAATTCTGCCTGATAGAGATGTTCAAATATATGAAGGATTTGATAGAGTAATGAAGAATAAACTGTTTTCAGTCGCCGGAGAGTTGGTGATTGAAGGTCACTAAAGATATTTGAGATGAAGAAGATAATATTTTAATGCAGCCAGTTGTTGTGATCTTGATTCACTGCCTGAAAGGTTGGTGGAACCAGATTCAATAGTGACTTTCAAGAGGGCACTGGGTATATACGTGAAAAGGAAAGAAAATTGCAGAGCTATAAGGAAATGGCAGTGCAGTAGGACTAATTGGATAGCTCTTACAAAGAGTCAGCACAGGCAAGATTGAGCGGCTTCTTTCTATGTGGTATAATTCTGTGCTTCTAATTAGAAAATCGTGACAATCTTTTTTTCTGTATCACTGATGATGCATTTAAGTTTTGATGTACATTATACACGACTTAATAATAGACTTGAATGATGTAAAATTATTACATCATCACTGGGCCACTGCAAATAAATAAAAGCTTTAAAAGCTCTGTAATTTTCTGTCAGTTTTCTCACAGGCGCCTCGGTTTCATGTATCTTCTAGCCGCAGATCTCTGACTATTCATACAGAAAACCAGGATTACAGTAATCTCCTTAGCTCAATAAATGGTTTGACAGTTTTATTTTTTATTATCCTTGTCCATTGTCAAATAATAAATATCACCAGAGAAACTTCATGTTTTAATTCTGCCTGTGAATCTCCCTGAACATAATGTCATTGCAGTGAATCATATTCCTGTACACAAAATGAAGGGTAACTTCTAGAACCCAAGGCGAAACTGGTCAGACCATGGATAAGCAAAAGGGAGGAAGGCATTTTGTAGAAGGAACTAGTAACTGCTTCTTAACGTAACAATGAAGCAAATCATTTAAACCCCAAAAACACTTGTGTTGGGGTCAGGTCAGACACATTGGGAGGGATTTTCCCAAAAAGTTTCCAAGGGAAAAATTTTAATGATAAAAATCTAAGGAGGTGATCTTATCAAAAAAATTGGAAGTATTGAATGAGCGAGAAAAAGGGAGAGTTTCAGACCTGTTTTATCAGCGAGTGAAAATATCCAATCTTATGACACTTTTGAGCGATTGGTCAAAAAGAAAAGAGTGGCGTACGTTAGGTCCAGGCAGCTAAAAACGGAGGGCGCTCTGGAGGAATACAAAGAAAGTAGGAAAGAACTCAAACGAGGAATTAGAAGGGCAAAAAGGGGTCACGAAATGTCCTTGGCAGACAGGATTAAGGAGAATCCCAAGGCATTTTATTCATACGTTAGGAACAAAAGGGTTGTCAGGGAAAAAAAACAGACCTCTCGGGGACAAAAGTGGGGAATTATGCTTAGAGCCCAAAGAAGTAGGGGAGATCCTAAATGAATACTTTGCATCGGTATTCACAAAGGAGAGGGATGTGTTGACTGGGAGTGTCTCGGAGGGGAGTGTTGACCCGTTAGAGAAAATCTCCATTACAAGGGAGGAAGTGTTAGGTTTTTTAGGGAATATAAAGACTGACAAATCCCCAGGGCCTGATGGAATCTATCCAAGGCTGCTCAGGGAGACGAGAGATGAAATCGCTGGGCCTCTGACGCAAATCTTTGTCTCGTCACTGGACACAGGTGAGGTCCCAGAGGATTGGAGGATAGCTAATGTGGTCCCGTTATTTAAGAAGGGTAGCAAGGATAACCCGGGAAATTATAGGCCGGTGAGCTTGACGTCCGTGGTGGGGAAGTTGTTGGAGAGGATTCTTAGAGATAAGATGTATGCGCATTTAGAAAGGAATAAACTCATTAATGATAGTCAACATGGTTTTGTGAGAGGGAGGTCATGCCTCACTAACCTGGTGGAGTTTTTTGAAGAAGTGACTAGAATGGTTGACGAGGGAAGGGCCATGGATGTCGACTATATGGACTTTAGTAAAGCGTTTGACAAAGTCCCTCATGGTAGGTTGGTGCTAAAGGTTGGATCTCATGGGATAAAGGGGGAGGTGGCTAGATGGGTGGAGAACTGGCTTGGTCACAGAAGACAGAGGGTGGTAGTGGAAGGGTCTTTTTCCGGCTGGAGGCCTGTGACTAGTGGTGTTCCGCAGGGCTCTGTATTGGGACCTCTGCTGTTTGTGATTTATATAAACGATCTGGAAGAAGGTGTAACTGGGGTGATCAGTAAGTTTGTGGACGACACGAAAATGGCTGGACTTGCAGATAGTGAGGAACATTGTCAGAGGCTACAGAAGGATCTAGATAGGCTAGAAATTTGGGCAAAGAAATGGCAGATGGAGTTCAATCCAGATAAATGCAAAGTGATGCATTTTGGTAGAACTAACGAAGGGGGGAGCTATTCGATAAATGGCAGAACCATAAAGGGTGTAGATACGCAAAGGGACCTGGGTGTGCAAGTCCACAGATCCTTGAAGGTGACGGCACAGGTGGAAAAGGTAGTGAAGAAGGCATATGGCATGCGTGCCTTTATAGGACGGGGCATAGAGTATAAAAGTTGGGGTCTGATGTTGCGGTTGTATAGAATGTTGGTTCGGCCGCATTTGGAATACTGCGCCCAGTTCTGGTCGCCACACTACCAGAAGGACGTGGAGGCTTTAGAGAGAGTGCAGAGGAGGTTTACCAAGATGCTGCCTGGTATGGAAGGGCTTAGTTATGAGGAGAGATTGGGTAAACTGGGGTTGTTCTCACTGGAAAGACGGAGGATGAGGGGAGACTTAATAGAGGTGTATAAAATTATGAAAGGCATAGATAGGGTGAACGGTGGGAAGCTTTTTCCCAGATCGGTGGTGACGTTCACGAGGGGTCATAGGTTTGAGGGCGGTGGGGGGGTTTAACACGGATATCAGAAGGACGTATTTTACACAGAGGGTGGTGGGGGCCTGGAATGCGCTACCGGGCGAGGTGGTGGAGGCGGACACACTGGGAACGTTTAAGACTTATCTAGATAGCCACATGAACGGAATGGGAATGGAGGGATACAAAAGAATGGTCTAGTTTGGATCAGGGAGCGGCGTGGGCTTGGAGGGCCGAAGGGTCTGTTCCTGTGCTGTATTGTTCTTTGTTTTTGTTCTTTTTTGAAAAAAAGAGCCGCAATATGATTCTCGCCAGCAGGGGTAGTGGGCGGGGCCTAACCTCATTGGAATCAACTGAATGGACGCGTGACTCACCCACACTGCCTGCAGCTGAACTCCCTTAACAAGTGAGAGCTCTGTATAAGCTCTAATGATGGACACACAGGCAGTTACACCAGGAAAATGGCACCAACAAGAACTGCTCCAAAGTTCACTGATGAAGAGGTGGACTGTATGCTAGACACAGTGGAAGAGAGGAGGGACGTTGAATTGCACCCAGATCCAGCACTTCCAATGAAAATGATAAAATCGGGCCCCATGTTCCAGCAGCTTCTTCATCGTGGGTTCCACAGATGAAGAACATATGCGGAATTTAGAAGCCACGATGAAGAAGCTGCTGGAACATGGGGCCCGATTTTACCATTTTCATTCGAAGTGCTGAATCTGGGTACAATTCAGATCCGACTTGGAAACCTGTTCTTGGGCGCCCCCATACGCATTCAGCTTGAAAAAAAAAAAAATCACGAGTCTGAATTGCGCTGTGGGCGGGGCTTAGCGCACCCAAAACGATCGGAGCTCTGAACTGCGCATGTGCAGTGAGAAAAAAAAAACTTGAAAATCGCGCCGCTGTCACATCGCACCCAGGCCGCAAAAAGCGGATAAAGCGGCCCGGGAGTGATGGTCCCCACAGACATCACCCCCATCCCTACAACATAACTTATCCACCCCCGCCGCTACCCAGACCGATCACGACCCTCTGCTCCTTCCCCCCCCAGCGATCGCCCGCAGAGTGGCAGCAGTCCCTCCTACCCCCTACCAGAGATCCATCTGGCCTCCCTCCTCCCACCAGAGAATGATCGGGCCTGCCTCCCCTCCCCACCCACCCACCCCACAAACAGTCAACGATCTGGCATCCCTCCCCCACCCCCCATCCACCAGAGATACATCTGACCTGCTTCCTCCTCCCCCCCCTCCAGAAAATGATCAGATCGGACCCGCCTCCCCCCCCCCCCCCAGTGGGCATCAGTGCAGACGTGGGCGCGGATCACGTTAATAGCCTCATGCCCAACTTTACCACGTTTTCGCGCCCGATTAGGAAAGACAGTGCAAGTTTCTTAAAGACTCAGTCGAGTACTTAGGTCATGTAATTGATGGTGAAGGGTTGCATAAAACACCAAAGGAGCGAGGAGTCATAATGAAGGCGCTGAGGCCAGAAAACATGTCCCAGCTGAGGTCTTTCCTGGGACTCATAAATTACTATGGCAAGTTTGTGCCTCATTTGGTGACAGTTTTGAAACCCCTGCTTGACGAAGGGACAGATGTGACAGTGAGCGCCGGAGCATGAGAATGTATACCAAGCAGTGAAGGAGGCATTGAAGGAGCCTGGGGTCTTAGTCCATTTTAACCCTTTTGTAGCTGGCCTGTAATGCATCGCCATATGGCGTTGGAGCGGTGATATCCCATGTGATGCCCAATGGAGGAGAGGCCCATTGTATTTACATCAAAATCCCTCTCGAAAGTGGAAGAGAACCATGCACAGGTAGAAAAGAAAGTACTGGGTATCATTTTCGGCACTTCCAAGGTTCACCACAACCTGTATGGCAGGGTTTGTTTTGCTGACAATGAACCATAGAACACTGATCAAGATTTTGGGATCTCACTCATGGATTCCAACTATGGCCACAGCTCAAGTGCAGAGGTGGGCGCTGATATTGTCAGGCCAGTCATTTGAAATCTGCTGTTGGAACAGCATGCAAATATGGATGCGTTTTCCAGACTACCATTGTCGTGAGCCCCCAGTTGCGGTTATACCAATCATATATTTCTCACAAGAGGATAATGTACCATTGACAGTTGCTAAGATGAAACAAGCTACAAAGATGGATCCCATAATGAGTCAAGTAGTTGATCTGGTCAGCAAGAGGCAAGCAAGCTAACTGAAGGATCCAGAACTGACAGCATATGTAAGTCGACAGTGGGAATGATCCTCTCGCCAGAGAGGATCATAAAACCAGTTCCAGTCCCCAGGAAACAATCCCCAAAGGAACATCATCCCCTAGAGAGGTTGATCATGTCTATGTAAGATGGATGCCAGGCGTGGGGAACTAACTATGTGTATTATACTGTAAATATGTTGTGGGCTCTGCATCAAGCACCTGTAAGATGTATAAGAGAAAAGTGTCCAATTGTATGTAAATAATTAATGTGCTGTTGCTGTCTTGGGGGAGGTGTGTTGTTTAAAGGAAAGAAGTGTTGTATATGTTGGAGCATAGCCTCTTTAAGGGAAAGGGCCATGTGACCTTGGGTGTGGAATGAGCTGTTGGGACCCGCCCAGAATGGGCAGTCAATCTTTGGAGTATGGACCGAGTAGACTGAATAAAGAGCTATGTCCCCTGCCACCTGGCTGTGGAGTAGTTATTGAGGAGAAGCCTCAGTGCAATATCCCTCTAGCAATGAAATTCCATTTGCCTTCTTAATTACCTGCTGCACCTGCAAACCAACTCCTTGTGATTCTTGCACAAGGACACCCAGGTCCCTCTGCACAGCAGCATGCTGCAATTTTTTACCCATCACCTCACATTTACCAACATTGTACTCTATCTGCCAGACCCTCGCCCACTCACTTTGACTATCTATATCCCTTTGCAGACTTTCAGCGTCCTCTGCACACTTTGCTCTGCCACTCATCTTAGTGTCATCTGCGAATTTTGACACATTACACTTGGTCGCCAACTCCAAATCATCTATGTAAACCGTAAACAATTGCGGTCCCAACACTGATCCCTGAGGCACACCACTAGTCACTGATCGCCAACCAGAAAAACACCCATTTACCCCCACTCTTTGCTTTCTGTTAGTTAACCAATCCTCTATCCATGTTAATGCGTTACCCGTAACACCGTGCACCTTTATCTTATGCAGCAGTCTTTGGTATGGAACCTTGTCAAATGCGTTCTAGAAATCCAGATATACCACATCCACAGGTTCCCCATCGTCCACTGCGCATGTAATGTTCTCAAAGAATTCCACCAAATTAGTCAAACATGACCTGCCCTTCATGAACCCATGCTGCGTCTAACCAATGGGACAATTGGGAAGGGACCAGACAATTACAAACTGTTTGGTACCAGGCGCAAAGCCAAATTTTCGGCCATCACGCTATTTTCCGAGATTGGCGCGATCTATGTCAAGCGTGGCGAGGTCAGAAAATTCCCCTACCGTGTGTTATTAGTCAGTGACAAGATAGCAGCCATGGAAAAATGACAAGCAAAACAAGACACATACATTGTATTGGAGACAGAAAGACAAGTATTTTCAGAACCAACAGTGGAATAAGAAAGTGGAGGTTGAGCAAGGAGCGTTTCAAGCTTCTCCTGTTTGGTGACATAATCCTGTATACTGGAACAGAGTCAAACCCCTGACGACAATTTACTCATAGGAAGCGATAGTGACAGAACAAGGGTCCTGAGATGATTTTAAACTAATGCAAGGACCGGACCCAAGTGTCTCGGTGTAAAAGCTGTTGGAATGCTTGTAGGCTGCACTGCATAAATTGCAATACATATGCACATTATATCAGAAGTGCCCTTGACATAATCACGTGGATGGCTGGTGTGGGAAATGGAAATGTTACACTTAGATAAGTAGTTGGTGCTATTCAGGAATTTGTATTAATATAATTTTGACCAAGCAAAATTGGATTGAATTACAATTAACCAATACTATACCCAAACAAATTGTGGAGAGAACTCTACTGTGTATGGAACCCAGGGAGAATTCAGTAGGACAATGTAGAGCTTTACTGCATATATTAACCTGAGACACATTGCTGATGTTACCATCAGAGAAGAAACAGAAAATGCTTCATTTCTCATCAACCTTTACCATCTTTAAGAAAGGTTTTTATACTCTCAAACTTCTCTTGATACATGTGAAATATTTGAGAGTTTTTTTCTATTTTGACAAGATCCCTAAAGAAACATTAACAATTCAAGAGGTGTGAATGATACTCAGCAGAGGAGCTGGAACACTTTGTGACTGGCTGTGAGAACAGAGCCAGCTATTAAAACTGAATCATAGCTAGCTCGGTAAAACATTAATTTCAGGTTGTTGATTTCATACTAGTCAAGAGGTTTGTCCTAATCTACCTCCACTAACCCCTTGCACATGAAAGGGGAATGAAGTGTCACACAGGTGGAAGCTGGATGGACTCGCACACAATGTAACCACAAAGGCAGATTAGTTGTTTAAATTTGAACACCAGTGCAACTCCTGATAGGCCCACAGCATAAACAGGCACCTAACTGACGACTAAATTGGCAATCTCAATCACCGGCACAAACCAGCGCCTAATTGACCACCTCAGTTATGGGCATCATCTGGTGGGTCAGATAGGAAATAGAAAATACCAAATTGGTTCAATGGAACATCCTATTGGGATTGGGATGGGGATGGAATGTTATTAGGGTCTTAGTAAGAGCTTAGTAGTAAGAACTTTACACTGCACCAGAACTGAGAGTACCTGAAATAAAAACAGAAAATGATGGAAAGACTCAGCAGATCTGGCAGCAAGTGTGGAGGGGAGAGAGAAATAAAGTTAACATTTCAAGCCATATCAGAGCTGGAGGAGCAGAAATGTGATGGATGATATATATTTGGAGAGGATGGTGGAGAAGGCGGCATGGTGGCTAGCACTGCTGCCTCTCAGCGCCAGGGACCTGGGTTCAATTCCTCGCTTGGGTGTCTATGTGTAGTTTGCACATTCTACCCGTGTCTGCGTGGGTTCCTCTCGGTGCTCCAGTTTCCTCCCACAGTCCAAAGATGTGCGGGATAGGTTGATTGGCCATGCTAAATTGCCCCTTAGTGTCCTGGGATGTATAAGTTAGAGGGATTAGTGGGGCAAATGTGTGGGATTGTGGGGATCGGGCCTGGGGTGTGATTGTTGTCGGTACAGACTCGGTGGGCCAAATGGCCTCCTTTTGCATTGTAGGGTTTTTATAATTCTATAATTTCTAAGGTGGAGCAGAATAGGAGGTCAAGGATTGCAGGTAGCTATGGAAAGATTGACAAAGATGTCATGGACACAAGACAAAGGGAGTGTTAAAAACTGATAATGGCATAGAGGCAAGCTGGCAGAACATGTTAATAGGCTGATATAAAAATAGAGAAACAGAAAGTATGTGATGCAGGCCGAAGGGTACCCCAAAAAGGAAAATGGAAAAATGTCTTCTTCCGTTCATCACCTCCGCTAGCACACAACTCCGCATCATCTGAGGTCGGAAACCTAATACAGAATGTGGCTTCTGGCATGCGCTGTTCGAGTCTGAAAGAGGTCTAATCAATTTTCACCCTCAGTGTGTGGTATGGAAGGTTGGTGTGTGCACATATCACAATGTACCATTCTATTGCTGGCAACTGACAAGTATGCATCCATTATGCACATTTTTATATTAGGTTATTGCTCACATGCCTTTTTATACATCATTTCCAGTGGAAGCATTTCGTATAAAGGCATTAAACAAGGAAATAAATTATTCCTTCCCCATACAGTGCCCAATTTACCTTCATATGCTCTACTTTACTTATTTTATATCCCAAGGGAAAATGCTTCATTAATGGGGATAAGTAGAACTATATTGGAGTTTTGCTGGAGTAGCTATGATGGTAAAGGGATAATTATGAAGTATTTGATCGACTTGTTCTATAATCTTTGATTTCAGCCCCGGCCACATTTATCAAGTTTCTTTCTGATGTTAAATACTGCAGCATCAGTTCCCTTCCAGGAGTTTGCTCCACATATCAATTGTTCTATTGCAGTGATGTGTTACCATCCTGATGAAACTGTTAAAATTTAACAGAAATCTGAATACCCAGCAATTAACCAACAGAACTATGCCATAAGATTTATGATTTTTAACTAAACAAACTATATACACATACATACATACATACACACAAATATATTGAGAGAGAGAGAGAGAGGGGAAGAGAGAAAGACATGGAAATTAAACAGAGTAAGCACTATTAATTTAATACAAAAGCTTAGAAAGACCTTTGCTATAAACTCCATTCATTTACTTTCCCCCAAGAGTTCCTTCATCTTATCAGATCTTAAAGGTTCATTCATTTTTCCTGGAACCAACCCAAAGGTATACTACAGTATATCTGAATTCACTTTAATTCCCTGCAGAGACCCAACTATTCTTTGAAGTAAGATTCAATGAGGGTCTTTCCATTATGCTTTTGGCTACATGACTCTCCACCTTTTCTTTACAGACCTTATGACTGTGGAAGCCTAAGACTTCACTAGGGTTGCTATCAGGTATCTTCCCACAGTTTGCTAAGCTGACTGCTTTCTGAAACAAAGCTCTGTAAGGACCGCTGTAGATTTTGTCCACTAGCTGCGAGCTATAGCAAATATTCCAGCTGCATTTCACTTACGAAACCCAAATTAAACTATCTGCTTCTGACAGCAAATACACATAGGTACAGCAAATTAAACAAAAGAACAATCCATCTTCACAGCCCATCTCTATGACAATGTGGCATGCTTTGGGATGGGCTCGAACAGAAATGTACATTATTTAGTTTACCTTCAATGTAACTCTTTGATTCTGTAACTCATGAGTAATCCGGGGCTCCATTATAAGCTGAGAGACGGATCATCCATTGTTCAAGATTTTTCACTATCAATCTGATCTTGCGAGATAAATGCAGGCTACCTTTTACGTGCAATAAACCCAGGCTTGCTTTCTTAGCATTTACTGGAGTTGTTTTTACCAGTTTCTGAACCAGGTACCCTGATTTGCACAGTTAAAACTTGAATTCCTAAGACTGAAAGTTATATTCTAAAACATATGGATCATGACTTAAATATTCACAACACATACTTACGGCTCACTTCTGAAGAAGTCACATTGGATTCAAAACATTAAACTGTTTTTCTCTTTACAGAAGCTGCCAGAACTGAGAAGTTTTTCCAGCATTTTCTGTTTTTAGTTCAGCATATTTTGCTTTTATTACATGCTTGAGGCTGGTTAGTTTCAAATTTTCCTCCTCCACATTTTTACAGTGAGAGTCCAAGTTTAAGAACCTGTCGACAAATATAACTTTCAGCATTTTAAAAGCCTGGATAATATTCGCCCCAGCCTCTCCTTTTATACCAAGGTGTTCTCCCCAGTATCCTAGCAAATACTTACCCATCACCAACTTCATTAAAACATATCAGCTCCTGGCATGACTATGGGAGTTTGCTGCATATGAATTGGTTAATGGATTTCAAACATTGCAGCAGTTACCACACTTCAAAAGCTTTTCATTGCCTACAAAACAGTTTGGGATGCTCTGAGGTCTTGAAAAGCATTATATAAATGCAAGTCTTTCTTTACTAAAGAAAGCTGCTGTTATGAATTTAGTGATTGCATGATTGCTTTAGGAACCAGTGGCATGATTTAATGGTGATGTCTTTGGGGTGTTTCACAGGCTTCTGTCTTTGTTTCAGTTTCTACTCTGTACAAGTAATAGCTTCTAGAATAAATCTGTTCTTGTTATTTTGAATCTACATGTGCAAATAACATCTTTTTATTTTTGTTTAAAACCCACAACCCCTAACCTAGTTAAGACATTACGAAAAGAACATTGGTGATGAGTTTTGTTTCATCCAGGACATTGAAAAAGATCCCAATTAGAGAAAAAGAAATTGTGGTCCTCGCACTTCAAATATTAGCAGGCTGGAGAAAATCAACAATAGGATTAAAGATTTAAGTGTAAGAAGACCAAGTAAGGAAAAAAAAGGAGAAAAAAATCATATTGCCAACCAGGAAAAAAAAATCAGGCCTCTCTAAACTGCAGGGTCTACACACGCATATCAGTGTGTAGCGGCAGACTGGGAGACTCGCTACGCAGTTGAAAAAGGGTTTACCATTCAATTAAGGACAGTGAGTGAGCTCTTGAAGATGGAAGGCCAATCAGTGAGCTTCCAAATTGAAAGAGACAGCATAACGGAAGTGAGAGAGTGCTACTTCAAGATGGACATCCCTCTCTCCCTTTTCAAAATAAAATTGAAATAAAGAATGAATTTCTGAAGCCAGACCACCACAGGTCTGTATCAGTCCTGCATCCAGGGTCTCCAAGCTTGTGACACTTCCCCCACCCATCACCCTGCCCCTTTAGGCAATTAAACTGTCCAGCCACCAAATTCTAGTCCACCTCCTTAATTGGCCTCAATTGTCTCTTCATGAGCTGTGATAGCTTCTTGCTGCATGCAGGCAGTTAGATCCGCCATCCCACATTCTAGGAGGCAGGACAGTGGTTAACACTGCTGTCTCACAGCTCCAGGGACTTGGGTTCAATTCCAGCCTCGGGTGACTGTCTGTGTTGAGCTTGCATATTCGCCCCTTGTCTACATGGGTTTCCTCTGGGTGCTCCGGTTTCCTCCCACAATCCAAAGATGTGCAGGTTAGGTGGATTGGCCATGCAAAATTGCCCTTAGTGTCCCAAGATGGCAAGGTTAGATGGATCAGCCACGGTAAATGTGCAGGGTTACAGGGATAGGATGGGAGACAGCACCTGGGTAAGATACTCTGTCGGAGAGTCGGTGCAGATTCAATGGGCCGGATGGCCTTTTCTGCACTGTAGGGATTCTATGATGGAGCTGGGAACTAAAACTCTTATTGAAGTTGACATTGGTAAGGCCAGACTTGGAATACTGTGTACAGTTCTGGTCACCCTATTATTAGAAAGGATACTATTAAACTAAAAAGAGTGCAGAAAAGATTTACTAGGATGCTACTGAGACTTGATGGTTTGAGTTATAAGGAGAGGCTGGATAGACTGGGAATCTTTTCCGTGGAGAGTAGCAGACTTAGGGGTGATCTTATAGAGAGAGGTCTATAAAATAATGAGAGCATAGATCAGTTGGATAGTCAACATCTTTTCCCAAAGGCAGTGGAGTCTAAAACTAGAGGGCATAGGCTTAAGGTGAGAGGGGAGAGATACAAAAGAGTTCAGAGGGGCAACTTTTTCACACAGAGGGTGGTGAGTGTCTGGAACAAGCTGCCAGAGGTAGTACTGGAGAGGGGTTTTGTCTTTTAAAAAGCATTTTGACAGTTACATGGGTAGGATGGATATAGAGGGATATGGGCCAAACACAGGCAATTGGGACTAGCTTAGTGGTTAAAAAAAGGGCGGCATGGACAAGTTGGGCTGAATGGCCTTTTTCCATGCAGTAAACCTCTATGACTCTAGCTACTTTTATCTTGCCAACTCGAATCTTTGTATTCAAAGCCATTTTAAAATCAATGGATATTATTTTATTCAGTTCATGACATAAAAAGAAAATCCATCAAATCAACACAAAAGATACACTAGTCAAAATATATACAGTAACCCAAAACATTACTTAGAGGTACCCTATGGGAACAGGATAATTTGACATTAATAGGATGAAAGTACTTATATTTAAAGTAATTGAAAAGTTCCTCAAATGAATAATTGTCCATTTTTTTGTAGACCTTCTCCTGGAATACTCCTTGTGTTGCTTCCAAAGAATCACAGCAGACGCTATCTTTAACAGGCTAAAAAATTAACCAGATTTATTTAGAAAGATATTTACACAAGCATTAAAAGGTACATACACAGAAAATCCTTTGAAAACTTCCTTGCAGAATTTGAAATAATGTATTTCGCAGCAGGAAGTGCATTGTATTGTTACTCAGGGAAATCCAGAATATTGTCATTGTGGAATTATGTCAAGTGTATGTTTATGTAATCATATCCGACTAGCATGTTTCTGGGCAAGAGACAACCAAACTGAGCACAAGCTGTAACGTTCAAGTGCAGATGTCCCCCTTGATCTAAAAACTGTTTCCTTTCAGCCAATTCTCAATAGTCCATCTGGTTTGATTTAGAGAGTGGATCCAATACTTACAGATCAACCCAAGGAGGCAAATGAGCTATGCCAGGATATTTAATTAATTGGAGTGTTCTGTTAAAAAACACTGCGAATAAACTTGGAATCAAATTATGAGCCTGTCAACATAATTTGTCAACTGCAAAGGATTTATGGAAATTTGATTGATTTGTTTTGAAGTATTGACCAGCAGCTGAGAAAAACATTGAATGATTTGACTATCAGTCTTTTGCTGGTCATTCCGTATTTACAATTATATTCACACATTTTCTTTAATGTTCGATTGATATCTCAACAGGTAAGCAATTATTTTTGCTTTGCCCCAACAATGTGTAATGCCCTGAAGTACAACACTCCTGGGCTATACTTTCATGGTGTGATGCTACAAATACGCTCTTGACACAAGACTTTTAATTGAATTGATGCAAGAAGATTTATCATGGTGTTGCTCCAAGGCAATCAAGGCCAGGACCATGGAGTGCAACAGCCAGGACCGAAATAGAGCTAGAGCATTCTGGTGCAAAACGTTGCATAGGAGCACTTGAATGGTGTGAGAGCTGGATGAAGACACTAGGGGTGCAATCTTAAGACCTCATCCCACCTGTATATCGGCGAGGTTGTACGATTGCATGAGAAGAAAGAAACGAATATTGTGCCCTTTTTCCCATTGGTTCCCATCATAACAAACATTTAGGGCGAGATGAGGAGCGCACCCAAAATAGGTCAAAATGTCAATGATCCGGCACGTCTTGCAGAGGTTGCTGTGGCAGGGTTGTGGGGTGTCATGGATGTCCCGAAGCATGGTACATTAGCGAGACCATGCAGATGCTACGACAACAGATGAATGAACACCGCTCAACAAGCACCAAGTTCCACACACGAGGACTGCCTCAACCGGGATCTTGGGTTCATGTCACACTATCTGTAACCCCCACGACTTGCCTGGGCTTGCAAAATCTCACTGACTGTCCTGGCTGGAGACAATTCACACCTCTTTAATCTCTGCTTAACCCTCTCTCCACTCACATTGCCTGTACTGTAAAGACTTGATTACCTGTAAAGACTTGCATTCCAACCATTATCTTGTAACTTGAGTTTGTGTCTATGTATGCCCTGTTTGTGAACACAACTCTTCACTCAGCTAAGAAGGAACAACACTCCGAAAGCCTGTGCTACCAAATAAACCTGTTGGACTTTAGCCTAGTGTTGTGAGACTTCTTACTGTGCTTACCCCAGTCCAGTGCCAGCATCTCCACATCATGTATTATTGACTCTTTTAATCAAATTTTGGTCTGATGTTTTAAGTTTCCTTTACGCGTTGTCTTTTGGTTTCGGCGGTTCCCTTCTTTTTGGGGGCTATCCTTCTTGCTTTGTCCCCGAGTTTCATTGATTTAGTTTATTTTATTCGCATGAAAAGAAATACCCTCTTGGCGATAATCAGGTCCAGGCAACAGGCGAATAAGGGAGTCGCCAGAGCCAACTGTCTGCTCCTCTACCATGGCTGCATTTGTGGCCGGGTGTCCCTGGAAAGGGAGCATGCAGAGTCCCTGATTTTGATTGATTTAGTTTATTTGTTTGGTACAAAGAGAAATGCCCTCTTGGCGACCCTGCAACTTCTTATGTGACCAGCATTACATCAACGTGTCCCCCCCAAGATGTACATCAGAGGTGGAGGCGGTCAGCTGCATTCCATGCACCATGGCCTATGATGCCCTTGATGGGTGTCCCCGGGAGGGCCCCAGCCAACTTTCTGGTGGCATGGATGTATCCATGCCACCCTGTTCTTCCCACTGCCCTGGAGATGCACCGGTATCAGGAAGGGGGAAGTTGGAAGACCTTGTGACGGCTGAAGTATCCAAGATGGATGGCCCTGGCATGGGCTCCAGACCTTCCTCCTCCTTCAGAGTACCAATGGACCCCTGGGCCACTCAACGGGAGGGCGGAACAGCTGGACTGAGCTCCAGAAGCCCCACCATCATCTGGCCCTGCCCATCCTGGAGGTCCAGTTGCAGTTGCCCCACAGTGTATGAGCCCTTGGCAATGGCCCTCTGAGGGCCAAGCTCTTGATGCCCACAGCAAGTGCCGTTTGAAGCTCTACAGCCCCTCAGCCATGGGCCGCTATGACTGGGCCATGCTCTCAAGGCCTTCAACCATGAATCACTGTGTCTCGGCCATGGCTGCTGTATCTCCAGGATGCTCCCAAACCCCTCAGCAATGGATCAGAGTGGCAGAAAAGGGTCCCAAGGTCCTCAGCCGGCACACACGGTGACTGCCATGGTCCACAGGCACTTGGCCATCCCTTGGACCCTGCCACCCATGATGACCATTTCCTGCTCCAGGCTTTCCACTGCTGACGCCACCCTTGCAGTGTTGACTTGGGTACATGCCATGCCAGCACCATCTCCTGCACCTGTGGGACTCCTCCCGACGGCGTCAGAATTGCTGCAGTGTTGCTGACAGCTCCTCCTGCATTCCCCAGCAGCTTAGGGAGAACTAAATGCAAGGGCTTGGCATTTGGCTTGAGACCAGCTGAATCAATGCCTTTGGCAGACCTCCGCGTGCTAGAGACCTCGGACATTCCCACCTCTACCCAATATACATCAACGGCTGTGTTGTGCGCACCAGAGAGTGACCCCAACGCCTCACCAGTAACCTATCCCACAGTACTGATGATATCTGTGCTGGTGGGTTATGTGATGGAAGCCTGTGTCAACTGACTGGTGCTGGCCTTGGAGGTTTCCTTGGGCCCTTCCTCCGGGTTTCCTCTGAGCTGTTGTGGTGCGTCTCAGCGGGAGGATCAAGGGGGCGGTGATGCCAGATGAGCCAGGTGCATTGGGGTCACTTCCTGAAACAAAGGACAAGGTTGAGTGCAAGGGAGGGACAGGTATCTGGGCAGCCTGTCACTTACTTGAGACACGTCAGATGAATGAAGGAATGGCAGATGCTCACTTCTATGTTGCAGGCCAACCTGGCTGTCACTCACAGTGCTGTCCTCCTCCCCCATCAGATCCAGAGTTCTCTCCTCAAAGAAAGTGAGGATTCTCAGGTCGGGTACTCCATCCTCCTGTCTTCTCCCACTCCCGGCGGCTATTGGTGATCTTCTCCTGTGGGGACAGAAGGGGATTGAAAGCCTGATGGCTAGAAGGGCACAGGGTGCAGGGGATGGTGTTGCTTGGGTGGGGTCTGTCGGAGCTGTGTCTTGGCCGGCAGCGGTTGTGACGAGGGGTGCCAGAGGACATTGTAGGTGTGACATATGGGACCGATGTCAGGACAGGATGCATACTCACCCTTGCTGCCCGAATGAAGTCATTAATTTTCTTCTGGCACTAGTGGCTGGTTCCATGTGCCAGTGCACGGGCACTGGCTGCCACCATCTCCCAGGCAGTGTTGCTGTCCCAAACCCTGGCTTATCACCCGTACTGGGAAAATAACGTATCCTTCCTCCCCTCCACTGCAAGACGTGCCAGATCATCGACACGGATGCCATCATCTCACGTGAGAACACCAACCACCAGGTACACGGTACATACTCTTGCGACTCGGCCAACATCGTCTACCCGTTATGCTGCAGGAAAGGATGTCCCAAGGCATAGTACATTGGGGAGACCATGCAGATGCTACGACAACGGATGAATGGACACAGCTCAACAATCACCAGGCAGGAGTGTTCCCTTCCTGTCGGGGAACACTTCAGCAATCAAGCGCATTCAGCCTCTGATCTTCGGGTAAATGTTCTCCAAGGCAGCCTTCATGACACATGACAATGCAGAATCGCTGAGCAGAAACTGATAGCCAAATTCCGCACACATGAGGACAGCCTCAACTGGGATCTTGGGTTCATGTCACATTATCTGTAACCCCCACGACTTGCCTGGGCTTGCAAAATCTCACTAACTGTCCTGGCTGGAGACAATTCACACCTCCAACCTGTGCTTAACCCTCTATCCACTCATATTGTCTGCATCTTTAAAGACTTGATTACCTGTTAAGATTCGCATTCCAACCATTATCTTGTAATTGAGTTTGTGTTTATATATGCCCTGTTTGTGAACTGACCTCTTCATTCACCTAAGGGGCAATGCTCCGAAAGCTCGTGTTACCAAATAAACCTGTTGGACTTTAACCTAGTGTTGTGAGACTACTTACTGTGTCCACTGCATCTAGCAGACGGCCAAGCTCTCCCTTGGTAAACCTTGCCATGCTCCTGGCGTGACTGCCTGTGCATCCATCACTCTGCAGGGGTGCTGATTGGGGAGGAGGGCGAGGGGGGAGCTCTGTAGTCGTGGCGTTCAAGGAGGGGAGTGATCGGGGTGAACTCTGCAGGGTTGCTGATGAAAGGCTGGGGTGTGGTGATTGGAGAGAGCTCTGTAGGGGTGGTGTTGGGGAGAGGGGTTGATCGGGGGATTCTCTGCAAGGTTGGTGATTAGGTTGGGGGGTGATTGGGGAAGAGCTCTAAAGGGGTGATGATTGGGGAGGGGGCTAAGAAGGGGGAACTCTACAGGGGATGATCGTGGAGGGGGATGATCGAAGAAACTCTGCAGGGGTGCTGATCAGGGAAGGGCTGATGATTGGGAAACTCTGCAAGGGTGATCAGGGAGGTGGGAACTCTGCAGACCGGGATGATCGGCCGGGGGGGGGGGGGGGGGGGGGGGTGGTGCAATGCTCATGTGGGGAGGGCAATGTCCATGGGTGGGAAGAGGGGGGGGGCGATGTCCTTGAGGTGGGTGATGTCCGTGGGGGAGTGGGGCGATGTCCATTGGTGGGGGGGGGGGGGGGCGGGGGAGCGATGTCCGTTGGGCTGCATGGTGGGGTGGCAGGAGATCTCCCTGGGAGATCGGGATGCATGTGCAATGGTGCCCCTCAAACTCAGCAGCCGGCTTCCCAGGGTGAGGTCAGGCTCTGCCCCCTCTCCTCACTGGCGAGAATCGTGGCTCTTTATTTTGACTAAATGCCATAAGATTGCTTTTATTAACTTGCCCAACAAATAAGTCTGAAACTCTCCCGTTTTCTTGCTTGTTCAGCACTTTGAATTTTTTTCATAAAATTCTGATCTAGGTGTTAATTGCATAATTTAAGCTGCATTTGTTGCCAACATATGTAGTTCTAGTGTTTAACATCATTGCGAGCAACAGAGTAGACAGAAGCCAGGTACAGAGATGTTTATCAAACAGTTATTACATACAGTTGTAGAGCAGTATTTTAAAACTTCTGCTTATTAACTGAGTATTCTCCATCCCCCGCATCTACTCTCTATGATCCTGAAAACTGGATTGGCAGCAGCGCAATAAAATCAAGTTCTGCCAGGTCAGAATCAGCTCTGCAATTAAGGGATATGCAAATAAAAATGATGCCCTAGATTCAGGGGATTAAGTGAATAATGCCCTGTCGCTGTTTCTCCGAGGACCCGATTGTTAACAATATGCATAAAATCACTGACTTACTGTGGCTAGATAAATCAAATCAATACACTCTTCAAGTAACAAAATCTTAAAGGGTCAAACAATCACATCTAATTCAGGCTCTCCAAATGCAGAGAGACCTGGACAATATCCAGGCTTGGGCTAACAAGTGGCAAGAAACATCCACACCACATAGGTACCAAGCAAAGACCACCTCTAACAAGAGAGAATCTAACTATCGCCCCTTGACATTTAATGGTGTTATCATCACAGAATTCCCACTATCAACATCCTGGGGGTTACCATTGACCAGGAGCTGAACTGGACCAGCCATATAAATACTGTGGCTACAAGAGCAGGTCAGAGACTGGGAATCCTGCAGTGAGTAACTCACCTCCTAACTCCCCAAAGTCTCTCCACCATCTACAAGGCACAAGTCAGGAGTGTGATGGAGCACTGTCCACTTGCCTGGATGAGTGCAGCTCCGACAACGCTCAAGAGGCTCAACACTGTCCTGGGCAAAAGTACATAGAACATGGATAGAACAGTACAGCACAGAACAGGCCCTTCGGCCCACGATGTTGTGCCGAGCTTTTTGCCAATCAAGTAGCCCGCTTGATTGGCACCCCTTCCACAAACATTCACTCCCACCATCACTGATGCAAAGTGGTAGTCTAAAGTGGGAGTCTAAAACTAGAGGGCATAGGTTTAAGGTGAGAGGGGAGTGATACAAAAGTGTCCAGGCGGCAATTTTTTCACACAGAGGGTGGTGAGTGTCTGGAACAAGCTGCCAGAGGTAGTAGTAGAGACGGGTACAATTTTATCTTTTAAAAAGCATTTAGATAGTTACATGGGTACGATGGGTATAGAGGGATATGGGCCAAATGTAGGCAATTGGGATTAGCTTAGGGGTTTAAAATAAAAGGTGCGGCATGGACAAGTTGGGCCGAAGGGCCTGTTTCCATGCTGTAAACCTCTATGACTCTATGGTAGCAGTGTGTGCCATCTACAAGATGAACTGTAGGAATTCACCAAGGCTCCTTAGACAGCACCTTCCTACCACCTAGAAGGACAACGGCAGCAGGTACATTGGAACATCATCACTTGTAAGTTCCCCTCCAAGTCATTCACCATCCTGACTGGGAAATATATCACCTTTCCTTCACTGTCACTGGGTCAAAATTCTGGAACTCCTCCCTAACATTACAATGAGAGTACCCAGACCACAGGGACTGCAGCAGTTCACCATCTTCTCAAGGGCAATTAGGATGCGCAATAAATGCAGGCCTAGACTGTGATGCCCACATCCCATAAATTAATCTTTAAAAATTAGACTCATACAGAAGTAGGCATTTTGAAAATGTTGCAAGTATGAACACCAAGATAGAACCATAGAAAATAGGAGCAGAAGCAAGCCTGTAGTTTCTGGTTGGGTACCAAGAGGAAAGTCTCACTTGCTGAATACTGTCAGCTAAGCATTCCTCCTCTACACAGATTCCTACAGGGAAGGCATCCTGCTACTTTTCCAGTAGGTTTAGGTAAAAATAAAGTTGTTGCTCTCTTTCTCCCCCATTGTCCGATGTCCAAAAATAGGCAATATGAAGGCTGTCAGCAGCTTTCAAAGAAGAAAATCCAAAGTGAAGCAGAAAAATAACAATTTATCAGATATAATTTAGCAAGATTGTCTCTTTCGATTCTGCCTGCAAGTTTATCAATTGATATTAGCTAGCAAATAATCCAGTTTGTTGCGTCATCCTGTCACTCCATCATTTGCTTAAGCTCATTTAATTTTCTTAAACAAACACAATCACAAAAAAGGAAAACAAACAAAGTCTATCAACCCCCATCCCTTCAGAAACAGTGGTGCAGGGAAGAAACGGGTAGGGATCGGCATTGCAGATTCCTAGCCCATATTGCACACTCACCAACTCAGATTATACTGCATTCTTGGCACAGTGACACAAGAATTTCAGGGCCAAGACTTGGATAGACAGACAGACAGCAGCATTATTGTTCCTCTAAATTAATTTTACAATGAGTATATCACAAATGTTATCTGACAGCGAGGGCATCACACATTGACTGAACATAACACCCTGGCCTTTGATTTTGGCATCACAACTGCTGAGGGAAAGATTCCTTCCAAATGACAAGGAACATTTATGATTAGAAAGAACATGGTATTTATATTATAAAAAGGAATGTGTGGGAGAGTATAAAGACCTAGACCATAGGACAACAAACAGCTTGAGCTTAACTGCTGAATGTTTGCCGTTTCATCTCAGCCCTTCAATTAGATTATTTTCTCAGAATCAGTGATACTTACCCATCATTCTTTGTAATATTGCTAATGTTCCCGTTAAAGACAGGTCTATTGTTAAGCTTACCATGCAGTGAAAATTGAAATGTAGCCCATCATTCTCATTCCCTGGCCATGGAGGTGAATAGCTCAGAAAATCTCATCTAAACACACAAGAACACAAGAAATAAAAACAGGAGGAGGCCACCAGGACCTTCAAGCCTGCCTTACTGTTCAATACAATCATGGCTCATCTATGTCGGCTCAACTCCTTTTCTGTGCCATTTCCCCATAGTCCTTTATTCCTCAATCTATCAAATATTTACCTACCACTTTAAATACTTCTAATGATCCAGCCCCCACCACGCTTTGGAGCAGAGAATTCCAGAGATTCACCACCCCCTGCAAGGAGAAATTTCTATGCACCTCAGTTTTAAATGACCGGCCCTTTATCTTGTAGCTATGTCCCCTTGTTTAAGACTCTCCCACTAGTAAGAACATCTCACCATCTACCATGTCAAGCCCCCTGATGATCTTATATGTTTGAATAAGATCACCCCTCACACTTCTGAAGTCCAAGAAAACAGACCTAGACTATTTAGTCTCTCTTGATAGGACAACCCTCTCATCCCAGGAATTAGCCTGGTAAATCTCCTTTGGACTCCTTTGAATCTCCTGGTGAAGCTCCTTTGGACTGCTTTGCATCAATATTTTCTGCTTTCTTTAGTTCTCATTCTAAAAGTGTTCTGCCACTCATTTCCTTCACTGGGGAGGCAACTTGATCCAAGGTATCTGCCATGCTGCATCAGCGTGATACCATCAGTAGCTATCGACTAGACACCGAAATTACAGAATGAGAAGCGGCTATTTAGACCATTTAACCTGGGCTGACTCGTTAGCTGTTAATATTCAGTCTAATGTCAAATATTTACAGCCTTGGTCTAGACCTGGGCACAAGTTAAATGTAAGAAGAGAGGAAAAACAGCCATCCTTGACATTGAGGCAGCAATTGACTGGATCTGGCAGCAAGGTGCGCCAGCAAAATAGAAATTAAGGGTCTGGATTTTAACTACTGAGTGGGTTAGCTCAAATCAGGAAATTTCTCAACTCACTGGACCTGCCTTAATAAAAGATACCCTGAAATGTGTGTTGTTTGCTGTGAGTGAAGTAGGTGTGGGATAGAGTCAGGCCCGCTGAACCCAGGAGCACAGCATAGATCTGGGGCGGCATGGTGGCACAGCAGCTAGCACTACTGCCTCATAGTGCCAGGGACCCGGATTTGATTCCCGGCTTGGGTTGCTGTCTGTGTGGAGTTTGCACGTTCTCCCGTGTCAGTGTGGGTTCCCTCCGGTGCCCTCCCACAGTCTGAAAGACGTGCTTTTTAGATGCATTGACCCAAACAGGCATCGGAGTGTTGCGACTAGAGGAATTTCACAGTAACTTCATTGCAATGTTAATGTAAGCCTTCTTTGTGACTAATAAATAAACTTTAACTTTAGATAGCCACTGGGGCAGGAGAGTGCTGAGGTGGATTGGTTAGAAGGCCTTCTTTGGCTCTCTGGATCTTCATCACAGTTGTTTTAGATTTTAAGCCCCCTTCTTCCCACCGCTGCCCGCACCACCCCCCCTCTCCCCCAACTTCATCCCCCCTCACAACCTCTATGGCTCCTCAAACCCACCAGGCCAACTTAATGCCAGTTCATGCCCCACCCACCCCATAGCATTTCATATACTCCATGCCAACTTACTGCCATCTCATGCCACCCAGTAACCCCAATTAGTCTTCATATACTCAACTCATGCTTTCACCCATCTCCCATTGCTCCTCATAGGATCCATGTCAATTCCACAGTAATTCACCCAGTATCCACCATCGGCAGACCTCAACCAGACCACATGGAGATGAAAAAAAATAAACTAACAATCTAATAAAGTTCTCACTCAATAGTGAAAAACTCCCATTCATAAAGCCCATTCAAAGCTTTTAAATCTCATGTAGTTAAATCAAAAACTTCTATTCAGACCAGCACAAAGACAATTAATCCTTTAATATCTCTAAAATGCCAAACTGTGAACTGCTGAGATAACTGGTAGTTTTTGAAACTTCAAGTATTTATGATGGCATAATGATAGACCTTGGGGGAAATGGGAAAGAGATTTTTCTATTGAAAATGCATGATCAGATGTTAAATCTTTTTCTAACTTGCGCCTATCAATGGAGCCAGTCCAATAGAGGGTTTTTTAAACTCTCAGTGACAGTTACAGCTTTTTTTAAAGTTTAAAGAGCATGGGATTTAAAAAACTTCCAGATCATGACAGTTATACAGACTGTATCCTTCAAGATCGTTTACAACTACTCCAATAATTCATGACTCTTACACTACGAGTTAAGGCCTGTAAAATAGCCAAAATGGGGTCAGTTTAAACTCAACACTGAGTTCAAATGGTCCTGCTGTGTTCGGATTTCCCTCCTGTGTTACAGTCAGGCCCAGCTCCATTTCCACTACCAGCAAAAATTAGAACTTTTGGAACGGTGGGTGGGACTTTGACATCCAGGTCTTGCCCACCATTTTTAAAGGGTCATGGAGTCAATGAAACTTCACAAAAATCCAGCCCAAAGAAGTTAAAAGGAAAAACCACCCAAAAGCTGGAGTCATAACTGATGCAAAGGAATATACTTGTGAGAGATCAGTCATCAGAGCCCCAGATTATATTACAGTAGTTCCTCATGGAAATGTCCTAGGTCTAATCATTTCCATGTTTTGTTAATGACCCACCTCAAGTTCAAGTGTGGACTATTCATGGCTGATTCTAAAGATTTTGGCTTCAATCACAACTCCACTGGTGATTCGAGAGTTTTCTTCAGCTTCAGTCACAACTTCACTAAAAATAAAGCAGTCCATACTAGCATTCAACAAGGCCTAGGTAATGTTCACTGACAACGGACAGGAACCACACGTGCCATGTAACAACAAGATCAGAATTTAATGCCAATCCCTATTTACCCTGTGAATGTACTTGGTCACTTTAGAGAACAATTAAGAATTAACTACACCGATGAGGGATTGGAGTCACACAAACTAGACTGGGTAGGACAATAGTTTCTTTCCCTAAAAGACATTAGTGAGCCAGATAGGTTTTTACAACAATCCAACAGTTTCAATCACTTTTTGTTTTCAAACTGATACCAGTCTTTCATTTCCAGATTTTTCTTTAAAAAGAGAATTTAAATCCTCAAGCAGAGAAGATAGGATTTGAACTCTCTCTCTCTTTAATTGTTAGTCAAGGGTTCTGGATTACTGGCCCAGTAATAGAAAGGCTGCCCTGTCACATTATATGATAATGAAAGAGCCCATCACAGCTGAGTCCAAACCAGACATTCATATACGCACATCAGGATCACCAGGCAGCAATGAGAAGCAGTACATACTTTTTCTCTCTTCACTCTCTCCTTAATTCACAGGCCTCAAGCCAATGATAGCGCCCCTATCGCACCTTTGCTGAGCTCAGTGAAATCAGTACAGACCTGATTTATTTTAACTCCCCTACTTATTCACATGTTGGGGGGAGGCAGGTGACACTGAGTTCGTCAGTGTAGCACATAGAAGCTGCATTAAAGGAAATTAGGGCAAGATTAAAGCAAGCACTCTTCAAACAACCAGAGGGACTGATGTGGAATTGCATTAATTAGGATGCAAAGGGACTATAATTAAGTAACAGGCAAGCACTGTAAAGCGCTGGGGAAAGGATTTCAAGATCATAAATCAGATATTGATAGAGGATGAAAGTGCCGGTGGCTCTCAATAAGCTGACCCATCGAAGTGTCTTTGAGACATTTGTTTTTAATCAAATCTTACAATGACTCACCATTGACATCTGTTCCCGCAGCAGAGGCTTCTCCTCTGTCATTCGTAACTCCTGCAGTCCAGCCATATCCAATCTGTGCCAGTCAAATCCTGTAACACCCATAACATAGAGCAATGTTACCAGACAACAACTGGGACCACTTACTGATCATTTTAGCAAAGCATCTTTCTTTTTTGAAATCTCACAGTATTTAGATCTCTGGAGACTGACCCTTTAATATGTGATGCTTGCCCATACTTCCCACCTATGTGTGCGCTGCAGTAGCCTGCTGTTTTCTCAAGGAGAAAGGGGAAGCTAGTGAATGTTTCCTCCACCGCTCCAACTCCAGAGTGGCTGCCCCAGTTAGCCAGTAGGTGGAACCTGCAGTGTGTTACAGTGACAGAGGCAGCTTGAATGATGCACTGTCCATGTCTTAAAGGGGAAATCATCCTGATGTGCAGTGACTTCATTTAAAGGGAAGGTCAACTGATGCTTAGTCTGTTGCATTTAAAGGAGAAATCCACTGTTATACCATCTACTCAATTTTGAAAGGAAACACAAGAACATGCAGCAAAACTAGCGACTACAAGGGTCCCCCAGAGTATTGACAAACTCTTTCTACAGTCAGGGTTGTCTTTGCATTGTTTTTCCAACATTGACACGATGGATGGGATTTTCCACACAACCCGCCACTGGCAGCCCACCATTTGGCCATGGTGGGATCTTCTAGCCTCGACGTTGTCAACAGGATTACCCGTTGAACGCATCCCTCGCTGATGGGAAACCTACAGCGGGGGTGTGTTGTCGATGGGACCGGAAGATGCCACTAGCATTAACAGCCGAAAAGTTCTGGCTATTGTTTCTGTTACAATACGAACAACATACATTATGGATTTTAAGTCAAAGGGCATCCAAGAGGGCAACAATATTTGCAGTTCTTACAGTTCGAAGAACATTGATGTGTAATCTGTGCCTTTTAAAACAGGAAGTATACAAACATAAAGATTGTTCCATTTAAAAGCTCTAAAACCATTTAAAGGGAGCATTATATCTAAATAAATTCTTTAAACTGGAACCAAGGTCACATTCAGTTTCCTCCATTTAAAAGAAGAAACAGAGTTAATGTTTCAAGTGCAAAATGACTTCTTTGGAAAACTCTTCCAAGAAATATTAACTCTTCTCTCTCTACAGATGCTGCCAGGCATGCTGAGTATTTCCAGCTTTTACTATTTCTGTTTCATTTAGACAATGTCTTTCGTGAATTCAGGAAATTCCAAACTTTTCACAGGCAAAGAAGTACTTTTGAAGGGTAGACCCTGCTGCAACATTGTGGTCAAATTTTACGGAGCGATGTTTCATAACCAACAATGAAATAAATGGCCACATAACCTATTTTAGTGATGTTGTTTGAGGGAGAAATGTTGATCAGGTCAAAGGGAGAACTTTCCTGCTTTTCTTTGAACAATGCCATGGGATCTTTTACATGCATCTGATGAACCAGACAAGATCTTAGTTCAAACTCCCATCCAAAAGATGGCACCTCTGGAAGTGCATAACTTCCTCTGTACTGCACTACAATATCAGCTGAAAAAGTGTCTTCAAATCCTGGGGAGAAGTTTGAATTCACAACCTGCTGAATCAGGTAACAGTGCACCTAACTACTGAATTGTCCAAGGTTCTCCTGCAATGGAGCTTGCTCAACTCTGCACAAGGCAAGAAATAGATTATCTGATCATTATCACATTGCTGTTACTGGAGGTGACTGTTTGCAAATTGACTGCTGTATTTCCTAACTTACAACACTGACTACAATTCACAAGTACTTAACTGGCTGCAAACCGGCTTGGGACTGCCAGAGATTGTGAAAGGCATGAAATAAACCAAGGTTTTTCAAAGTGGGGATGTTGAAAATGGGTCACCAGGTTCCGGTTTAAAAATACATGGGATGTTTGTGGTCCTTTTCAAAACATTACGAGATGTGCTCAAAAAATGGCAACATGTTCTGTGATTCTGTTCAAAAAAAAGTGGGATGTTCTGTTTATAGCGCGCATTTTGTAGAAGGCGGTACGACAATGAGGATCTCTTGACTCAGACGATGACATAGCCAGCATGAAGAGGAAAAGCTTGGTATTGCCTGATACAATTCAAGTTATGTGTACTTTATGAAAGGAAAAGGTATATTTTTAAATGTACTGTACATCCTATTTAGATTGTGACTGTAGCAGCAGCACTACAGCTTGCCTGGTCAGTGGGTCACAAGTGGTACCCATTTTGTAAAAGTGGGTTGCTAGAAAAAAAGTTTGAAAACCACTGCTATAAACGCAACAAAAACAGAAAATGCTGGAAAGTCTCAGCAGGTCTGACAGCATCAGTGGAGAGAACAGAAAAAATGGGGGCAATTCTCCCAAAAGTGCTGAATTGGCGGGAAAACTGTTCTAAATCCTGACTGTTCTGTCAGTTCAGCTTCTCACCTGAATCTCCGCACACTGAAGAGGTTCCAGCTGTGAATATCATTAAAAACCCGGGTGGGGCGGGGCAGGGCAGGGCCTATTCGCGCCAGAGTCTGACAGTTCTGGAACTCTGCGCATGCGCAGTGGCCCCAAACTGTCAACCTCCCGTTTGCTGGCCAGCCCAATCGCTGGCCAGCCCTGGACCCCCATAGTGCTGCCCCTTCAGCCCTCACAACAATTCCCGGGCCAGCCCCAACACCCTCCGCCCCGGAGTGCCCCAATATCCAGCCCCAACCCCCAACACTGGCGATCCCCCCACCCCACTTTGCCCCTTGGTCAGTGCCAGGGCACAGGCTGCCCATACCCAGGCGGCACCACCCCCTCGCCGCCCGACCCCCTGGAGGGTCCAGATTGCTCCCCCTTCATTCCAGCGGGATCTCCCGCTAGTTCCCCGAATGTGAGGAGCTAGTCTGAACCCCGCCCGAATTAAGTACTCCTGGCGGGGTGGGGGATTCAGATCCCGATAATTAACAAATATACATATTTAAAATACATGCAGAAATGATTTAAATGACTTACCTGCCTTCCCGTCGGTTTCCAGCATGGTCTGACCGGTGACTGTTCGCCAGATCAGGGAGATGCGCATGCGTTCCTGGCGCATGCTCAAATTCCTGTTCAAGGCTGCAGACGCACATCTCCCACTGCGACCCAACAGAAAAGTTGCGGGTCGCAATGGGAGAATCATGGCCAATGTTTCAAGTCTGGATGACTCTTCATCAGAACCCTCTTTCAGACTTGAAACTTTGGGCACGATCTTACGAAAACAATTCTATGTTCAGAAAGAGTGAGAAAACAGGAGCGATTGGTGCAGGTTTTGTCAGCAAGCCGCGATTCACAATCTTACTAATTCCACTAATTTGGTGGAATTCTTTGAGAACATTACATGTGCAGTGGACAATGGGGAACCTGTGGATGTGGTGTATCTGGATTTCCAGAAGGCTTTTGACAAGGTGCCCACCAAAGACTGCTACATAAGATAAAGGTGCACAGTGTTAAGGGTAATGCATTAGCATGGATAGAGGATTGGTTAACTAACAGAAAGCAAAGAGTGGGGGTAAATGGGTGTTTTTCTGGTTGGCGATCAGTGACTAGTGGTGTGCCTCAGGGATCAGTGTTGGGACCGCAATTGTTTACGATTTACATAGATGATTTGGAGTTGGAAACCAAGTGTAATGTGTCAAAATTCGCAGATGACACTAAGATGAGTGGCGGAGCAAAGTGTGCAGAGGATGCTGAAAGTCTGCAAAGAGATATAGATAGTCTAAGTGAGTGGGCGAGGGTCTGGCAGATGGAGTACAATGTTGGTAAATGCGAGGTCATCCATTTTGGGAGGAAGAACAGCAAAATGGACTATTATTTAAAATGGTAAAAAATTGCAGCATGCTGCTGTGCAGAGGGACCTGGGTGTCGTTGTGCAGGAATCTCAAGGAGTTGGTTTGCAGGTGCAGCAGGTAATTAAGGCGGCAAATGGAATTTTGTCCTTCATTGCTAGAGGGATGGAGTTTGAAAACAGCGAGGTTATGTTGCAGCTGTATAAGGTGCTAGTGAGGCCACACCTGGAGTACTGTGTACAGTTTTGGTCTCCTTGTTTGAGAAAGGATATACTGGCACTGGAGGGGGTGCAGAGGAGATTCACTAGGTTGATTCCGGAGTTGAGAGGGTTGGCTTATGAAGAGAGACTGAATATACTGGGGCTATGCTCATTGGAATTCAGAAGAATGAGGGGAGATCTTATTGAAACAAATAAGATTATGAAGGGAATAGATAAGATAGAAGCAGGGAAGTTGTTTCCACTGGCGGATGAAACTAGAACTAGGGGGCATAGCTGTCTCAAAATAAGGGGAAGCAGATTTAGGACTGAGTTGAGGAGGAACTTCTTCACACAAAGGGTTGTGAATCTGTGGAATTCCCTGCCTAGTGAAGCAGTTGAGGCTACCTCATTGAATATTTTTAAGGCAAGGATAAATTTTTGAACAGTAAAGGAATTAAGGGTCATGGTGAGCGGGCGGGTAAGTGGAACTGAGTCCACAAAAAGATCAGCCATGGCCTTATTGAATGGCGGAGCAGGCTCGAGGGGCCAGATGGCTTACTCCTAGTTCCTATGGCATGCAGTGCAAAAACCTTCGATGCGATTCTCACCAGAAAGAGGGAGGGTGGAGCCTAAGCTCACCAAGGACGCTGGCTGCAGAGCGCTAGGGGTGCCCTTGCACAGGGCACTGATCTCCCAGTGCGCTGGAGGTCTCCTGCCACCTCCCTGTCATGGACAGCACCCTCTCTGCCCCCTCCCCCTCAGGCGATCACTCCCTGTGCCATTCCCTCCCCCCACCTTCCAATCACTTCCTGGGAGATCAGTGCACCTGTGCAATGGCTGAGATTTTCCAGAATTTTCTGTTTTTGTTTCAGATTCCAGCATTTGCAGTAATTTGCTTTTATTTTATGATATGAATGCACGTTCTTTGTTCAATGCATGCAAGGCTATATGTTCTCTGGTAGTGTAAACATTGTTTTAAGCATAAAGTCAATTTTTGCTATCAGTGAACCAGGAAATATTTAATCGCACAGTTCTTTTAGAGGCAAGTAATACTGTCAAGAAATGAGTTCAAACAAATAGTGAATTTGTTCCAATTCCAGTTTATCACGTGAGTTTTTGATGGCATTAGCCATACCTGAAACATTGTGGTTAGGAGAATCATAGCAATTAAGTCCAGGATATTATTATTTCCAGGCCCTTTCCTTTCAGTGAATTGAGGTGATTTAGTTTGCACGGGTTGTGAATGGTGCAAGTAATTCACACCGAGAAGCCAAAGCAGTAGAGTTTGTGCCACCAAGATTATATAGGGTCAAACTACGGGCCATTTTTGTACTTGAACAATTGCCTCAATGTGCTGTTGATAACTTGAATGATGTGCAAACCATCGATATAACAACTAACTATCACTGGCCTGCAAGTGGCCATAGAAAATGATCTTGCCCTTTAACTTATTTCACTGCTTTACGCTCTGGAACCCATCTGACACCCTGCTGCTCAGTTTTCAACGTTGAAGTCAAAATCATACGTTTTAACTTCAGCTCCACCCCTGGCCTACTTAGAAGACAAGATTAGATAAGGCTTTGATTCATGCCAATATTTTGCAACTTTCAGCCTTTAAAATCCAAAATCTCTGAAATAGAGCTGAGCACAAGCCAACACAACACTTGGGGTTGGTTTCCTGTGTGCCAGGCCACATGGCAGTAGGATGTGGATTTAACAACTCATGACAACAGACAAGGCAACACAACACTCAAAGGCAATGCAGCACAAAACGAGACGAGAGGTTTCAACTGCAGAAATGCTTTAGCTAGATATGAATCTAAGGGTTGGAAAGTGTGTTGGGACATGAGCAAAGTAGGAGGCTGCTCGGATTGATCATTTTGAGTGCCCATTGCCTGGCATGACCAGGTGGAATGACGGTGTTTTATCAGAAGGGGACTCTGAAGTAGACTGCTCACAGTCTCTGCTCAGAATTCAATGGAAATTATCCTCTTCATGGACCAGCATTCATTTGCTCTGTGGGATGTTACCTATGGTCAGAGAGCACACTTAAAGGGAGTGCAACTTTCAGTGGTGCTGTTTTTCAGGTAAGATATTGAACGGAGACAATTTTCCCTCACAGATGGATGTAAAATATATGGCAGCACTATCATGAAGAAAAGGAGCAGTTTTCTCCAATGTTTTGTTGAACATACATTCCAAGATCAACATCTAAAACAGATTTAACAAAAGCAAAGCACAATGGATGCTGGTAATCTGAAATAAAAACACAAAATACCACAAATGCTCAGCAGGCCCGATGACATCTGTGGAAAAAGAAACAGAGTTAATGGTTCACGTCTGTCACTGCTTCTTATGTACCTAAATCTCTATACAAAATACTTTCTTCAGCATAAGAATGGAACATTATACACTAGTGTGCTTTCAAGCTGCTCTCTCATCAGACACTTTGATGAAAGGTCACCGAAATGTTAACTATTTCTCTCTCCACAGATGTTGCCAGAATGGCGGAGTATTTCTGGCATTTTCTGTTTTTATCTAAGGCAGGTTATCTGATCATTATCACATTGCTGCTTATGGAACATTATTATTCACAAAATTGGCTGCCATATTCCTACATTATATTAGTGACAACACTTTAAAATGTACTTCATTGGTTGTAAAGCGCTTTGGAACATCCTGGTCCAATTGCAACCTCTTTCTTGTTCCTGGATATATTTACACACTTAAGGTTTCTCTTGCCCCAAGAACAAAAGATTCACTGGTGTGAGTTCAACTTGCCCTCTCCATCAGCAGCAACATTTTGACCAGGGCATGTAGTCATTCCTCCCACAGTCCAAAGATGTGCAGGTTAGGTTGATTGGCCATGCTAAATTGCCCCTTAGTGTCCTGGGATGTGTATGTTAGAGGGATTAGCAGGGTAAATATGTGGGGTTTCAAGGATAGGGCCTAGGTGGGATTGTTGTCAGTTCAGACTCGATGAGCCGAATGGCCTCCTTCTGCACTGTAGAGTTTCTATGATTTTATGAATGGCGTGAGGATCACATGAAGCCCCAGTGAGAAGAACCAATCCAGTCATCGTATTTAGTGAATTAAAGACAAATACACACAAACATAACTACAATACTCAAAGACAATTAAGCATATGACTCTAGAAATTAGCATGTGTGTACTTCCGCTAATCAGTCATCTAGGTAAGCTGTTTCCTACTAATAGAACGAGGTATAAATTGCCTATCCAGATGCCTGCTAACCACATTACAGGATACTGGCTGGAACAAGGGGTAATTTCTGCAGAAACTGTGGGCCTGATTCTCCCATCATGACCCGCAACCTTTCTGGCGGGTCTGGTTGGGAGAATTGCGTAGTCGGCCTTTTTCCTGGATTTGCATCTCCCAGAGTCGGAGAACAGTTGGAGTCCAGACCACGCTAGAAACTGGCAGGAAGACAGAGAAGTGATTTGAATCTTTTTTTCAATATGTTTTGCATGTCATTATCAGGAAGTTGCCGGGCTCGATTAAATCTCCCACCCTGCCAAGTATAATTCATTCTGGCGGGGTTTAGAATAGCTCCCCACTTCGGGGAACCAGCGGGAGACAGCACTGGAATGAAGGGGGGGCAATCGTGGCCCCCCAGGGGGTCGGGCAGCAGGGGGGGGCGGGGGGTGGTGTCCCCCTGGGCATGGACACCCTGGCAGTGGCAGCCTGTGCCCCCGGTACTGCCCAGCAGGCATCGGGCAGTGCCAAGAGGGTGAGGCCTATTGTAGGCAGGGCCGAGGGGCAATTGGTGGGGTTGGGAGGGTCCCGCTGCCACTGCATGGGGATCGGTCTGGGCTGGAGGGAGGCCAGCGATCGGGACAGGCTGAGGGGAATGGTCTGCCGGGGGAGGGGGGTGTCTTGCCTCCCGGGAGGGGGGGGGGGGGAGATGGGCTGGACATCAGGACACTCCAGTGTGTGTCTGGCCCGGGAATTGTTGTGGGGGTCATGATCGGGGCGTGGGAGGGGCTGGAGGGCCAGCACTGCGAGGGTCCCGGGCTGGCCAGCAAACAGAGAGACTGACAGATTGGAGCCACTGCACATGCACAGAGTTCTGGAGCTGTCAGACTCCGCCCCTGCCCCCCCCTGGGCTTTTAATGATATTCCCGGTTGTGACCTCTACATTGCACAGAGTGGGGAGATTCAGGTCTGAACCTGCACTGAAAAAACAGTTGTGATCTAGAACAGTTTTCCCACCAATTCAGCACTTTTGGGAGAATCGACCCGTGTGTGTTTTGTGATTCATATACTTTATAGAATCTTAGTTAGGCCGCACTTGGAATATAGTGTTCAATTCTGGTCGCCGCACTACCAGAAGGATGTGGAGGCTTTGGAGAGAGTACAGAAAAGATTTACCAGGATGTTGCCTGGTATGGAGGGCATTAGCTATGAAGAAAGGTTGGAGAAGCTTGGTTTGTTCTCACTGGAGCGACGGAGGTTGAGGGGAGACCTGATAGAAGTCTACAAGATTATGAGAGGCATGGACAGAGTGAATAGTCAGAAGCTTTTTCCCAGGGTGGAGGAGTGAATTACTGGGGGGCATAGGTTTAAGGTGCGAAGGGCAAGGTTTAAAAGAGATGTACGAGGCAGATTTTTTACACAGAGTGATGGGTGCCTGGAACTCGTTGCCGGGGGAGGTAGTGGAAGCGGATACGGTAGTAACTTTTAAGGGGCGTCTTGACAAGTACATGAATGAGATAGGAATAGTGGGATATGGTCCCGGAAGGGTAGGGGGTTTTAGTTAAGTCGGGCAGCATGGTCGGTGCAGGCTTGGAGGGCTGAAGGGCCTGTTCCTGTGATGTAATTTTCTTTGTTCTTTTAATTGTCTTCAAACATTGTAGTCCTAGTCATGTGCATTTGTCTTTTCTTTAATTAATAAATAGGTCTTTAATACATGTTATATGATGACTGAACTGGTTCTTTTCACTGGTGTTTCATGTGATTCCTCACACCATTCCAAAAGCAGAACTATATACCACCACGAACTGATGTTTCAAGTTGGAACACCCTAGCAGGTAACATCAGCATGGTTTGTGACAAGATATACAATAAAAAATTATCCTGTTGAATAAACAGTAATGCCATGAAGTTAAAGGAAAGCGTCTAAGTGGAATAAAGAACTCCATACCATTACTCAATGAGTAAACCTTACCCTTCTAAGTAAATAGGGGCAAAACGCTAGTGCAAAACCTATCCTCTGTTTAATGAATTGTCTCCGAGAGAGTAACATTCCTCTACTTAATAATTCAGTGAACAATCTTCATATGACTGAACAAACTACTCTACAATTAATTGGTAACTTTTATCCAGCTGAATAAACAGCAATCTAGTAAAGTTATATCGTACATAACCTTTAACCTGCAAAATAAACAGAAACCTCAGTTTAGTGAGGAATTCCTATCCTGTTTACTAAATAACTACTTTACAGAGGAGTGACACAATCAGTAATCTTACCCTGCAGAATGAAACCTACACTATGATTTCATTCAACAGTTCTCTGACCTTTTCATGCTCAGTAAGAAGTCTCACAACACCAGGTTAAAGTCCAACAGGTTTATTTGGTAGCAAATACCATAAGCTTTCGGAGCTTGCTGCTCCTTCGTCAGATGGAGTGGTCTCTGTTCTCCAACAGTGCACAGACACAGAAATCAAGTTACAGAATACTAATTAGAATGCAAATCTCTACAGCCAGCCAGGTCTTAAAAGGTACAGATAATGTGGTTGGAGGGAACATTAAACACAGGTTAAAGAGATGTGTATTGTCTCCAGACAGAACAGCTGGTGAGATTATGCAAGACCAGGGGCAAGATGTGGGGGTTACTGATAATGTGACATCAATCCAACATCCCAGTTTAGGCCGTCCTCATGTGTGCGGAACTTGGCTATCAGTTTCTGCTCAGCGACTCTGCGCTGTCGTGTGTCGTGAAGGCCGCCTTGGAGAACGCTTACCTGAAGATCCAAGGCTGAATGCCCGTGACTGCTGAAGTGCTCCCCCACAGGAAGAGAACAGTCTTGCCTGGTGATTGTCGAGCGGTGGTCATTCATCCGTTGTCGTAGCGTCTGCATGGTTTCCCCAATGTACCATGTCTCAGGACATCCTTTCCTGCAGCGTATCAGGTAGACAACGTTGGCCGAGTTGCAAGAGTAGGTACCGTCAGACGCTATGACAACGGATGAATGAACACCGCTCAACAATCACCAGGCAAGACTGTTCTCTTCCTGTGGGGGAGCTCTTCAGCAGTCACGGGCATTCAGCCTTGGATCTTCAGGTAAGCGTTCTCCAAGGCGGCCTTCACGACACACGACAGCGCAGAGTCGCTGAGCAGAAACTGATAGCCAAGTTCCGCACACGAGGACGGCCTAAACCGGGATGTTGGATTTATGTCACATTATCAGTAACCCCCACAGCTTGCCCCTGGTCTTGCATAATCTCACCAGCTGTTCTGTCTGGAGACAATACACATCTCTTTAACCTGTGTTTAATGTTCCCTCCAACCACATTATCTGTACCTTTTAAGACCTGGCTGGCTGTAGAGATTTGCATTCTAATTAGTATTCTGTAACTTGATTTCTGTGTCTGTGCACTGTTGGAGAACAGAGACCACTCCATCTAACGAAGGAGCAGCAAGCTCCGAAAGCTTATGGTATTTGCTACCAAATAAACCTGTTGGACTTTAACCTGGTGTTGTGAGACTTCTTACTGTGCTTACCCCAGTCCAACGCCGGCATCTCCACATCTTTTCATGCTAGCAGGGTTGTGAATAAAGGGAGGGGAGTGGAAATAATCATGTGGTTTACCTGGTGAGTATTTAGAACATGGAACATATTACCGCGAGGAGTAGTTGAGATGTATAACAATGTATTTTAGGGAAACTTGTTAAGGATATGATGGAGAAAAGAATAGAAACGTATGTCAATGAAGTAAGGTAAGCAAAGGTTCATGTGGAAAATAAATACTGACGTAGACCTGTTTGGCCAAGTGCCCTGTTCCTTTACTGTAAATTCTATGTAACTTCTACAAGCTGTGGATTGCACAATGGAGTGATAGCTGTATGTTGAATACCACGATCCTTCACTTAGAGAGTTACTGATATGAACAGGAATAGGCCATTCAGGCCTTGAACTATTCCACTATTTAATTAGATTATGGTTGATCTGCATTGTAACAAAATATCCTACCTTGGTCTGCAAGCCTGAATACCTTTAACATAAAGCAATCAACATCGCTTTTGAAATGTTCTAATTCCTGCTGTGGATGTTTAATGGCAATCCATGCCGAATTAGAGGCAGTTTTTGGACTATGGATTTGTGCCAAAATATGCAACAGTTTAAGGCTATTTAAACTAATTTTAGGCAGTACCCTTACACAGGCAGAGAGACAGGAATCCTATATTACAACAGTCACTACTCCAAAAGTTAATTGTGGGATGCATTTGCACCCTTAATCCCATAGCCTGAAGACCAACACTGTATGCATTTGACAAGAATTAGTCCAAATCAGACTGCAGGTTTAGTCAAAACCATTACATTCACTCTAATCATAGCAGAGTACAGTGGCCTGGCACCAGAGTAGGATTATAGATGCATTCATCTATCAAGCTCAGCCATGCTGTTGTGAGGAATTAAGGACCTGAATGAGCTCCCACCAACCCCTCCCCTCCCCACACTCCAGACATTAAGAAATTGTTCCTAAACTGTACTCAAGTCTCTTAGCTGCCAAACTTAATGCAAGAAGCTTGAACAGAGGGCTGGTAGTCGGTAATTAACCCTCCAGCTTAGCTGCACATGGTGTTTGCTCCAGAGGAAGTCAAGAAAGGGGAATAAATTGTTTAAAACCACGGAACCTCAAACTCAGCAAAAAACTTGGTATAGTGCTCTAACCCTCACCTTATCCTGCACAGTAAAGCTCATCAATACTCACATTAGTGTCACAATACATTAATACTCCGCGAACACCATTGTATTGTCCACACAGGGCTTGGTACAACCTAGATCTGGGACAAAAGCCAACAGAAAATGAAACACAAAGCTCAGAAACAACTCATACTAACTATCTCTTCCAAGAACAGATACTAGGGAGATTATTCAAAGCAATAGTCTAAAAATCAGAATTGGCCAGGGTGGCATTCGGGGGGTGATGGGGTGATGGCAATTGGCCAGGGTGGCAATCGAGAGGGTGGGGGGAGGGGTGATTGGCCAGGGTGGCAAACAGGGGAAGGGATGTGGGGGGAATGACAGATCTCCCAGTACACAGCATACACACTGTACACAATGCACTGGCAAATCGGGGCGGCTGCGCAATTCCGCTCATACAGCTCAGCATGCAGCTTCCCAGTATGAATAGGCTCCGCCCATGCTGGCAAGAATCACACTTGGACTCTTTTTTTTTCTAAGTGCTGTACGTTTGCGTCTGGGGCTCACTCATAAAATGGGCCCGATTCTCTCCCGTTTTTACACTTGTTTGCCACTTCAAATTTATTTAGCAAGATCATCTTCATAATCTCCTCTACTCTTCTTCTGGCTGGTGTCCAACATTCAGGGTCTTGGCCTTGTAATTAGGTTTCACAGCTTTTTATAAATTGATCAATTCTGATTATACTGTCTGTTCCTACATACGAATGAAAACATTCAAATAGACCATTCAGTCCAGACATCCCACATGGCATTTACTCACAACCCTCCCCTCCCCACCCCCGACACGAACAAATAATTCTTCTTTCTCCCCTTTCGCTTCATTCACTTCTCCAAACTAATCATGAATATTGACAGCTTCTGTCCGAGCCACTATCCCTGGAAGTGAATTCCACAGCTTCACAGAAGAAATTTATCCAGCCCTACATTTAATCTTGTCTCAAAGACCTTTCATTCTGGACTCCTCAACCACTGACAGTGGTCTATGTCCCATGTTCATAACCGTAAACACTTATTTCATAGTATTGTCCAATCTGCATTTTTCTAATAAAAAAGGACCCACCTTTTTAACTTTTGTCGTTTATATCCTCATATAATGCAGCATCCTACTGCACCTACTTTATAGTAGTTTTAAAGATTAACTGTACTTCCTCTAGGGTGGAGCCCCAACATTCTCAGTGCTCCAACAGAGTCCAAATTAAGTTTTGAACAGAGGTTCATTCTTACCATTTGACTTTTACTTCTAAACCCCAAGACAAAATTACTTATTTTTAAGCCTTATCAACCTCAGGTTCTGCTTTTTAATGTCTTTGTTCCTATTTATCTTGTTTCCATTCTTTGTGGTCTCTGTTTAAGTTCTTGCCATGACATAAATTCACAAGACCTGAAATATAGCAGTAGAAGTTCTTTGCTTTTGAGTTCTCTTGTTTCTGATACATCTTCTATCTCTTCTTTCCAGAACAATTATTTGCTATGCATATTTTCATGCTGTATGATCTGCAGTGCCTCATTCACTTTTGCAGGTGGTTTCTTGTTGAGGCCATCAATTCCATTTTCCTCTCTGGCTGCATTCCTCACTTCAGCATTTGTCATCAGTCTTTAATGGAATCCTTCTTCATGTCTACTCCCATCTTTGTTTCGGACGTGTCAACATCTCTATCCAATCACAGACTTCTCAGCCTGTACTCGACACAGAGCACTCATGGAGAAGAACCTTTAGCCAAAATATTCTGCTTTTCCTCCATTCTCTCCTCCTCATGTCCATGTTGCTTTAAAATGATTCATTATGATGACCCATATTTTGCTCCAGTATCATCAAGATGACAAGGATAATAAAATGATCTTTAAAATAAAGCAGACTGTTCGACAAAAAGGAAGTTATAACACAGAATGATAACAATGTTGCCTGCCTATTAGGCCACAAATTTCTGGACTCCAATTTTACCTCCCTGAAAATTTGCAATCAGAATAGAAGGTTAAATGGTCTCATATTTGTCCACTTGACGCATTTCTGCTCTCCCACTTTTAGCCTCGACTACAAGATTCTATGACATCCCACATGTATCTTAATGTCAGCTACTATATGTGTGCACACACATCAGGTCAAAGAAACAGTATGGCAGTGTGAGGAGTGTGTCTGCATTTCTGTTCTCCCTTCTACATGCATAATTTACCTTCATCTGCTGCAATAACATTCACAATGTGAATTCAGTTATCAGCCCCTAATGATGCGTGCTGTAAATGGAAGGTAATCCAGCACAACAGAGGAGTTACTATCGAACAGCAGGGCAAACTATATTCAAAATAACTACAACAAATGAAACTTCAGAGCTCTAAAGTAATTCTAGAAACAATTTAAAATAACAAGGACTATAGCAATACAAAGTCCTGATAAAATGTTTCAGAAACAATTGTTAACATTACCCTTATCCACTTTCTCCCACCCACTCCTTAAGTTGCTTAACTGCTTGCTGGGATGGGGTTACACGGGGACTAGCTGTCTCCTGTTCATTGCGCAAGTGGGAAATTTTAATTGGCCTTTTAGCTAAAATCAAACATTCGATCAAGCACAAGATGGGATGCAATGCCTTATCTTGTCAGCTTGGATCTCGTTTGTCTCTCTTATGGGGACCATGAATTGGATTCAATTGGAATTTGAATTTGTTTTTTGGAACAAGCAAGGAATGGATTTGGGTTTGCTTAGTCCATTCTGAGCATTGGTTTTGTAACTTTAAGAATGGAGTAAAAAATGTTTTAAAAATTCCTTTTGGCTCTCAAACAAGCACCTAGATCTACATTGGCTAAAGTCTCTGCGCCACTGCACACTTCAGTTGAAGCAGTTGCAGGGGTGAAGAAATGTTCATAAACCTCGTTGTGGAATGCGCCTTTACAAATAGGTCTGCAGAGAGATGGTATTTGTCAAGGTTCATCCCGAACAACTCAATGAAGCAGGACTTTGTGCTCGACAGGCTGTTCCCAGGGATGCAAACTGAAACAAACACCAAATGCTGCTGGGAGCTCATCAACTCAGTGAAAGACACTCTTTGGTCTGCCCGAAACTTGTTGATCTTCCAGTACAAAGAACTGTCCTCAACCGAGTGTTGCAGACTGGCACATTCAAGGGCTACGTGCTGAGGGATGCACTCAAACTTGGGGCAGCAACTGCCAAGGCGCAATGGGGAAAGGCCACTCTGTAAGGCCTTTCAACCAATTGACATCGAAGGTGGTAACTTTGCAAAACCCCTCAGACTGTGTGCTTAATCCTAACTGTATATAACTGTATTGAAGCAGCTCAGAGTGCAACATGACTAATGTGCATAACTTGAACATAATTGTACTTTGAAATGTTAATATTGAAACGCCTGTAATGTTCTCATTACTGAATTGAAGCACCTCAGAGCGCATCTTGATGTCTGGAGAAAATGTGAATATCATTGCATTTTCCTGTTATGACAATTTGAAATGTTTTGTTACGTATCTTTCAGCTATTTTATGAATAAAGTATATTTTCGAATCACCACAATTTAGTGGTTAATGTTCCCCCAGACTGTGGGAGCCAGTCCCAAGCTTTCATTGAACGCCTCCCTGAGACTGAAGTTATACTACACTCACATTTGAGTTAATACAATTAAAGGTCTTCTAAACACACACACACAAACTAACGTGTCTACTGACTCGAACTTCTTAAATTCTATTCATTCTTAGAAAATTGATCCAAAACAATGATCAAAAATAGACTTTAGGACTTAGAGGCTAGAGGTCACCTCCAGCTAGGAACACTTCAAACCCGAAGCGAAGAGGAACGTGAAGTTGAATACTAAAATCTGCCTGCTCTTCAACTCAACCGACTGTTGATTAAAAAAAGAGGCGGCAGCAATAAGCAGATCACTGGAATTGGTGCACGGACCCCAACTCTGCTGCAAATAAATACCTTAGCTCCGCAGGAATTTCCGCCCACTTCGACCCGATTTGTCCCGGGTTGGGATCCCGGTTCCGGACTACCTGCGCGGGATGGAGACTGTCCCCGCTCTGTTCAGCGCTGTCAGTCTCTCTGCAGAAAGAGGTTCCCAGTTGCTGGCCACTCACTCGCGAGAGTGACAGCCGTGTTCCACTGACCCGGGACACAGCGGGAAAAACAAGGAGACACCCACTCCTACAACATCGCTGCCAGACACCGATGATGCTCAGATCCAGCCTCCAATGGTCACCCAGCATCCCCACTTATGGCAAAACATTCACTGCCACTCGATTCAGCAGCACTCAGATACACCAGTGACTGACAGTCATTCTGGGGAATGAATGGACCGTGGAGCCGGGGGGGGGGGGGGGAGGCATTAGGAGATTTGAAATGAGTTAACATGTTGCTTGTACTCAGAAATCGATGACAAAACAGACAGAGGCAAATACAGACCCATCAGTCCAACTCAATGTAAAGTAATTACATTGATTGTCTGGCGTGAGCCTACGCTGCGATGACCCAGTTAATGGCTTGTTCTCTGATCGGTAAAATGTGATCTGTGCCAATAAGTCAATAAGTGGATTGGCTTCGAATGTGAAAGCCTTGTCCTACATATTATTCCCCTACGTATCTCTATTGGGGCTTCACCTTTATATGTATATTATATACATAAATGAATTGAATGAAAGAATAAAGTTGTATATTCAATCTGTGCATGTGATGTTAATTTTGAATGCAGTTAACAGCAGGCAGCATAAATTCAGAAGGGGGGATGTAATGGATTTAATATAAATTTTGAAAAATAGTAATGGAGAAAATAATGGGACTTGAGTTAATCCCCTATGAATGTGTGGCCAAATTCCCCTCCAATTCGATTTTCAAGTTTGCTGACGACACCACCGTACTGGGTCGGATCTCAAACAATGATGAGACAGATTACAGGAATGAGATAGAGAATCTGGTGAACTGGTGCAGCAACAATAATTTTTCCCTCAATGTCAACAAAACAAAGAAGCTTGTCATCGATTTCAGGAAGCGTAAAGGAGAACATGCACTTGTCTACATCAATGGGATGAAGTAGAAAGGGTCAAGGGTTTCAAGATTTTAGATGTCCAGATCACCAACAACCTGTCTTGGTCCCCCATGCCGACACTATAGTTAAGAAAGCCCACCAATGCCTCTACTTTCTCAGAAGGCAAAGGAAATTTGGCAAGTCAACTACGACTTTCACCAACTTTTACAGATGCACCATAGAAAGCATTCTTTCTGTTGTATCACAGCTTGGTATGGCTCCTGCTCTGCCCAAGACCGCAATGAACTAAAAAAGGTCATGAATGTAGCCCAATCCATCACGCAAACCAGCTTCCCATCCACTGACTCTGTTACACTTCCCACTGCCTCAGCAAAGCAGCCAGCATAATTAAGGACCTCACACACTCCGGGCATTCTCTCTTCCACCTTCTTCTGTCGGGAAAAAGATACAAAAGTCTGGAGGTCATGTACCAACCGACTCAAGAACAGCTTCTTCCCTGCTGCTGTCAGACTTTTGAATGGACCTACCTTGAATTAAGTTGATTTTTCTCTACACCCTAACTATGACTATAACACTACATTCTGCATATCTCGTTTCCTTTTCTATGAACGGTATGCTTTGTCTGTATAGCGTGCAAGAAACAATACTGTTCACTGTATGTTAATACATGTGAAAATAATAAATCAAATCAAATAATCAAATCTCTGGGACACCATTGACTTGAAGTTGTATTTTCAAAGGGCCGCGGGCTAGAGACTCAATATGGGTAGTATTTAAAAATAATGGTCCTAAAGGTTTTGATTCTAATACCTCGGGGACAGTTTCATATTTTCAAATGGGGATGGGAAGGGTAGGAGGGAGTGGGAAACACAATCTCCTTAAGGGAACCATCCAGTTCAGAATGCAATTTTGAATGTTCAATTTTTTTGGCAAACTGAACAGTCTGCTGCCGCTGCCAGGTTCACTGGCAGGACAGTCACTCTCCCCATTAATTTACAACTTAATTTTACTAGGTCTTCTGTATCAGTTCCAATGGTGCTTCGTTATCTACACGCCATGGACCATTAATTGATTTACCATAGACACTGTCAACCCTTTAAGGAGCTTCCTGCTCTCTTCAATCTCCAACATAGCTGCTGCCTGCCTTTTGCCAGTGGCATCAATCAGGCAATCCCCACCTTCTGGAGGTGCTTGGCATCTTTCATTAGGCATTGCCCATTTGCCAATTGAAGAGCACTGCAGGTCAGGCACAGGGACAAGGCCCCAAATTCATCGGGATGCCATGTTCCCAACCCTGCATTAAAAGTCAGAGCCCGAGTGTCTACACAGGAAATTTTAACAAGCAAGTGAAGAAATTACATTAGTCAAAAATGTTCAAACATTATATTGCGAAGTTGAGTAGAATGTTAGAATTTGGTGTTTGTAAAAATTATTTAAAAATTGTAAAATGCTAAGAAGTGAAAGTATTGCATGGTCCCTTTAAAAGGTGGTTTTGTTTTTTGTACTTAGAGTTTAACAAAAAGATGCAGGTGCATGGAGAGCCAGACTGAAACATTGTATCAAAGAGCAAGGCAGCAAGGTTGCCTTGATATCAGGCTTCAGGCATTTGAATGTTTGAATTTTGCCCAGTTTAAATTAGTCACTCAGATAACAGCAGCCTATTAGATTTAAATTTGATGTTTTGGTAACCTGAGAACCAATCCTATTGTGGGGATGTTGGTATGTCACCCAGGGTATAAGAGACAGCTCTCAGCTCAAGAGAGGCAGCAATTGCTCCCTGCCACAGCTAATAGCTTTTAGCTCAAAACCTCATCTGAATAGAAAAGATACCAAAAGAAGACAGGCGGCATGGTGGTGGCACAGTGGCTAGCACATTTACCTCACAGCTACGGGGATCTGGGTTCGATTCCCGGCTTGGGTCACTCTCTGTGTGGAGTTTGCATGGTCTCTCCTTGTCTGCGTGGGTTTCCTCCGGGTGTTCCGGTTTGCTCCCACAGTCCAAAGACATGCTGGTTCGGTGCATTGGCCATGCTAAATTGCCCTTAGTGTCCCGGGACATGTAGTTTAGAGGGATTAGTGGGGTAAATATGTTGGATTACGGGGGTAGGGCCTGGGTGGGATTGTTGTGGCAGATTCAATGGGCCGAATGGCCTTCTTCTGTGCTGAAGGGTTTCTATGTTTCTAAGACCGAGATTCCAGATAGAAGAAAGGAGACAGAAGATTCTGGAAGATGACAAACCTGGTTGAAATTTTGAATGTAATTTAAAAATTCTATTTTTTTTGTTAATAAGTGGGAATTGTATTTATCTTAACAGCATTCCATTAGAATAGTGTTTTATTCGGTTTGTTAATAGTTAGTTAACCTGTTCACTGTTAGTTAGATAAATAAAGTGTTACTTGTTGATTTTACAGAGGCAGTCTTGGATAGTTATTTTGATTTAACAACTAAAAGTTGCTGAAAAACAGATCGTACTATTCTCACACACTTTTGACAGATTATGAGGTGAGGTGTTAGTTCTGAGAGAGAGGATCAACCTCTTTGCCTTTATAACAATTACTAGATTCAAAAACTGTGCCTTTGGATTGAAAAATTGCCAATGACACTATTATTTAAGAGTGGGAGATTAAAAACTAGGTAACTAGCAAACTGCATACTAACAATAGTTGTGGGGAAATTACTGGAATCTACCATTCGAGAAGAGTTTGAGGCAAATGGTAAATATTTGGTTTTTTCAGGCTGGAATAAAAATGGAGTGTAGTGGTAAAAGAGAACAGAGTCCATTTGCCAATCTATCAGCACTCTTTTCTCAGGCAGTATAAAGTGTTGCTCTCTTTAGAATTGGTATTCCTGTAAATCTGTCCCGATGAATGCAATGTGTCAAGCTTTGACAGCATGGACCCTATTTTATCATTTTGATTCTAAGCACTGGGCGGACTTGAAACTGGGAGTGCTTCAGATCCGACCTTTAGACCCATTCTCAGGCGCCCCCATACACACTCTGCAGAAGCCTGAGGGCGGTGCTTAATGTGCCCGAAACCCTGCAGCTCTGATCGGCACCTCTAACTGCGCATGCATAAGAAAAAGATAGAATGCGGCTCCCCTGCCACATTGCTCCCAGGCTGGATAATACCTCCCCCCGGCCCGCACAGACATTGCTCCCCCCCCCACAACATTACTGACCCCCTTATCCCCCCAGCCCTCCCCGCCACCCAGACCGATCATGGCCACCTTCTCCCCTCCCCCCCACCGACCTCGGGCAGAGTGGCAGCGGACCTTCCCTTCCCCCTCACTGAGGAGTGGCAGAGTGGCAGCGGACCTTCCCTTCCCCCTTACTGATGAGTGGCAGAGTGGCAGCGGACCTTCCCTTTCCCCTCACTGATGAGTGGCAGTGGACCCCCCCCCACCAGATCTCAAGCAGAGAGTCGTCGGATGCTCGGCACTTGCCTCCTCACTAACTGGAGCGCCTGAATTGGACTTTTGTAGAGCATGTCTATTTCACGCCAATTCTGGATGGGCGAAGCAGTGGTAAAGGAGGAAGTGCCGGTAAGGATGGGCATACAGCCCATTGAGTCAATTTAAATGCATGCAAATGTATTTAAATGGCCATCGTGCCTGTTTCGGGCGTAGTCCAGATTGCGACCTTTTTCAGGCCTTGGTAAGGGGGGATCCAACGTGGAGACGTGTGCGGATCGCACTACTTACCTCATGCCCAAGTTTTCGCACCCGAAAACAGGTGCAACTTGATGATACAATCGGGCCCTTCTCTGTTTTCAGCAACATTTAAGATTGTTAAGGGTACATTAAATTAAACAGACAAAGTAGAACTGGGAACACAGATTCAAACTAGCAAATAATATCAGAAAATTCTCCTTCATAAGAAAGGATGATTAATAGATGGCAAAAACCTTCAGTAATAGTTATGATGGCAAAAAAAATGTTGAATCCTTCAAGAAGCAATTGGATGTTGCAGAAGGAAAATATTAGGATATATGGACTGTTGGCCTTCTTCAATTAGCTTTGATTTTCTGATTATTCACTCAGTTTGTAATAAATACCAAGTAGGCCAATGAGACAATATTCACTGAAAAAGGATGCAAAAATATTCAGACAAACCAGGTATCATTATCTCCTTAATAGGGCATTTTATATAATAGCCCTAAATTTCTGCAGGGCTCCACTGATCTCCCATCACAACTTAAATAGGAAATCAGTGGATATCTCAGAGACTGTGTTAGAAGTGCTTGAGCCATTTCCCTGGGAAATGACTCAAGTCAGTCTCCTGCAGAAGTTATGATGGAAGATCAGGAGAACTCCAGCAAGAGTACTAATGTACAGAACAACACCTCACGCCACTATAAAAGAGTTACCTCTGTCACATTGCTCATGGGGGACATCTTCAGACAAGACTCAATCTAATATTTCCAAATTTGGAGGGGGAGGGTAGAGGCAAAACATGGTGCAAAGAGGAGATAACATGACTCCATCAAAATCGAGGGGGCTTTTCAGGTAAACAACTTGGGTCATGTAAGAAATTTCAACACTGGTCCAAATTGGGTCCCTGGGATGATCGTGACTAAGACAATTCCAGTGTCATACATGGTTGACATACAAAGGAAGAGAATGAAGAAGACATTGTCCACCTGAGGAAAAGAGAACCACATACAATGCCAATTGAGCAGTCTTTCCCTGCTACACCTGGACAGTGTGGCTCCAGCAATTGCAAGTGGAACTGAATCTAGTAACCCCGAGGAGGGGGCCGAGTAATATTCCAGTAGGAATATGTTCAGTGATGCCCAGTTTGAGTTTCACCAAGGTCAGTTCCTGACCTCATTACAGCCTTAGTTCAAACATGAACAAAAGAGTTGAATTCCAGAGGTGAGGTGAGAGTGACGGCCCTTGACATCAAGGCTGCGTTTGACTTAGTATGGCATCAAGGAGCCCCAGCAAAACTGGAATCAATGTGTATCAGGGGGCAAACTCTCCGCTGGTTGGAGTTATACCTGGTAGATTGGAAGATGGTTGTGGTGGGTCAGTTAGCTCAGCTGCAGGTCATCTCTGCAAGAGGCCCTCAGGGTAGTGTCCTAGGCCCAGCCATCTTCAGCTGCTTCATCAATGCCCTCCTTCATAAGGTCAGAAATGGGACGGTCGCCGATGATTGCACAATGTTCAGCACCATTCATGAATCCTCAGATACTGACGTAGTCCATGTTCAAATGCAACAAGATCTGGACAATATAAAGGCTTGGGCTGACAGATGGCAAGTAATATTCGTGCCACACAAATGCCAGGCAATGACCATCATCAACAAGAGATACTTTAACCACCACCCCATGACATTCAATGGTGTTACCATCACTGAATCTCCTACTGTCAACACCCTTGGGATTACCATTGACCAGAAGCTCAACTGAACTACGCACGCACGCACAAAGAGCAGGTCTGAGGCTAGGAATACTGCAGCGAGTAACTCATCTCCTGACTCCCCAAGGCTTGTCCAACAAAGCATAAGGCAGGAATGTGTTGGCATACTCCCCACTTGTCTGGATGGCTGCAGCTCCAACAAGACTCAAGAAGCTTGACACCATCCAGGACAAAGCAGCCCACTTGATTGGCACCAAATCTATAAACCTATTTCCTCCATCACCGACGCTCAGTAGCAGCAGTGTGTACTATCTACAAGATGCCCTGCAGCAATTCATCAAAGATCCTTAGACAGCACCTTCCAAACCCATGACCTCTTCATCTAGAAGGACAAGGGCAGCATATACTTGGGAACACCACCACCTGCAAGTTCCCCTCCAAGCTACTCACCATACTGACTTGGAAATATATTGTCGTTCCTTCACAGTCGCTGGGCCAAAATCCTGGAATTCCCTCCCTAATGGGTCAACCCAATTGTGGGTCAACCCACAGCACACGGACTGCAGTGATTCAAACAGCTTACTTCCATCTTCTCAAGACCAACTAGGATAGGCAATAAATGGTGGCTGTCCAGCGACGCCCATATCCCATGAATTAATTAAATAAAATTGGAGATTATGGCATTAGAGTACCTGTGCGAATTGGAAGCTTTCCTGCTGTCATTTCAGTTGATGAAGCACCTGTTAAAAAGAATTGCAATGCTCTCAACGGATTAGAAAAGCTCCAGAGAGACTTATTTCCTGACAGATTAAGTTTCCCTCCTTTTTGCTGCATAATATTGTAAATAGTTTGATTGTTATTATAAAATATTAATTGAAGGGGAGGGTTGTGGTGGTGTGCCTGTTTGTGGGGGGGTGCAGGGGAGCAGTGGGGTTGACAGTTGGAGTTGACACTTGAGTCTGGGATTGGTTGAGTTTACAAGCTTTCTTATGTATATAGCTGTTTAACCAAATAAACTTCTGTTTGTATATCTGCCTTGTCATTTATTATTTACTCACAGTTATTACAATGTCAAATTAAGGCCCTGACTCAAATCACAGTTAAAATAATGCAAACTCCTAGCCTCAACCAATAGAAACAACAGGAGTTATTTTGCTGACTGTGATAGGATAATTGTAACAACCAAAAGAAACATGAGCAACAACATAAAGTTGCCTTGACTTTCAGAAGATAACTTATTTATTTTGCCAAGAAATCCATTGAATATCAAGATACCTTAAATCGGCAAAAAATAAAATTGGTTCATCTAACCACTGAAGTGCACACTGAAAATTGGATCGTGACAACACAAAATGTCACTAATTTTGCGACAGTTCATAATGTGCATAGCATTTCCATGAATAAATCCACAGCTTCAAACAAAATGTGGTGGAGATGAATTCTGATGATGTGTCAGCCATGGCATGGTTGGTAGTACTCTTGTCCATGACTCAGAAGTTTGAGAGTTTGGGTGCCACTCTTGGGAATATCAGGAAACAGAGGTAGTTTAAAGTAATCTATAATTGTATTTGTGGGTATTAGAAATAGAGTATAGCTTTGAGTAAGTTTAATTTTGTGTTTTTGTCATTGAAAGGGTTAATGACTTCAGTTTGGGTTCAAATACATATATGGTAATGAGGGTTTACAATGTGAATGCAAATAGAGTGTTAAGGAAAACTAGGTTGTTGTTTAGCAACCAGATGCCACCCTAGGACAGAACAAACTTTTGAGTTGGTTTTAAGCTAGGCCCAGAAGAAACTGGAAAGGATAAGGGAGCGGCAGGGCGCAGACTTCCCAAAAGAAAAAAAAGAAAGTCCTGAAATCAGGGAGTTGGAACAAAAGTATGCTTCAGGAAGACAGTTAAGTTAAAAGAAAAAAGAACAAGAAGTTGAAGAAGATCCTGTTCTGGAGAATTCAAGTAAAAAACAGAGAAAGTGCTTTGAGTTAAAGAGAAAGCTGTAAGAACCAGACTTATAGTCAGCTAGGTAAGATGTTGAACATTTGAGGTAAATCAAAAGTTTGATGACAACTTAATACAGCCTGTAGTTAATACAGTAGAGTTCTGTTGATGTGGCTGGTACCTAAAAGATTGAGTGGAAGCTTGAATACATGTAGCAATCTAAGGCAGAGGAATACAGAGAGTTTGAAATCCTGGAAGTGAATCCTTGGTGAAGACACCACAGAGAAAGCATTGTTTTGGAGATTCATTTGGAAACACTCATGTGGAAGTCAAGATTCCAGTGAGACCAGTTGGCTCACAGGGTGACAAGGACCTGGGGGGTGGGATTTGACCAGAAATCCACAGAATTTGGTGGTATATTCCACTTGATTTCAGTGTGTTGTGCGTCTGACCCCAGTTGGCCTATTGGACTGTGCAATTACTGAGAACATTCAAGTACAAGATCTATTTTGGTAATTTGTGTAATCCTGTGTACATCTGCAAAAATGTAGGTGGGATGAAGGAGTAGTGTATTTTAATTAATCCTTTGTTGTTTAATAAATGTTTTATTATTCTATTCAAAGTTCATTGGCAGTCTTGTGCCTCTGTTCATTCACATTTCTAAAAAAAAGTTATGATCTATCGAGTCAGGGTTCCATTCTGGGACCCGACTGTCCAGTAGTATCAGCTCGGATCGTAACAGGAACATAGGAAATAGGAGCACTCCAATGCATTACTGAAGGAATGCTGCATCAGCAGATGTATGTTCATCCCTGGCCTGAGCTGCACCTTCAGATGAGCATGACAAATTGCACAACATTATTTTGAAATGGAGCAGACCTGTTCTCCCTGCCAAATATATACCCCCTCAACTAACATCTAAAAGCAGATTATCTTATCATCATTTCATTCCTGTTTATGGATGTTGGCTGCATACAAATTGGTTGCTGTGTTTCCTACATTAAAAGAATACTTCAAAATACTTCATTGGTGATGAAAGGCTTTGTATGCCCGGAGGTCATGAAAGGTGCAATAGAAATCTAAGCCTTTTTTATATAAAAAAAGGCTGTTAGGGAAACAAAGATATCCAAAAGCCAGAATGCAGACTGAACCAGGATCTGTGTCATGCCGACTTATCCAGTCAGAAGGCTAAGCCAGGAACTGCGCAGACTTTCTGGCTGAATGTGGAGGCCAATAACAGGCAATAGACATTCCTCGAAGTGAAATAGAGATGATGCTTCAAGGCACCATACTGATCTGAAAATAAGTCACCATTCCTTCATCATTGCTGGGTCAAAATCCTGCAGCTTGCTCCTTAACACTGTGGGTATACCTACATCACCTAGTTCAACAAGCAGCTCGCCACCTTATCAAAGACAATTAGGGATGGGTGAAAATGCTGGCCTGGTCAGCGATGCCCAAACCTACGAATGAATAAAAAAGTGATAAACACAGAAGCTAGGGAACGATCCATACATTAACGTGTAAGATGATGATTTCAACTGTGTCCCCTAGTTCGCATCTTCCCAACGAGTGGAAACATCCTCCTAGCATTTACCCTATCAAGAACCCTCAGGATATGTGTTTCAATAAGATCACCTCAAACTCTTCTAAATTTCAATGGGTGTAGGCCTAACCTATGCCCATTAGAGTTTAGAAGAGTTTGAGGCATGGTGGCACAGTGGTTAGCATTGCTGCCTCAGCGCCAGGGACCCTAGTTCGATTACTGGCTCGGGATATGGACTGTGTGGAGTCTGCATATTCTCCCTGTGTCTGCGTGGGTTTCCTCCGGGTGCTCCGGTTTCCTCCCACAATCCAAAAGACGTGCTGGTTAGATGCATTGGCCATGCTAAATTCTCCCTCAGTGTACCTGAACAGGCGCCGGAGTGTGCTGACTAGGGGATTTTCACAGTTCATTGCAGCGTTAATGTAAGAACATAGAACAGTACAGCACAGAACAGGCCCTTCGGCCCACGATGTTGTGCCGAGCTTTATCTGAAACCAAGATCAAGCTATCCCACTCCCGATCATCCTGGTGTGCTCCATGTGCCTATCCAATAACCGCTTAAATGTTCCTAAAGTGTCTGACTCCACTATCACTGCAGGCAGTCCATTCCACACCCCAACCACTCTGCGTAAAGAACCTACCTCTGATATCCTTCCCATATCTCCCACCACGAACCCTATAGTTATTCCCCCTTGTAATAGCTCCTTCCACCCGAGGAAATAGTCTTTGAACGTTCACTCTATCTATCCCCTTCATCATTTTATAAACCTCTATTAAGTCTCCCCTCAGCCTCCTCCGCTCCAGAGAGAACAGCCCCAGCTCCCTCAACCTTTCCTCATAAGACCTACCCTCCAAACCAGGCAGCATGCTGGTAAATCTCCTCTGCACTCTTTCCAGCGCTTCCACATCCTTCTTATAGTGAGGTGACCAGAACTGCACACAAGATTCCAAATGTGGTCTCACCAAGGTCCTGTACAGTTGCAGCATAACCCCACAGCTCTTAAACTCCAACCCCCTGTTAATAAAACCTAACACACTATAGGCCTTCTTCACAGCTCTATCCACTTGAGTGGCAACCTTTAGAGATCTGTGGATATGGACCCCAAGATCTCTCCGTTCCTCCACAGTCTTCAGAACCCTACCTTTGACCCTGTAATCCACATTTAAATTAGTCCTACCAAAATGAATCACCTCACATTTATCAGGGTTAAACTCCATTTGCCATTTTTCAGCCCAGCTTTGCATCCTATCTATGTCTCTTTGCAGCCTACAACAGCCCTCCACCTCATCCACTACTCCACCAATCTCGGTGTCATCAGCAAATTTACTGAGCCTTCTAGTGACAATAAAATAAGCTTAAAAAAAAACTTTGTTCAATCTTTTTTCATCAGATAAGCCCTTCATCCCAGGAATAAGTCAAATAAACCTTCTCTGTACCACTCCTAATGTGAATATTATTTCTCAAATAAGACGACAAAAATGGTACAGTATTCCAGATGTAGTATCACCAATGCAGTGCAGCTGCAGTAAAACGTCCCTACTTTTTTATTCCATTGCCCTTGCAATAACGACCATCATTTCATTTGCCTAGTTTATGTTAATAATTGGAGAAAATTAAGATTAAAAAATTAAAAGCAGGGAGTTGATAAGAGGCAGATGGTTGGAACTCCACAGGATGAATAACATCAAAAAGGAACAAAATAGTATAACTGTAGAAGCCTGATCAAGAGGAAAAAAGAAAGAAAAGGATGAGAGGCAGCTAACATCAGAACTGAAGTAGGTTGCAGCTATAGTCTCCCAAGAGAAACAACCATTTTCCGCCTTTGCTGAACCAGAGGACTATTTTCCAGACGTGGCCACCTTAACTTGGTTGTGGTAATTATTTGCTGGATTTAGCTCAGAGTTACTGAATATTAGATGTTGTTTGGGAAAAGAGGTATCTTAGAGGTCAGGTAAAACGTGGGTAGTTTTGGGGACCAAGGGGTAATCTCACTTAAAATTGTGTGTGTATAACCTTAGCTGTCATAGAGTGTTATAGTCCTTCTTGGCGTGTGTGCTTTTGTTATTCTTTTAAGATAAGAAATATTCTTCATTAATTGTTCATACAATGACTGAACTATTTCCCCACTGGGTTGTACGTCGTTCCTCACAAAATACCAAATAAACACATACACCACTATGAATTGTTCCAAGCTACCCTTCTGGGTTTTAGGATACCATCGCATTTAACATCAGCCCAGTTCATAACATTTAAGCAACCTTTCATCATAACGTAACCCTTTTAGCCCAAATATCATTTTGGTGAATCTGTGCTGCGCCTATTCCAAGGCCAATATATTCTTCCTGGAGTGTGCTGCCAGAACTATAAAAACGGATTCAAATCCTTCTACAAATCATCATGTTGGAGGGTCAGTGAAGAAACACAAGATAGAAAAGCAATAGACCTTTCAACCCTTGGGAACAGTTTCCTCAGTCAGTTAGAACAAAGTCAATCTGTAGTTCAAATCCATCTATGTATTTTTTCCTCATATTCTTTCATATGTTCAGATGCCGGCACATCAACACTTACAACTTTCCACAGTCTGCAAAATATGATATGCTTTATTAGGCTATTGAGGTCAGATACTTCTGCACAATCATATTCACCCATTGCAGAAATCACTAAAGAACACCAAAGAACAATCCTAATTCTCATTGATACAATTGTCACTGACAGGTTTTATGGGCTTTCTTACCGCCCATAATTTGTTTTCTCTACGTAAGGAGTGTGTTTTTCTTGGCTTCAGTGATTTTCTCCATTTCAAAAATTCCAGCAGCAAGCTTTTTGTGAACTTAAAATTAAGGAAGGGTATATATTATCTCACACTTTCCCTGGAGACATAAAAATGCAATGTTGCACTCGCCTGACTCATCCACACCATTATTCACAAAAAGATTAGACACATGTGGGAAAAAAATGAAAATTTATGGTTGTCTCAGTCTCTTTTGTGACAAGCCTATATTTTCTTAAATTAGATGAGACTTTGGTTGAAGATCTTGTAAGGTGAAGATTTTTGTCAGCTGCAAGGTTTCTTGTGGTTGAATTTCCAGGAGGTTGGTTCTCAAGTGAACTCAAAGTTGGAACAGGTTGAGGGAAGTTCTTCTCTTTATTAGGAATCTTCCACTTTCTAGGCATTGCTGTTTATTACCATGGCTTCTTAGATGTCTCACCAGGTGACTCATTCCAAGTCCAAAATCCTTTTCCAAAGAAGGTGGGTGGCAAGTCACCCTGTTTGATGATTTTCACACCTCGAGACTTTAAGACAGCCTTTATATCTCAATGACATATTCAGTTCAAAGTACTCTTTTGAATTAGTTTTTGGGAAAGGAATTGAGTCAACATCAGTCTGGAAAATTCCTTTTCTTCCCTCTTGAGACAGGGTAGTGATTCAATCCACAAGAGAAGTCAGGTGATCCTCAGAAAGACATATTTTTGCAGCTCTTTGTGATTTTTAACAATATACAGCATTGACTGAAAGTCCATTAAATACTGAAATTTGTCACAATAAAGCATTGTGCTTCACAGACAAAGAAAATGAAAATAAATTTTGACACAGCCATACAAATAAAGATATTAGGACACGAGATGTGACCTTATTGAAACATATAGGATTCCCAGGGGGCTTGACAGGGTAGATGCTGAGAGGTTGTTTCCTCTTGTGGGAGAGTCGAGGAACAGAGAGCATCATCTCAGAGTTAGGGGTCACCCATTTAAGACAAAGGAGGAATCTATTCTCAGAGGGTAGTGAATCTATGGAATTCTTTACACCAAGGGCAGTAAAGGCTGGGTCATTAAGTATGTCCAAAGCTGAGATAGATAGATTTTAAATCAGTAAGGGAATCAAGGGTTAGGGGATAAGACAGGAAAATAGAGTTGAAGATGATATCAGATCAGTCATGATCTCAGAGTGGTGGAGTTGACTTAATAGGCTGAATGGTCTTCTTCTGCTTCTATGTCATATGCTCTTATGTGATTAAAAGGTTGGTCAAAAGAGTAGGTTTAAAGGAGGGTCTTAAAGGGCAGTGAAGTAGAGAAGTGGAGAGGGTTAGGGAGACAATTTCAGCTGAAGGCAGGGCTGCCAATGGCACACTGATAAAAATCAAGTATATGCAATAAATAAGAATGGAATGAGCATAAATGTGTCTTAGGGATCTGAGGCTGGGGGAGGTTATAGAGGTAGAGAGGGTTAAAACCAACAAGGATTTGAAAACAAGCACACTATATTAGGAGCCAATGTAGGTCAGCAAGCACAGGGGTTATAGCAAATAGGATTTAGTGCAATTAAACAAATGGAAACATTTTTGAAACATTTCATTTTACCCCCAGAGCCCTTTGGTGACACTGTGGTGAACGACCTGAGAAAATCTCTCTCCCACCCCAACTGAGATCAATTGCACCAGCTATCAATATTTAAATTGGCTTAACCCTTGAATTATAGTGCAATTGTGGAATGTCATCAAGAGGTACATGGAAGTTCTGCTCCATTGCAGCTCTACTTTCACCCTAACCCATCTCCCTACCCAAATAAAAAAGTGTCCCTAGAGATTTCATAATCTCCAATATTTAACCTTTGTGAATCACAGTTGCCATGAGTGTATATTTGTGTCAATTTTGTTTCCTAAGTGGTTTCTTTACTTGTATTATGGCCTTTTAAATGCATGGAGGAATATCAGGCTTCATACAGATATGCCAAAGATGGTTTTCCTCCTACATAATCAATTAGTGAATTTATTTGCATTTGAAAATGCATTTTCATGGTTAAAGGTTTTTCCTATTTTTAAGTGCCAATTACTATAGAATGTAAGGGCATTCACAGCCAGTGGGCGTTGAGCTTACACTAGATAAAATTCTGTGCTATAGCAGCAGCCATCTAAAAATAGGGCGAAAAATTCTATCCTATACCTTCTACCTCCTGAGTACTTCACAGTTTCAATAAGCAAACAACGTCTATATATTTCTCTCTTCAACCAAGTTCCCAAAAAGGAAAAGGCCAGTAAATGATAAATTCTGCTTCAGGCAATCATTTTAAAAATTGTGTGGAGAAATCAGAATGAAGGGACAAATCCCACAGATCAGGACATCATCATGGTTGAATAGAATAAAAGAGAAGACACAAATCCAAAAGTAATGACAAGGTGGCACTAAAGTTTGTGGTGAAAAGACTGAAGGCTGCACGAGAAATAACAGACTTAAAGTGCTCAAGAGTTCATGGTTCATAGCCCTAGGATGGAATGAATGTGGTGAGCGCAATACAGCGAGGATGGAGAGAAGAAGAAAAGCATACTGGGTGAGGTATAAGAATCCTAGAATCAAGACAGACAAGCCCTAAAGAAATGTGGGGTGAGAAGGGGAAGAAAGGAAACAGGCTGAGTGAAAACCAAAGAACAGATATTGATCTGAAGGATGATTTTGAAAAGGAAGGAAGGAGGTGGTTTGACAGAAATGTTGAAAGAGTTCTAGAGAGTAGAGATACAGTGACCATGACACCACACAACCCTGCCACAGCAACCTCTGCAAGATGTGCCGGATCATCGACACAGATGCCATCATCTCACGTGAGAACACCATCCACCAGGTACACGGTACATACTCTTGCAACTCGGCCAACGTTGTCTACCTGATACGCTGCAAGAAAGGATGTCCCGAGGCATGGTACATTGGGGAAACTATGCAGACGCTGCGACAACGGATGAATGAACACCGCTCGACAATCACCAGGCAAGACTGTTCTCTTCCTGTTGGGGAGCACTTCAGCGGTCACGGGCATTCGGCCTCTGAAATTCGGGTAAGCGTTCTCCAAGGCGGCCTTTGCGACACACGACGGCGCAGAGTCGCTGAGCAGAAACTGATAGCCAAGTTCCGCACACACGAGGACGGCCTCAACCGGGATATTGGGTTCATGTCACACTATTTGTAACCCCCACAGAGTTTCACTGGCAGTCTTGTCTGGAGACAATACACATCTTTTTAGCCTGTCTTGATGCTCTCTCCACTCACGTTGTTTTGTTTCTTAAAGACTTGATTAGTTGTAAGTATTCGCATTCCAACCATTATTCATGTAAATTGAGTTTGTGTCTTTATATGCTCTGTTTGTGAACAGAATTCCCACTCACCTGAAGAAGGGGCTTGGAGCTCCGAAAGCTTGTGTGGCTGTTGCTACCAAATAAACCTGTTGGACTTTAACCTGGTGTTGTTAAACTTCTTACTGAAGAAATAGCCATGGCTGGCAGAAAAAATGGAGTCAGGAATAAGTAGGTCACGGGACTGGAAGATGCACTCCAAGACAAATGGCTGAAAAGAAAAATCATGTAGATCCATGCGTGCGGATCAAAATTGACTCTTTGTGTTATGGGAAATCAGTGGAGTTTGGGTGATGGGAATGGGAGTTGTGGTGCAAGAGATAACATTCATGTAAACATTGTGGTTTATGAGTGGTAGAAGAGAGAGGTGGCAAGGAAAGCACTGAAGATGTCTACAGATAAGGGTTTTGGGGCTGGGAGAGCTACTGGGGGAAAGCAAGTGATAATAAAATCATCCTGAACTGAAGCAGGCCATTTACCTATGCTGGTTGATTGAAAGAGCTGTCCGGGGGAAATAATATAATAGTCCTTCCCCCTCATTGCATCTAGCAGATGGTCCAGCTCTCCCGCAGTAAATCTTGGAGCAGTTCTTCGAAGTGCCATCTTCCTGGAATGACTGCCTGCATGTCCATCATTAGAGCTTATATGGAGCTCTCCCTTGTTAAGCGAGTACAGCTGCAGGCAGTTTGTGCGAGTCACAAGCTGGAGGCTCCATTCCAGTGAGAATCGCTGGAGTCTGCTTTGTTGCATTAAGGGAGGGAGGCAAGGGCAACGCTGCAGAGGTGCTGATGGGGGGCAGGGGGGGGAATGCTTCAGGGTGGTGATCAGGGGACAGAGGGAGGAAACTCTGTAGTGTTGGTGATCAGGGGGAGCTCTGCTGATTTTAATATTAATGACATCATTTAAATGTCATTAGTGAGTCCTGGATGCTGTCGTCCGGACTTATGTGCATGTACCTGCTTGCCAGTCGAGGTCCTCACTGGTGAGAATCACAGCTGGTCTCCAACGGCGGAGTCCAGACGTAATGGCCTTGCCAGTGGGACCAGGGCCAGTGTAGTCCCTGGGTGGTTGAGAACAGGGCTGGACAGTGCCTCTTGGGCAGTGCCAAGGCGGTGGGAACTGAAGGGGCTGGGGCCTGAGGCGGTTGGGGAGATGGCAGGGGACGAGGGAGCAGTGGGAGGAGGGAAGGGAGGAACTCTGCAGGGGTGGGGATCAGGGAGGGTGGGGGGAATTCTGCAAATAGGATGATCGGAGGAGGGGGTGGGGGAGCAATCGGCAGGGTGGGGGGCCCGATGTCCATGGTGGAGGGTGGGGGAGCAGATGATCTCCCAGTGCTCTCGGGAGACCACGGTGCCTACTCAGTGGTGCCCCAAGAGCTCAGCAGCCAGCTTCACCGGTGAGTTTAGGCTCCACCCCCTCCCACTACTTGCGTGACGTGAATCGCATCCTGGCTTTTTGTTTGCACGAAAAGCCATAAGAATGTGACTTGCAACTCATCAAAAAAACTTGCGTCATTCTCTTCCGTTTTTCTGCTCATTCAACACTTCCTATTTTTTTCATAAAACTTCACCCTTAGAACTTTTTTCCTAAGATCACACCCATAGAAGTGTTTGGGAAAATTCCATCCTGTATGTTAAAGTTCCACTCAAGGCAAAATCCAGGCTGATTCTCCAGTGCAGTACTGAGGGAGTGCTGCACCACGGGCAGTGCTGCCATGTCTACCTTCTCAGGTGGATTGAAAAGATCCTGTGGCATTATTTTGAATCATAGCAAGGAAGTCCTGCCCATTTTTTAGCTATCAACATTACTGAAAACATAGATTATTTGGTCATAATCATATTACCTGTATGAGTTTGACCTGCATGAAATGGCTGCCACTTACAGAAATAACTTTACTTCAAAAACTACTTCACTACATTGTGCATATACCTGCGGCGAGCCAGTAAAATCGCGCCCACAATCTTTTGACTGCACAGACAAGAATGCTACTGACTCACCCACAGCTAACACCATAAGGCTCCATGGGGATGGAAGTACTGGACATGTTGACACAGTTAGGAAAAATGCTGCATAAATGCAAGTTCTTATTTAGTTACTTTCTTTGGAAAATTTCCCTTTCATCATTGCTATGCCTAAGCAAACTCGGCTCATAAACAGAAGTCGGAGTGCAAATGCCAGATGAAATGGGCAAGCTCTCCTTAAGTGTAAGCTTGACTGAGAGGCCAATAGTCTTGGCACAAGTTTGAGTGCGAGTGCTATCTGACATTGGCAAACATGTGACACAGCGTGTGTTCCTAAGAATGTGAATTATGTCAAGTAGGTTTTTGTGTTTGAATGTCTAAACAATGCAAAGTAACTAATGACCACGGTACCAGAAATGTAACCTTTATGGAGCCAATCTAGAGACTATCAGGCTGAGCAAGTGCTCCCCAGGGTTATGCTTCCTGTCAGCCAAAACTAGCAAGCAAGCACTATAACAGTAGTCTAACTTTGAATGTAGTTGAGACAGCAAACATGCTCTCTTGACCGTGAAACCCTATTTGGACTGGATTCCAAACAAGAGGTAATTAGGAAATGGCAAAGGTCTGTGCTATTATTAAAATTATTACCCAAAACAGATTGGTTTAACTGGGTACATCTGAACTCTGGTTTGCTCTCAATAGGAAATGTATTTCTCTAAACTGATTTGTAATCATGCCTAAGCCATTGCAATTTAGAATTAGGACTAAAAGCAATTCTCTTTGCATTCTGACAACAATCACATTATAATGACACCCCTGAGGCATTTTCACCTCCGACAGCTGCAGTTAGTGCTATTAGTGTCAGAATATGAATACATAAAGAGCTGACCTAGAAAAAGATAAATAATAGCACTGGCAAATAATACCAGCTGTGAGATCGTTGTCATAATCCCTTTCGCTCTGTGTATCCTAAATTTTCTCTTCCCTCAGTTTTTTCCCCTCTTGTTGCTTTTCTCTTCCTCTCCCTAAAGGGCAAGACTCCTACTGAAGCACAGCACCATAGACACTGGCAGCATTCCCATATTTCAATTACACCCAATTTTTCAAGTACTGGTAGGGTATTTGCCTATAAATGACACAACAATCCAGTATGATCTTCACTTGATGTCCGCACACTTGCATTTCCAGCAATCTAGCTCAAGACACTGAACAGTGATCACGAGCAAGGAACCTTAACCCACTTTCTCCATCAGAAACAAGCTGCTGCAACCCCACACTCCAGCCCCTCTGAATAACACCAATGGCCCGATTGGATAGGAATGGAGGTGGGATCTAGAATAAGATGGCCTCCAAGCTGCAAGGCCAAGAAACTAAGGCCTATTTTTGCCCCCTCCTGTTTTCCTGAGAGTGGGGCAGGGAGCAGGCCCGAGCAGTTCCATTCACATGAAGGGCTCATTGAGAGCTTATCTCTTGTAATTATCTTAATTTTCAGAGAGAAGTTGGAGTA